>NC_056743.1:1032013794-1032313794 GCF_019279795.1 Protopterus annectens
GTGTAAGGTAAGTCATCTGGGCAGTTGTATTCAAGCTTGAATCCAGGAATGTAATTATTTGAGAGGGTACCAGTTGTGATTTCTTTTCGTTTACAGTGTACCCTAGACAAGTCAGAAGTCTTTTTACAAATGCCAGACGTTTTAGAAGAGTGTCCTTGTTTTCTGCCTGAATTAGACAATCGTCCAGGTAAGGATACATTTGAATGTTTCTTTGTCTGCAAAATGCAATTACTGGTGCCAGGCACTTTGTGAAGACCCAGGGCGCAGTAGATAAGCCAAAGGGCACTGCAGAGAACTGGTAATGCAAATAGCCTGCTTTGAAGCGGAGGTATCTTCTGCAAGATTCCCTGATTGGAATATGCAGGCAAGCATCTTTTAAGTCTAGAGTTATCAACCAGGTATATTTGCCTAGCATAGGCAGTAACTGTTTTAGAGTCAGCATCTTGAATTTTGGAATGTCCAGAAATGTATTTAGAATGGATAAGTCCAGAATTGGACACCATGATTTTCCTTTTCTGGGTACCAGGAAGTCTTGACTAAAAACAGTGTCCCTTTTCCTTTTCTGGTACTGGTTGAATAGCCCCCATATTAATGAGGGGCACAACTTGTTTCTGGACCTCTGCCCACTGATTTGGTGGCAGATCTGGCCATCTGTTTGGGATTGGCAATGTGTGGAAATGAAATCTGTATCCCTGGGATACTATATTTAAAACCCACTTGTCCTGGGTAATTAGTTGCCAGTTTCGTGCATGAAGTGCCAGTTTTCCCCCCAAAGGGGCAGCCAAAAGATAAGTGCTTGGTGATTGCAGTGGAATTCATTGAGACTTTTTACCGTAGGAAGGTGCCTTGTTACTTCCAGATTTGGAGGTGGAGGCACCCCATTGTTTTGTTCTATAAGTTCCTTGTGACTGAAACCTGGAGCCTTTGGAATGTCTGGGTTTGACCTGAGCGGCTCTGGTGGGTACTGGAAAGGGCCAGTTCTGAGTAGGCCAGTGCCTACTGAACCTGGGTGGCTGCACTTGTAGGAAATCTTTGACAGTTTGCATAGATTTAGCTTTATCTTCCATCTTTTTCAAAACAACTTCTGCCTTATTACCAAATAGACTGTCCTGTTGTAGAGGAGCATCTAACAATTTTGCTTTAACACGATGAGGCAGATTTTGCTCCTTGATCCAAGCATGCCTTCTTATCACAGATCCAGTTACAACAGCCCCGCAAGAGGCCTCCAAGGAATCAAAACCACATTGCAAAGTATGCTTTCCAACTTGTTCAGCAGAATGCAATAAATCCTGCAACCCTATTTTCCACACAGTCAAAAATCAACATAATTTTCTGTTTAAGTAAGCCCATGACATGCTGCTGATATTTAAGCATATGAAACTGACAATTTAAAGCCCTGATTGCCAAGGTTCCAGACTTGTAAACCTTCTTACCTCATCTATCCAGCACCCTGGATTCTCTACCTGAAGGGGTAGGAATTTTAGCAGTAGAAGCCTTAACGCCCTTGAGACCTTGAGAAAAAAGATTCAGGGTCAGCAGTAGGGTTTTTAAAGAGGAATTTGTGCGAGTCAGGAACCCTGTAATATCTGTCTGGCTTACTAGGAGCCGGAGGCAGGGAATCAGGACCCATGATGGATTCTGAGAGAACATCATCAACAATGTCTATTAAGTACAGTTGTGTACACTTACCATAAATGCAGATGTTAGAGTGTATTATATTTGGGTAATCTGCTGGCAGGTTGCCCTCAGTCAGCCAGAATAACAAAGTCTTGGGTCCTGCGTCAGTTGCCGTCTCCTCTTCCATGACGTCAGGTCGTCAGGGGGTATAAAACATGCAGCCGACGCCATTATATTCAGTTTTTCTTGCCCCAGATATCAGGTGCCCCCCAAATGGGGAGCAAAAATATATGTAAATGCACTTTTAGCAACATAAACTTTACCTTCATCTAAAAGCAAATACACCACAAAAGCTTTAGAACATAGTGATGGAAAGAGAACTTACAGAAAAGGGGGATGGCGAGTGGGTAACCTGGACTGCAACAGTGAATACACTCGAACATCTACATTTATGGTAAGTGTACACAACTGTACTATGTTCTTTGTGTTTCACTGTTGCAGTCATTACATTTGGGTAGAATCCCAAAGCTATGGATGGGAGGATGGAACTAAATAGCATTAGGAGCGGCTATAAGGCCCTGCAGAACTGCAGCGGCAAAGCCTGCCCTGGATTTGGAGAAGAGAGGCAAATGATAATGCTTTGTGAAGGTATGAACAGAGCTCCAAGTAGCAGCTTCTAGAATGTCTTTGGTTGGAACTCGAATGAGAAAAGCTGCTGAGGTAGAGGCAGCCCTGGTGGAATGTGACCTGATCCCTTTGGGCACAGGTTTACCATGGTGCAAGTAGCAGAGACAAATGCATTGGCTTATCTACTTAAAAATAGTCTGCTTTGATATAGCCTTCCCCTCTGATCCTGCAGCAAATGCCACCAGTAGTTGCTCAGACTTTCTTATAGATTTGGTCCTGTTTAAGTAGAATCTTAGTTGTCTCTGTACATCCAATGAATGCAGAATCCACTCTCCTTGTTCTGCGGATTTGGGTAAAATGTTGGCAGGTGAATTGTTTGGTTAAGAGCCACACTGGATACCACCTTAGGCATAAAAAAAGGATTGGTGCTGAGGGGACACCCTGTCCGGGTAACATACGAGAGCCTGTAGTTCTGAAACCCTTCTTGCTGAAGTGATTGCCAAGAGGAAAGCTGTTTTCCAAGATAAAAAAAATTATATCCACAGTAGCTGCTGGTTCAAAAGGAGGCAGGGTGAGTTTTTCCAGCACAAAATTGAGGTCCCATGCTGGAGTTAGTGATCTTCTGGGAGGCCTTAAATTGTTGTCCCCTCTAAGATACTGTTTAGGCAGAGTATGAGAAAAGAGGGGAGGTTCCTTGTTGTAATGAGCAGGGATGGCAGAGGCATGGATTTTAATTGAAGAAAAAGATAGGCCCTTGTCAAGCATCTCAGTCAAATACTGTAAAATCTGAGGGATATTGGGGCTTTGCTGTGTCCGTTCCATGTGCTTGTTTCCAAGCACAGAATTCCTTCCATTTATCAGCATAAGATTTTCTAGTACTAGGCCTTCTGACTTCCAAAATGACATCCATCACAGATTTACTGAGAGGTGGTGTTTGAATAATTAAATGATCAGCCATGCTGCAAGATTCAGAGTTTGAAGCAGAGTGTGCAGAATTTGTTTGTTCTGCTGAGACAGTAGATGAGGTATTTGAGGCAAGCACCAAGGAGGGAGTCGAGACATATTCCTTAGAATTGGGTACCAATGCTGGCGAGGCCAGACCGGAGCAATTAGGGTCATTTTTGTTTTTTCCTGTCTGACCTTTAGTAAGACCTTGGAGAGAAGAGGCAGAGGGGGAAAGGCATAGACTGACAGGTTTTTCCAACTGAAGGATAGGGCATCCACTTTCCATGCTTGTCTGGGATAAGTCCTTGTGCAGAATTTGTCCAGTTGATAATTTTTTGGGGAAGAGGCAAATAGATCTATGTCTGGGCTCCCCCATTTCTGTGTTAACATGCTGAAGATTTGTGGATCCAGTCTCCACTCGTGTGGGTCCATAAGATTTCTGCTTAGGTCGTCTGCCAGAGTATTTTGTTTTCCTGGCAGAAATTGGGCTTGAAAATATATTTGTTAAGTCAAAGCTGTTTTCCACAATGCCATGGCTAGTCTGCAAAGGGGGTAGGACTGTGTACCCCCCTGCTTGTTTATGTACCACATAACCGTGGTGTTGTCCGTCCTTATCAGTAGTTGTCCTGGATGGAGTAAGTCCTTGAAGGCTGTCAGAGCATTTTGTACAGCTAGCATCTCTTTCTGGTTGATATGCAGATGCATTTGTTTTGGGATCCATTTGCCCTGAATGCATCTCCCCGCCAGGTGGACTCCCCCATGCATAGCCTGATGCATCTGTAGTTAGGGTTTGGTTGGCAGGGGGTAGAGTGAATGACAGTCCCTTGTTTTGGTGACATGTCTCTGCCCACCAAAGAAACTCCTGTTGTAGGCAGGGAATGAGAGGAATCATTGTTTCCAGACTGTGACAATGTTGGCTCCATAAACTTTTTAGGTACCATTGAAGTTTCCTCATATGCAGTCTCGCATATGGAATTAGTAGAATGCAGGATGCCATGAACCCCAAAGCCTGCAGAATTTGTCTTGCAGATAACTGGGTTTTTGTTGCCATTTGTTTGAAGTATGTTGTCAGTTGCCTTTGTTTGTCTTGCGTAAGGTAAGCCATCTGGGCAGTTGTATTCAAGCTTGCACCCAGGAATGTAATTATTTGAGAGGGTACCAGTTGGGATTTCTTTTCGTTTACTGTGTACCCTAGGCCTGTTAGAAGCCTTTTTACAAATGCCAGATGTTGAATAGTGTCCTTTGTCCTCTGTTTGAATGAGACAGTCATCCAGATAAGGATAAATTTGTATGCTTCTTTGTCTGCAGAATGCAATTACTGGTGCCAGGCACTTTGTAAAGACCCTGGGCGCAGTAGATAAGCCAAAGGGCAGTGCAGAGAATTGATAATGCAAAAAAACTGCCTTGAAGCGGAGGTATCTTCTGCACGATTCCCTGATTGGGATATGCAGGTATGCCTCTTAAGTCTAGAGTCACTAACCAAGCGTTCCTGCCCAGCATAGGCAGTAGCTGTTGTAAAGTCAACATTTTGAATTTTGGAATGTCCAGGAATGTGTTCAAAAATCGATAAATCCAGTATTGGATGCCAGGCATTGTCTTTTCTGGGTACCAGGAAAAGCCTTGAGTAAAAACCTTGTCCTTTTTCCTTTTCTGGTACTGGTTGAATAGCCCCCATATCCATGAGGGACATAACTTGTTTCTGAGCCTCTGCCCACTGATTTTGTGGCAGATAAGGCCAACCGTTTGGAATTGGCAAAATATGGAAATGAAATCTGTACCCCTGGGATACTATGTTTAATACCCACTTGTCCTGGGTAATTAACTGCCAATTTTGAGCATGAAGTGCTAATTTTCCCCCCAAGGGGGCTGCCAAAAGATAAGTACTTGGTGAAGGTAGAGGGAAGTCATTGAGACTGCTTACTGTAGGGTTGTGCTTTGTTTCCTCCACATTTGGAGGTGGAGGCACCCTATTGCTTTGACCTGTAAAGAACCCTGTGGTTGGTATCTAGAGCCTTTTGAGCGCCTGGATTTGCCTTGAGAGGCTCTGTTGGACACAGGAAAGGACCAGTTTTTAATAGGCCAGTGCTTACTGAACCTGGGTGGCTGCACTTGTAAGAAATCTTTTACAGTTTGCATAGATTTAGCTTTGTCTTCCATTTTCTTTAAAACCTCTTCTGCCTTATTACCAGAGTATCATGATGCAAGGGGGCAGCCAACAATTTAGCTTTAACATGTTCAAGCAGATTTTGCTCCTTGAGCCAGGCATGCCTTCTAATCACAGATTCAATTACTGCGGCCCTGCAAGAGTCCTCCATGGAATCAAAACCACATTGCAAAGTATGCTTTCCAAGCTGTACAGCTGAATGCAATAATTCCTGTAATTCTTTATTTTCCACACAATCAGAAATCAACATAATTTTCTGTTTCAATAAGTCTATAACATGCTGTTGATATTTAAGCATATGAAACTGACAGTTTAAAGCCCTAATTGCCAAGGTTGCAGACGTATAAACCTTCTTTCTCCATCTATCCAGCGCCCTGG
This sequence comes from Protopterus annectens, assembly GCF_019279795.1. NCBI lineage: Eukaryota > Metazoa > Chordata > Ceratodontiformes > Protopteridae > Protopterus > Protopterus annectens. Next base: position 1,032,019,526 of record NC_056743.1, read on the forward strand.
AATCTCTATCAGAGGGGGTAGGATTTTTGGCTGTAGAGCCCTTTACACCTTTGGGTCCCTGTGAGATAGTCTCAGGATCAGCAGCAGGATTTTTGAAAAGAAATTTGTGGGAGTCAGGAACCCTGTAATATATGTCTGGCTTACTGGGAGCCGGAGGTAAGGAATCAGGAGCCATGCTTGATTCCGAAAATACATCATCAACAATGTAATACAGGAGGTATTGCCAAAGGCCTATGCTGAGGAAGGAGGAGGAAATCCCTAAGCCTCTTTTTTGATTCAGAAAAGTCCTGACTCTCCCACTGAAAATGTTCCCTTAAAGTATGCAAGGTTTCCCCAAAAGAGTAATCCTCTGGAGGAGATGCAGATGGGATGGATTCTTCTACATTAGAATCCTCATAGGGTGGAATAGAAAATTCCTGATCAGAAGAGGACTCAGAAGAAATGGAAACCTGATCTGAAGATTCATAATCAGTGCCTTGCCTAGGCCTCTTAACAGGAAGGGGGTTGGGAACCCCTGATCAAGATAATTAAGTCCTCAGCCATTTTGATCATCTGTTTTTTAGGCATAGGGCCCTGAGCATGTGGCTCATGCATCGGTTTTTTAGACATAGAAGATGTTTTTTATCTGTTTTTTGAGGCTGGCGTTGGTTTTATATAAAAATGTTGAGGCCTGAAAACACCCTCAGAAGCCGGTGCCTGCTCAGCGGCTCCGGACCCATCCAAGGGGAGACATCCGCGGGTTCAATACTCTGAAAATCTCGTGGCATACCAGACTCTGCATGGGTCTCGGTAGAGACCCGTGACTCAAAAGTAGAGGGTATCAGAGAAAGTGCCTCACTGAGTACCAGTGAACCTGCAACTGGCTTAGGAGAAGTTTTGCCATCGGTTTTGGACCTCAACGGTACGTCTCTGTCTTTTTCTTTGCGTTTTTTGTGAACTCCGGTAGTCAGATTGCTAACAGACGACATTTCAGGGTAATTAAATCTTGATCCAAAATATTTAGAAGCAAAAATACACTGACGCTTAATAGTGTGTTGGTTAAATCTAGCACAAAACTGACAGCAAGGCACGTTATGATCTGGGCCTAGGCAAGGAATACAGTACAAATGAAAATCCTTATGAGGTATTTGCTTCCCACAGGTACTGCAATTATTAACTTTTACTGACATCGGTAAGGAGCAAGAAAAAGTTTACCCAATGAGGTACTTAGCTTTAGTTGAAGACTTCGGTTCTGAAACTTGAATGTGAAAATTTCAAGAGTCGGCCAACCGGCACTTGCAAACTGCTTCTGCTTCGGGCACTGCGCTGCAAGAAAGACTGAATAAAATGGCTTCGGCTGCAAGTTTTATACCCCTGATGACCTGATGTAATGTAAGAGGAGACAGCAACTGACATAGGATCCAAGACTTTGTTATTCAGGCCGACTGAGGGCAACCCTGCCAGCAGATTTCCCAAATGTAAGGACTTCAACAGTGAAACACAAAGAACATCAGGAGGTATAGCCAAAGGCCTATGCTGAGGAAGAAGGAAATCCCTAAGCCACATTTTAGATTCTGAGAAATCCTGACTCTCCCAGTGAAAGTGTTCCCTTAGGGTATGCAAAGTTTCTCCAAAAGAAAAATCCTCAGGAGGAGAAACAGAAGGGATGGAATCTTCTACATCCTCATAAGGTGGAATAGATAATTCTTGATCAGAAGAAACAGAAACCTGATCTGATGATTCACAGTCAGTGCCTTGCCTAAGCCTCTTAGCAGGAGGGGGATGGGTACCCCTGATTAAAATGATTAATCCTCAGCCATTTTGATCATTTGTTTTTTACGCATAGGGGCCTGTGCACGTGGCCCAAGCGTCGTTTTTTTAGACATAGAAGTTGATTTTGACCTTAGTTTTGAAGATGGCGTTGGTTTAATATACATATTTTTAAGCATGAAAACACCCTCAGAAGCTGGTGCCTGCTCAGCGGCTCTGGACCCATCTAAGGTAGAGACATCAGCGGGTTCAATACGTACAAGTGTTTTGCGGCATACCGGACTCTGAATGGGTCTCAGTAGAGGCCTGCGAATCAAAAGTAGTGGGTATCAGGGGCTGCAAAAGCACCTCACTGAGTACCGGCGAACTGACTGGCTTAGGAGAAGCTTTGTCGTTGGTTTTGGACCTCAGCGATCTGTCTCGGTCTTTTCTTTGCATTTTTTAGGTATAGTCGGATTACTAACCAACGACATTTCTGTATATTTAAATCTTCAGCCAAAATATTTTGATGCAAAAATATACAGACGCATAATAGTGCGTTGATTAAATTTAGTACAAGACCAACAGCAAGGCACATTGTGGTCAGGGCCTAGGCAAGGAATACAGTACAAATGAAAATCCTTATGAGGTATTTGCTTCCCACAAGTAATACAATTATTAACTTTTACTGACATCGGTAAGGAGCAAGAAAAAGTTTCCACAACGGGGTACTTAGCTTTAGGTTGAAGACTTAGGTTCTGAAACTCAAACGAAAATTTCAGGAGTCGGCCGACTGGCACTTGCGAACTGCTTCTGCTTCGGGCACCGCACGGCAAGAAAGACTGATGAAAATGGCGTCGGCTGCATGTTTTATATCCCTGACGACCTGACGTCATGGAAGAAGGGAGAGCAACAGACGGAGGACCCAAGACTTTGTTAATCAGGCTGACTGAGGGCAACCTGCCAGCAGATTACCCCAAATGTAATGACTGCAACAGTTAAACATGAAGAACATCCAGTGGCACACAATTTTTGATGGGACACTGATCCCTGGATAAGCAGCGACTTGAAATTCTTCACTCGACAATATAGGATTTCCTGGTACTGAGTTTTCTTGCATCCTTTATTACTTGCTGCACCATCTTCATGAAGTAGGTGCCTAAAGGAATCAAAATGATCACTCTGGCAGTAAGCTGAATTTGAGGTTGGGGTGCATCACACTCCACCTTTCTTGTGTGACTAGTTCCGGTCTGTGAAGCAGGGTTTGGTAGTTACCCTTTAGCCAATTCCATATGAAGGGAGAACAAAAACTGTCTGAGCCAAAAGGGAGTCACCACAGTGATTTATGGAGTCTCCTTCTGAATCTCAGAACTTCCCTAGGTATCAATGGAAAGGGTGGAAATGCAAAAAGGAACATTCCTCACCATGGGAATGAAAATGTATTTTCCAGGCTTGCTTGCAAAGAGCCCTGGAACAGAATTTGTTCTTGTTTGTAAACCAATCTATTTGGGGGTGTTCTTCACAAATGGATCAAATCCTGGAAGACCCTCTAGTTCAGTTTCCATTCACAACAGTTTGTCCTTGCCCTGCTCAGCTCATCTGCCACTATATTCTGCTCTGGCAGAATGCAATATGCTTGGGGGTTTATTGAATGCTGTAGAGCTATCTCCCAAGTCAACACAGCCAGCCTATCTAACCCCATGTTGATATGGCACATCACTCTGGTGTTGTCTAATCTAAAGAGGTCCTGGGGACCAAAGATGAAGAAATTTTATAGCATGAAATGCAGCCACCATCTGACATTTGTGTGCTTTGGTCTGTCTGAGGAGTTCTACAAGCCTTGCACCTTTACTCCCTTAGAAATTGTTCCCCAAGCAAAATCTGAGGCATCTGTGTTTACAGAATGACTGACGATCCAAGGAGAAGGGAGACCTGGATTTAGAGCAATTTGTTGTCTCCAGCAGTGCAGTTCCTTTAAGAAAAAAAAAAAAAAATAATAATTTTTTTTGGAAACTGATTTTTGTTTTCTCATGTATAACCTGGTGAATGGAATCATGAGAATCCTAAAAGCCATGAACCACAGAATCCCAAGATATCAAAGACCGACTGCAGAAGCTGAGGAAAGTTTCAATATAAAAGTCTACCTTCTCTTGTACAAGAACAGCATTTAACTGAGAACTGCCTGTAAGAAAGACCAGAAAGACAATGCTGTATGACAAGAGTCATGGAAGATTTTCGTACATTTAGCTCGAGTCCTAGATTAGTAAGAAGAGATGAAAAAAAAAGAAGTTATATACTCACCATAACATTCCATCTGTGTTGTCTATCTTCGTTCAGTCTTGACAAATGGGATTTGCTTCCAATCTTGGGAACCGCTCAGCCGTTAATACAGCTTGCTCCAGACAAAAACCTCTCGAGCTAATACCCTACCTAGAATGTCCCTCTCTCCATTATCTCAGATCTAGTTTGCAGACTATAACAAGAGTGTACACAAAAGTTTTAAGTAGAAGCAATGTCCAAGGTAAAAAAAAACTGTATGGAAATCCAGGACAAGGGTTCAGTCCTCCAGGAAATTTACAGGAGGGGGAAGGTGGGTGGGATGTCAAGAATGAACGAAGATCAACACAGATGAACATTGTGGTGAGTACATTACGTTTTTATCTGATTTTGTCAATCTTTGTTCATTCTTGACGAAAGGGACAGAGTCTCCAGCTACTTCAGTCCCTGGGTGGCCTTATGGAAGGATATTCCTGAGAAGATGCTCTTCCCCTGCAGACCATATCCAATTTGTATGGAGTGATAAAGGTACGAGGTGTAGCCCAAGTTGCAGCTGCACAAATTTTGTCAACAGAAGCTTTTGAATGAAAAACTGCCAATGTGGCAACTGATCTGCTTGAATGTGCTTTAACAGGTGCTGGTAACTTTTGGTTATGTGTATAAATAAAAGTAACTGAATTTCTCAGCCATTTAGATAGGGTCACTTTTGATGCAGCCTGTCCCAGAAAAGGAAATGATCTGATCTGATTTCCTAGACTCTAGTCCTGTTCAGGTAAAAACATAGTTTCCTATTTATGTCCAGTAAGTGTAAGCAATATTCACCTTTGCTGGAAAACTTGGGGAAGAAAACTGGTAACTCAATAGTTTGATTAATATTGGATTCAGAGACCACCTTGGTAAGAAAGGAAGGGTTAGTTCTCAATGACAACCTGTCTTTATGAAAAAAGATATACCGAGGTTTCACACATAATGCCTGGATCTCAGAGACTCTTCTGGCAGAAATGATGGCTACTATTAAAAAAGCTGTCCAGGAAAGGAATTTGAGATGGCAAGTAGGCACTGGTTCAAATGGAGGTAGTACTAAAGATTGCAAAACCAAGGTTAGATCCCACGGAGTCAAGGTATCTTTGAATGGAAGTTTTAGACGTAAAGGACCCTTGAGAAAGACCTTACATAGGCGATGGGAAATTAAAGAATGGTTGGCATTATCTGTTGTGAAAATGAGAAATGGCTGCCAGCTGAACTCTAATGGTGGAAGCAGAAGCTCTTTGGTCAAAAAGGGCAGCTAAAAATTCCAAACTTTTTCAACAGTTGCCAAAAGGTGGTCTAAATGGTTTTCAGAAGCCCAAATTGAAAATCTCTTCCACTTACTGGAACAAAGTCTCCTGGTGGAAGGTCTATGGGAAGCAGGAATAATTTTTTTGCATAGGGCCAGTTGTATTATTCTGCCCAGCGACTAACAGAATTGGAGGAACCAAGCTGTGAGCTTGAGACAGATCAGGATGCAACAATCCCTCCAAGTGAGATAGCAGGTCTGGAACTGGGTACAGTATCCATGGATGGTGAATCAAGTGAGGCCATAGAAAGGGGAACCAATTTTGCCTGCGCCAGAAGGGAACAATGAGAATCACTTTGCTTTGCAACCTTCGGGTTTTCTTTAGGAAGAGAGGTATGAGAGGAAACGGGGGAAAGGCCTAAACAAGAACCAAGGGCTAACCAAAAAAAGAGTGTGTCTCTCAGGAACACTCCCTGAGAGGGGGATTAGGGCAAAGTAGCTGCTCCACTTATTGTTGGTTGGGGATGCACAGAGATCGCAGCAAGGTTGGCCCCATCGGCGAAAGATTTCCTTTGTCACAGAGACCATTCGTGAGGCAGTAGAATGTGCCTGCTCAGCTTGTCCTATATCACACTGGAATTCCCCCGGGATATGTGCCACTATAAGAAAATGGCTGGAAGATATCGCCCACTGCCACACTCAGAGCTTCCCGGCAAAGGGGGTAGGATTTGGTTCCACCCTGTTTGTTGATGTACCATACCACTGACATGTCTGACTGGATCGCAATTGCTCCCAGAGGAAGAGCAGATTGACAAAGCTTGTAACGCTAGGAGCACTGCTCTCATTTCCAGTACACTGATTTGCAAGTTAGCCTCTTGTGGAGACCAAGTGCTTTGGACTGTTCTTCCCAGATAATACCCCCCCCCCCCTAATCTGGGAGGCTTCCGTGGTCACCATGGCCTTGGGCTTTGGGGGAACAAAGGGACGGCCTATTAGGATTTCTTCTGACTGCATCCACCAGGATAGATCCTTTTTGCAACAGCCTGTTACTAAAATCGGGTGAGTCATCGGATGAGACAGAACGGACCATTGGGAGGCCAGAAGCCACTGAAGTATCCCCATGTGAAATCTTGTCAAGGGAACCAAAGTGATGGCCACAGCCACAGATCCTAGGACTTGAAGGACAAGTAGAGCAAAGCACTTTGTACTTTACTAAAATAAGCTGTATTTCGGATCTTATCTTTTGAAGCCTGTGAAAGGGTACAGAAGCTATACACAAAACTGTGTTGTGGTGGGCTCCTAAGAATTCTCGGTCCTGAGTGGGAGGCAGCTGTGACTTCTTGTTGTTGACTGTTAAGCCCAGGGCACTAAACAAGTGCATGAAGAAGTCTGTGGCTTGAAGCAGTAGTTGCCTGGTAGGGGGAGTGAGGATCCAGTTGTCTAGATAATGAAACACCTGGAATCCAGGTAGTCTCACGTGAGCCATGACTGCTGCCATACATTTGGTGAACACTCTGTGGGCTGTGGTGAGGCCAAGGGGCAACGCTCTGAACTGAAAATGACTGGACCCTAGACGAAAGCAGAGATGCCTTCTTGAGTGTTTGTCCATCTTTATGTGGTAATATGCATCTTGAAGGTCTATAAGGCATATCCAATCGTTCTACCCTAGAAAGGGAAAAGAGCCTGAATTGTGACCATTCGGAATTTTGTCTGCTGAACAAACTTGTTCAGAAGGCTGAGGTCCAGTATTGGCCACCAGTCCCCCAACTTCTTTGGCACTAAAAAACCTGGATTTAAATCCAGATCCTATCTGGTCTGGTGGGACTACTTGGAGGACTTTTTTTTTTTTTGCAGCTTTTGAACTTCTGTGGCTGCTTGATCCCTCTGATTAGGTGGAACATTAAGGATTTTTCTCAGTGATCTCAGGAAAAAGGTGAAGGGGATATGACAGCCTCTGGTAATGATTCTCTGCACCCAAGTAAAAGAAGTTATGTACTCACCATAACATTCTATGTTTGTTGTCCTTGATCTCGCCTTCCTTCTTGCTGTATTGGTTCAGAGCCAATCTTTGGCTCCGACTCGGCCATATACTATAACTCCAGAGCTTTTACTAGCTCGAGGCTAGTCCCCTATCCATGCCTTGCAGTAGTTACCCAGATCTCATTTGTGATAACCCAAGTACTAGACCATACAAATAGAAAAGAGATGTACTCTATTCTACATAACAGATGACACCTGCATATAAAGGTGTAACCCTGTCCGCAAGAGTAAGAAGGGGAGAGTAGGACTAACCAAAAGGTATGGTAAAAGGAAACCCAGCCAGTATAACCCATAAAAACAAGGGATTCCTCTCGCTCCACCAGGAAGGAGGAAGGAGGATGGGAAGCAAGAAGGAAGACAAGATCAAGGACAACAAACATGGAACGTTATGGTGAGTACATAACTTCTTTATGTTATGTTGCTCATATCTCGCCTTCGTTCTTGCTGTCTGGGACAGCATCCCCAGCAATTGATTCTTGGGTGGCTCACTGGAAAAAACTCTTCAGGACCGTGGAACCAAAGGATGCCCTGTTCCGGGAGGCCACATCTACTTTGTAATGAGTGATAAAGGTATGAGGATTAGCCCATGTAGCTGTGCACAGATCAAATCCAGAGGCAGTCTGACTTGAAAAACAACAGAGGTAGCCAAAGCCCTTTAACTTAAAGTGCCCTTAAATTTTCCCTGGAGGTTTTGTTTACGCAAATCGTAGACATGTTTTATAGTGTCTGAAAGCCACTTAGAGTCACCTTTGAGACCGCACAAGCTTTCATATTGTCTGCAAAGGATATGAACAATTGGTCAGATTTTCTAAAGTCTTTGGTCCTGTGTAAATAGAAAAGTATCTATGAACGTCCAATAGATGTAGCGTATACTCTGCCTTGTTGCCATGATTGGGGAAGAAAACAAGAAGCTCTATGGATTGATTCAAATTATAGTCAGAACATACCATGGGTAAGAAAGGGGGGTTGGTTCTGAGAAAAACCCTATCTTTATGGAAAAACAAGTATGGAGGCCGAATAGACAAGGCCTGTAATTCTGAAACCCTTCTGGCTGAGGTAATCGCAACAAAGAAAAGGGTCTTCCAAGTCAGAAATTTGATAGGACAAGAAGCAGATGGCTCAAAGGGGGGAAGAATCAGGGCATCTAAATCTAGGTCCCGGGGGGAGAGGTTCTCTTATGGAGGTCTTAAGAGGGTAGTTCCTTTTAGGAATGCCTTACATAGCCTATGGGACATAATATTGGAGCCAATTTCTCCCATATGGAAATTAGAAATGGCAGCTATCTGAACTCGGATAGTAGCTGCAGCTGCTCCTCGCTCAAAGGTTTCAGCAAGAAATTCAAGAATCTTAGAAATCGGAGCAGTAAAGGGATCAACCTGATTTTTGCCTGCCCAACAAGAGAAGCTCTTCCATTTACTAGTATAATGTTGCCTAGTAGTGGGCTTATGGGAGGAAATCAAAATGTGTTGAACTCCTGGAGAAACATCGGGAAGTCTGGCTAAGACCAGGAGTGGAGAAACCAAGCTGTAAGCTTGAGAGTTTGGATGGAAGAATGAAGAGCCGCAGACTGATGCATCAAAAGATCTGGCGCTGGTTCCAGTTTCCAAGGCTCCCCCTACAAGTGAGGCCAAAGGAATGGGAACCATATCTGGCGAGGCCAGTAAGGGGCAATGAGGATTAGCTTGCAACTGAACGACTGTGCTTTCTGCAGAACCTTGGGGATCAGGTGTAAAGCAGTGCTGGGGGCCAATCGTAAACAAGTGTGTCCCTGGGTGACTAGGGCAAAGTAGCTGCTGCATTTGTTGTTGAGGGGGGTGGCAAACAGATCGCAGCATGGCTGGCCTCATTTGTGAAAAATCAAGTCCACAACTTCCTGTTTCAGGGACCACTCGTGAGGAATCAGGATAGCCCGGCTGATCTTGTCCATTATCACGTTGGATTTCCCCGGGACGTGCTTTGCAACCAGAAAGCGTTGGGAAGACATCACCCATTGTCAAACTCGTAGAGCCTCTCAAAACAAGGGGTAAAGATCTGGTTCCACCCCGTTTGTTGATATACTATACTACCAACATATCGTCCATCTGAATTGCTATAGTCCCTTGTAGGTAGAGTCTCCTGAAGTGCTTGCAATGCTAGAAGCACCGCTCTCATCTCCAGGACATTGATGTATAAGTGGTACTCGTGTTCCTGCCAAGTCCCTTAAACAGTGTCCCAAAATGCGCCACTCCCCTTATCTGGGAAGCGTCCGTAGTCACTGTGGCTACAGGTTTGGGGGGAAGAAACGGCCTGCCTATTGTTACCATAGGGGAGTGAAGCCACCACTCCAGATCCTTTTTGCAGGATTCCATGATCAGAATCTGATGTGACACAGGTAAATCCTGGAATGACAATTGTGCAAATAGGAGCCATTGTAGAATTCTCATATGGAAGCGAGCCATATGGGCCAGAGGGATTGTCGCTGCCATAGAACCCAGGACCTTGAGGATAAATCTTGCCTGGATTCTCTTTTGTGTGAACAGCATTGCAACTTGGTGATGGATTGTTAATACTCTTTCTTGAGGCAGCTTTGCTATCACAGCCCTTGTGTCTAAATCTGCCCCTATTAAAGGTAATTTATTAACAAGGCAGACTTTTGATAGTTTATGGTGATCCCTAGTTGATAAGATCAAATTGTGGATTCTCTTGCCTTGATTAGTTGATGCTTGGTGGTGGCAGTAAGGCACCGGTCATCTAGATATAGAAACACTTGGAATCCTAGATGCCTAGGGTGAGCCGTAACTACTGCCATGCATTTGGTGAACACACTGGGGGCTGTGGTGAGACCAAAGGGCAGAGCTCTGAACGGATAGTGACTGGCTCCCAGCCGGAAGCATAGATACCTCCTTGACCGTCCGTCCATTTCTATGTAGTAGTACGCATCCTGGAGATCGATAGAGCACATCCAATTGTCCTGTCCCAGAAAGGGAAGAATGGACTGCAGTGTTACCATCTGGAACTTTGTTTTCTTGACTGATTTGTTCAGCCTGCTGAGATCCAATATGGGTCCCCAGTCCTCTGTTTTCTTTGAAACTAAAAAGAACCTTGAGTAAGTTCCGGATCCAATTTGGTCTGCGGAGACTTCCTGGATGACTCTTTCTTAGCAACCTTTGAACGTCTAGATTTGCTTGATCCCAAAGACTGGGTGGAACATTTGGGACTGAGTGTTGTCTTTTTGACAGGGGAAGTTGAAAGAAGGGGATTTTGTAACCTCCGGATATTATCAATAGTACCCATGTGCCCTCTGTGTTTCTCTGCTAGGCTTTTGGATACAAGGATAATCTCCCCCCGACTGTCTCCGGAGTCGGGCCTCCCTTAAGGAGCGCTGGAAGGGCCTACCAGAAAAGTTATCTCTGTCGCCCTGATTCTGCAGAGCCCCCTGCTTCGCGATTGGCTTCTTCCGTTATTTCTCCCTCTGCCCCCGGGGGAAAAATCTCCATGTATGTCAGGCGAATCTCCCTGAGATTTCCAGAACTACATTTTTCCACTCTTCTGGCCTTTAGGGTGGAGCAGAAAAACATACTCCCACGGCAGAGCCAGTTTTGCCATCCTGTCCACACCTGGTAAGAGTCTCTTTTACCTGAGGCCCGAACAAGGATGAGCTGTCAAAGGGGGAGTTGGTAAAAGAAGACTTGAAGGACTCTGCAAAATGACAAAAGCGCATCCAGGAATGTCTGTGTAAGGCTACCCATGTGCCTGCCACCCTGCTTGCTCCATCGGCTGCGTAAAAAATTAGCTGCATGGAAATTAACTACTGAAGTCAAGGTCGCAAGCTGAGTACCCGTCTTGTCCGAGGCTCCCGCAGCTGTAGAATCCTGTAAGGTATCTCCTAACTCTGAAGAGATCCCTTTGAAGCCTTGTAAAGTGGGACGAATAGTTCAGCGACCCGAGTGTAAAGGTTGCTGAAGAAAACGTACACTTCCCGTATCTGTCCATAGTATGAAACTCTGTATTCAGCAGATAGACGAATGAAGTTTCTGCTAATTCCTTCTTAGTGGCTGCTGCCACCACCATAGCATCAATGGGAACACCTTTCGATAAGAGGAGTCTGTCTTCAGGGGCCGTTGTGAATTTATTGGGCCTCCGTGGAACTGGCTCCATCACATCTGGAGAACTCAACACCTTTCGACTTACTACGTGCAATAGTGGGTCGAAAGGAGGAGATACCCAAGAGGTGGAGGGTTGGGAACTGAATGCATCCAAGTACACTGACTCATCTTCAGAAGGGGCAAGGGACTTCCAGTCACCCCTCTGATTAAGGATCTCCAAGATGTCTGAAAGAGACATCTTCAAAGAGGGACAGTGGGGACCCTTCGGAGTCATCCAAGTCTGTGTCTGATGTCAAGGACTCAGGGGAGTCCACATGCTTCCCCTTGCAAGTCCTCTTCTGAGAGATCTCCGAGGGATGCTCAGAGGAGGTTTTGGAAGAAGTGAGATTGCCCAATGGGGCATCCTGGAGCATGGGTTCCCTACGCTTAAGCCGGAGGGAGGTTCAGAGGCGGAGACCGGCACCGAAGGCAAAGGAGCCAATGTAGCAGAGGGTGGAGCTGTCTCAGGAGACAGCATGCTCCTCATCACCTCGAAGGCATCGCGCTCCCGACTCGAAAGAATCTCCGGTTCAGAAAAATCCAGAGACTTCCTCCGAACCAAGGTCAATGGCTCCGAGGCCGATGTAGTAGCCGAGCTGACCTGCGCCAAAGTTCCGAGAGGGAGAGTAGGGTTGGACAAGGGTCCGATGCCACCCCCCCCCCTGGAGCAGACGAGTGAACGTTGGCCCCCAGATCCCTCGATAGAAGGGGGTACCGAGAGCGGTAGTTGGAACCAAAAGACCGGAGGAGTTTACCGGAAACGACGGTTCCACCACTACGACTTCCATACACTCTGGCAAGTTGGAGGAGGAATCGAGACAGGTGTTGGTTGGGCTGTTGGCACCATTTCCATCTGGGATGGGCCCGAAAGGATTTTAGCTAATGCCCGTGTCCTAAGAAGCCTTTTCACTACCCTCTCCACATCATCATCCGAGAGGTTCCTGGATGATCAAGAGGAATGGGTTTAAGACCGGTGACTGCCTGCCACAGATTCTAACAAAGGAGGATGTGGAGCAGACTGCACCGGCTCCAAGGCAGGAGACCTGGATAGCTTGCAAGACCTCACTGGCTCCGAAACAACAGATGGAGCCGAAGGCGAGTGTGTCTTGTTGGAACTGACTGTCGGGTCCGACTTAGCTTGCCCTTCTCTTTAGACTGATCCGAATTCGGAGCCGAAGAGGATGAAGGTTTGGATTTCTCCAGTTTTTTGGCTGGCTGAGTCCCCTCCATAGCAGCATCAAAAGGACCCTTCAGTAAACCTCTTAAGATTAATTTGTTCTTTCTTTCCTGCAGGACTAGTGAACTAAATGCATGGCAAATAGAACACGAATCTTGCAGGTGAACAGGTCCTAAACAGTACACGTAACTCGTGTGTTCGTCCGTAAGGGACATATTTTGACAGCACGAATCGCACTTTTTGAAACCTGAATGTTTCGATTCCTTGGCAGAGTCTTTTGACATAATGTCGAACAGCAGTATCTAAGCTAGACAAAGAAGATTGGCTCCGAACCCAAACAGCAAGAATGAAGGTGAGATATTGACAACATAACATCAGATGTTACTTGTATCCAGGCTGTCAAGTGTACAGAGTTTTCCCCCCCGACTGCTTCTAGATGTAAGCAATCTGGCCTCCTTCCAGGAGCGCTGGTAGGATTGTCCAGAGAGTCTCTGAAACCCTGGTTTCAGAGGCCATCTCTGCCTCACGATCGGCTTCTTTCGTTTGAGCTCCCCCCTTTGTCCCAAGGGAAGCTACCGCCATGTGTGTCTTGGATAGGCCCCTGGGACTTTTTGAATCACATCTTTCCACTCCTCTAATTCCTGAAGTACGATCGCTGAGGAGTAGAAAAACGAATGCCCACAGCAGACAGGGTCTTTCCATCCTTCTCACACCTGGCTAGTGTGTCCTTCACCTTGGGGGCTGAAAAAAGACTATCAGTCAAAAGGAAGACTTGAAGGGCTCTGCGTATTCACACAAGCTCATCTATGCCTCATCAAGGATCTCTGAGGAAGACAGCTAAGAAGAGGGGCCCTGTACATGGGTAACTTGAAGCTTTGGTGCTTGCTGTCGTGTCATGGAGATTGGTGTCAGCTCTGGACCAGAAGATATGATTATGCGACACTCAGATGCAGGAGGAACCAGCTGAGAGTCTGCAGAGGCTAAAGCTCTCTCCATAACCTGGAAGACAGGACCTCCTGAAGAGGAGTCGGAACCCAAAACTGAGAATAAAAACCTTGGAACTGAGGTCACCCCACGTTCTGAAAATCCACCCTCTGAAGCAGGAGCCGGAGAGAGACCCGCAACAGAAAGTCCTGAGAGCCAAGGTCGGCTCCGCATAAAAAACAGGAGCTGATCCAAGACCCTCGGAACAGGCCCCAAGAATCCGTCGGTTCCGAGAAGGGAACAGGAGGAGTAGTTAGAGAAACATCTGGTGCAGGGGGCATCGAAGTGCTGGTTTCCAAAGCTCCTGTGGAGTCAGAGGAGGAGATAGTGTAGGAGTCCTTGGAGAAAACACCCTAACTCCAGGAGGGAGAGGAGACTGAGAAGGGGCAAGAATTCCTCTGGCCCCCAACAGCTGACCAACCAATTTCACGACATCTACCTCGGAGAGACTCCCGGAAGAGAACTGATAATCCTGAAGGAGACTCAGGTCGTTCCATAAATCCCTTTGCTGGCCAGTTGCCCAGTCCCTTTCTGGAAGGTGAATATCTCGTCCTGGAGAAAAAGTTAAGATCTGGTTTTCACACCGAGGTGGTGGGTAGAACCTGCTGAGGCACCATTGGAGAAGTCTGCACAGAGCCAGAAAGTAAAGATGTCGGTGCAGATGGCACCGTAGTCGGTGCAGAGGATTCTTGAAGCTATAAAGGTACCTTTGCTTTCGGTTCCGTGGAGATGTTTGGAACTGTGGCCTTATGTTTTTGTGCCACCAGTGCAGTGGGGAACACAGGTACCGAACGGCTCTTCTTTTTGACAAGGTCTGACTTTGGAGGGGAATCAAACTTGGCAAAGCTTCTCTGAAGGTAGTTTTTAACAAGGCCTCCAAAATGAACTTATTTCGATGCTCGAGCAAAGCCTGGTTAATAAAGGCCTGGCAGATGTTGCAATTTTGGTGAAGATTGGAGCAACTAGACAAACACAAGAAAGATGCCCATCAGAATTGGGCACCTTTCTCCCACCATTTTGTCACTGTTTAAATCCAGAAGTGCCTTCATGTTTTTCTGTCATTTTAAAAACTAGTGTCTAACGGTAACAAGTTAAACAGAGACAGACAGAGAGACAGACAGAGAGACAGAGACAGACAGAGAGACAGAGAGACAGAGACACAGAGACAGACAGAGAGACAGAGATACAGAGACAGACAGAGAGACAGAGACACAGAGACAGACAGAGACACAGAGACAGACAGAGACACAGAGACAGACAGAGACACAGAGACAGACAGAGAGACAGAGACAGACAGAGAGACAGAGACAGACAGAGAGACAGAGACACAGAGACAGACAGAGAGACAGAGACACAGAGACAGACAGAGACAGAGACAGACAGAGACAGAGACAGACAGAGACAGACAGAGAGACAGAGACAGACAGAGAGACAGAGACAGACAGAGAGAGAGACAGAGACAGACAGAGAGACAGAGACAGACAGAGAGAGAGACAGAGACAGACAGAGAGAGACAGAGACAGACAGAGAGAGAGACAGAGACAGACAGACACAGAGACAGACAGACACAGAGACAGACAGACACAGAGACAGACACAGAGACAGACACAGAGACAGACACAGAGACAGACACAGAGACAGACACAGAGACAGACAGAGACAGACACACAGAGACAGAGACACAGAGACAGAGACACAGAGACAGAGACAGACACACAGAGACAGAGACAGACACACACCAAGGACAGACACACACCAAGGACAGACACACACCAAGGACAGATGGAAGGTTTGCCAAGGATAGTAGTGAAGAAATGCCAAAAGGGTACAAGAGAAATAAGGAAGGACGTACCAACGATGATATCAAGAAATGCCGCAAATGGTTCGAAACGCGGGAGAGGGGGTTATCATCAATGGTAACAGATTTTACCAAGGGTATGGGTAGAAAATATAAACACACACAGCTAAATAAGGTATAATCTAGAAAAAATATATATAAAACGAGATACAAATAATTAGCTAAATAAAGAAGTTTTAAAGAAAACTTGGCTGAGAGCAATGGCTGGTGTGTTTTGCTGACAGAGCAGCAAATTAAATCTGAGGTAATGTAGAGGGGCATTGTGGGTAGAGTCTTAGCTCAAGAGTTTTTTTGGCTGGCACGAGCTGTATAATGGCTGAGCCGGTTCCGAAGATTGGAACCCAAATCCCATTTGTCAAGAATGGATGAAGATTGAAATCATCAGATCCCATATTAAGGGCTCTTGACATCTGGAAAAGACTCTGTAAACTTAAGACTCACCTAAATAAGAGGACATTACCACTGCAGCACACCAATAAGGCCAAAACATGTTGCCAAATTTGGGTTAAACAGTTTGAGGAAAGACTCTGAGGGCCTGTTTAACACTATTTATTAAAAACAGAGGTATACTTTGCCAGGCATCAAGGAAGAAGTATTTTTGGTCTTCGATAGCATTTTCAGTACATGTTGCTTTGTGAAAATATGGGATGTAAGGAATTCAGGGATTTGTAGACTAATCTCAGGAGCAAAACATAATAGTGCACTGAGCTGATTGTAAATTAGGTTACCAAAACCAAAGCTAAAGATATGGATAACCTAATAACACATAATTTCAGCTTGAATTTACCCCTCTCTCCCTGTCTAATCTCTTATGTAATCTCAGAAACTGACTCGGCAACTGCAATCACACAAGACAAAGAAAGTACAGTTTTGTACACTTACCATAAATGCAGATGTTAGAGTGTATTCACTATTGCAAGTCATGACATTTGGGTAGAATCCCAAAGCTATGGTTGGGAGGATGGAATTATACAGCATTAGGAGCAGCTACAAGGCCCTGCAGGACAGCAGTGGCAAAGTCTGCTCTGGATTTAGAGAAGAGAGGTAAATGGTAATGCTTGGTGAACGTATGAACTGAGCTCCAGGTAGCAGCTTCTAGAATGTCTCTGGTAGGAACCCCTCTGAGAAAGGCTGCAGAAGTAGATGCAGCCCTGGTGGAATGGGATCTGATCCCCTTGGGGACAGGTTTACCATGATGCATGCAGCAGACACGAATATAATGGCTTATCCATTTTGAAATTGTCTGCTTTGAAATAGCCTTTCCCTCTGCCCCTGCAGCAAATGCCACCAGTAGTCGCTCAGATTTTCTTAGAGATTTTGTCCTGTTCAAGTAGAATCTTAGTTGTCTGTGTACATCCATTGAATGCAGAATCCGCTCTCACTTGTTCTGTGGATTTGGGAAAAAAGTTGGCAGATGAATAGTCTGATTAAGAGCCACACTGGATACCACTTTAGGCATAAAGGATGGATTGGTCCTGAGCGCTACCCTGTCCGGTTAGAAAATAATAAAAGGCTCCACTGCCATGAGAGCCTGTAGCTCTGAGATCCTTCTAGCTGAAGTGACTGCTAAAAAAAAAAAGCTGTTTTCCAAGAGAGATATTTTATGTCTGCATTAGCAGCTGGCTCAAAAGGAGGCAGGGTGAGTTTTTCCAACACAAAATTGAGGTCCCATGCAGGAGTTGATGCTCTCCTGGGAGGTCTTAAATTTTTGGCCCCTCTGAGATACTGCTTTAGCAGGGGATGAGAAAGGGGGGGCTTTGTGTTGTAATGAGTTGAAATGGCACAGGCGTGGATTTTTATGGAAGCGAAAGATAAGCCCTTGTGAAGCATCTCAGTTAAATATTGCAGAATCTGAGGAATATTGGGCAGTTCTGTGCTTATTCCTTGTGCCTGATTCCAGGCACAGAATCTTTTCCATTTATCAGCATAAGATTTTCTAGTGATAGGCCTTCTAGCCTCCAAAATGACATCCATCACAGGTTTGCTGAGAGATGTCACTGGTGAAATTAGTTGAGTAGCCATGCTGCAAGATTCAGAGTTTGGAGCAGAGTGTGTAGAATTTGAAAGTTCTGCTGAGACAGTAGATAAGGTTGTCTGAGGCAGGTACCATGGAGGAAGGTGTGACATTGCGTAGGAGCTAGTACCAGTGTTGGTGAGGCCAGTCTGGAGCAATCAGAATCATTTTTGTTTTTGCCTGCCTGAATTTTAGTAAGAACTTGGAGAGTAGAGGCAGAGGGAGAAAAACATAAGATTGATAGGTTTTTCCAGCTGAAGGATAGAGCATCCACTTTCCAAGCTTTTTTGTGATGAATTCTTGTGCAGAATTTGTCCAACTGATAGTTTTGGGGTGAGGCAAACAGATCTATGTCTGGGCTCCCCCATTTGCGTGTCAACATGCTGAAGATTTGCGGATCCAGTTTCCATTCGTGTGGGTCCATAAGATTCCTGCTTAGTTCGTCTGCCAGAGTATTTTGTTTTCCTGGCAGGAATTGAGCTTGTAGATGTATTCGGTAAGTCAAGGCTGTGTTCCACAAGGCCGTCTGCAAAGGGGGTAGGAATGGGTACCCTCCTGCTTGTTTATGTACCACATGACTGTAGTGTTGTCCGTCTTTATCAGTAGTTGTCCTGGATGAAGAAAGTCCTTGAAAGCTGTCAGAGCATTTTGAACAGCTAGCATCTCTTTCTGGTTGATATGCAGGTGCATTTGATTTGGACTCCATTCGCCCTGAATGCATCTCCCTGCCAGATGCGCCCCCAAGCATAGTCTGATGCATCTGTAGTCAGGATTTGGGTGGCATGGAGTGGAATGAATGACAGTCCCTTGTTTTGGTGACAGGCCTCTGCCTACCAAAGGAACTCTTGCTGCAGGCAAGGAATGATAGGAATCGTTTCCAGGCTGTGACAATGTTGACTCCATAAGCTTTTTAGGTACCATTGAAGTTTCCTCATATGCAGTCTTACATATGTAATTAAAAGAATGCAGGAAGCCATGAACCCCAAGGCCTGCAGAATTTGTCTTGCAGATCACTGTGTTTTTGTGGCCACTTGTTTGAAGTAAGTCATCAATTGGATTTGTTTGTCTGGCGTGAGGTAAGACATCTGGGCAGTTGTATTCAAGCTTGCACCCAGGAATGTAATTTTTTGAGTGGGTACCAGTTGTGATTTCTTTTCATTTATAGTGTACCCTAGGCAAGTTAGAAGCCTTTTTACAAACACCAGATGTTGTAGAAGAGTGTGTCCTTGTTTTCTGCCTGAATTAGACAATCGTCCGGATAAGGATACATTTCAATGGTTCTTTGTCTGCAAAATGCAATTACTGGTGCCAGGCACTTTGTAAAGACCCTGGGCGCAGTAGATAAGCCAAAGGGCAGTGCAGAGAAAGTACAGTTGGTACACTTACCATAAATGTAGATATTCAAGTGTATTCACTGTTGCAGTCATTTCATTTGGAAAAACCTTGCATACTTTGAGGGAGCATTTTCACTGGGAGAGTCAAGACTTCTCAGAATCAAAAAAAGGCTCAGAGATTTCCTTCTCCCACAGCACAAGCCTTTAGCCATCCCCCCTGTTCTGCTTTGAAGTGAAGGTATCTTCTGCAAGATTCCCTGATTGGGATATGCAGGTAAGCCTCAAGTCTAGAGTTACCAGTCAGGCATCCTTGCCTAGCATAGGCAGTAACTGTTGTAGTTGTTGTCCAGGAAAGTATTTAGAATGGATAAGTCCAGAACTGGACGCCATGACTTGTCTTTTCTGGGTACCAGGAAAAGTCTTGAATAAAAACCTTGTCCTTTTTCCGTTTCTGGTACTGGTTGAATAGCCCCCATATCCATGAGGGACATAACTTGTTTCTGGGCCTCTGCCCACTGATTTGGAGGAAGATCTGGCCATCCGTTTGGAATTGGCAACGTGTGGAAACGAAATCTGTATCCCTGGGATAATATATTTAAAACCCACTTGTCCTGAGTAATTAGATGCCAATTTTGTGCATGAAGTGCTAGTTTTCCCCCCAAAGGAGCTGCCAAAAAATAAGTGCTTGGAAATGGCAGAGTAAAGTCATTGAAACTGTTTACTGTATGGGGGTTGCCTTGCTATTTCCAGATTTGGAGGTGGAGGCACCCCACTTTTTTGTTCTGTAAGTTCCCTGTGACTGAAACCTGGAGCCTTTGGAGTGCCTGGGTTTGACCTGAGCGGCTCTGGTGGGTACTGGAAAGGACCAATTCTTAGTAAGCCAGTGCCTACTGAATCTGGGTGGCTGCACTTGTAGGAAATCTTTTACAGTTTGCATAGATTTAGCTTAGTCTTCCATCTTTTTCAAACTTCTTCTGCCTTATTACCAAATAAACTGTCCAGTTCTAAAGAAGCATCCAACAATTTTGCTTTAACATGATGAGGCGTATTTTGCTCCTTGATCCAAGCATGCCTTCTTATCACAGATCCAGTTACAACAGCCCTGCAAGAGGCCTCCAAGGAATCAAAACCACATTGCAAAGTATGCTTTCCAACTTGTTCAGCTGAATGCAATAAATCCTGTAACTCTTATTTTCCACACAATCAGAACTCAACATCATTTTATGTTTAAGAAAGCCCATGACATGCTGCTGATATTTAAGCATACGAAATTGACAGTTTAAAGCCCTGATTGCAGACGTGTAAACCTTTTTATCCCATCTATCCAGCGCACTACTGGAGTCTCTATCAGAAGGGGTAGGATTTTTAGTGGTAGAAGCCTTAACACCCTTGGGACCCTGAGAAATTGTTTCAGGGTCATCAGAAGGGTTTTTAGAAAGAAATTTGTGGGAGTCAGGAACCCTGTAATATCTGTCTGGCTTATTAGGAGCCGGAGGCAGGGAATCAAGAGCCATGCTGGATTCTGAGAGAACATCATCAACAATGTCCAGAACAGGAGGTACAGCCAAAGGCCTATGCTGAGGAATAAGAAGGAAATCCCTAAGCCTCTATTTGAATTCTGAAAAATCCTGACTCTCCTAATGAAAATGTTCTCTTAAGGTATACAAAGTTTCTCCAAAAGAAAAATCCTCAGGAGGAGAAGCAGAAGGGATGGATTCTTCTGCATCAGAGTCCTCATAAGGTGGAAAAGATAATTCCTGATCAGAAGAGGAATCAGAAGAAACGGAACCCCCCTGATCAAGGTAATTAAATCACTGGCCATCATTTTGATCATTTGTTTTTTAGGCATAGGGGCCTGAGCAGGTGGCCCATGCGTCATTTTTTTAGACATAGAAGTTGGTTTTGGCCTTGTTTTTGAGGATGGCGTCTGTTTAATATACAAATCTTTAGGCCTGAAAACACCCTCAGAAGCCGGTGCCTGATCAGCAGCTCCGGACCCATCCAAGGGAGAGACATCCATGAGTTCACTACTTGAAATATCTTGCGGCATGCTGGACTCCGAATGGATCTTGGTAGAGGGCTGCGAATCAGAAGTAGCAGGTAGCAGGGGCTGCGAAAGCGCCTCACTGAGTACCGGCGAACCAGCGACTGGCTTAGGAGAAGCTTCGTCGGTTTTTCGGCCTCGACTGTCTCTGTCTTTTTCTTTGCGTTTTTTGTGAACTCCGGTAGTCAGATTGCTAACCGATGATATTTCTGGATACTTAAACCTTGAGCCAAAATATTTAGATGCAAAAATATACTAACATTTAATAGTGCTTTGGTTAAATTTAGCACAAAACCGACAGCAAGGCACGTTGTGATCAGGGCCTAGGCAAGGAATACAGTATAAATGAAAATCCTTATGAGGTATTTGCTTCCCACAAGTAATACAATTATTAACTTTCACTGACATCGGTAAGGAGCAAGAAAAAGTTTCCCCAACGGGATACTTAGCTTTAGGTTGAAGATTTCGGTTCTGAAACTCGAAAACGAAAATGTCAGGAGTCGGCCAACCGTCACTTGCGAACGGCTTCTGCTTCGGGCACCGTGCAGCAAGAAAGACTGATTAAAATGGCATTGGTTGCATGTTCTATACCCCTGACGACCTGAGTGCATGGAAGAAGGGACAGCAACCGACGCTGGACCCAAGACTTTGTTAATCAGGTCGACTGAGGGCAACCTACCAGCAGATTACCCAAATGTAATGACTGCAACAGTGAAACACGAAGAACATCTGAAAGTGATCGCAAAAGGAAAAATACTGCATCAGTGGAGCCCGAAAATATACCAGGATGCATCTTGAATAACATGAAGCATGATTTAGAGACCCATCTAACAGTGCTCAACTTTTGCCTCCATACAGGTTTTGTACCATGTGAATGGAGAACCGCAACAATTGTTTTTCTGTACAAGGAAGGACCTTCCAACATCCCAGACAAGTACAGACACAAAAATCTGACCAGCTTCATATGGAAAGAATCATGGAATAAATTGAACTGCCAAACACTGGACATACTTCATTCTGGATTCATCAAAGGCAGGGCATGCTGACTTACCCTGGAGACCTTTCTAGAAAAAGTCACCAAAGCAACGGACATATGGCAAGACTTAAAATGGTCCACAATGGTATTTAACCTAGAACTACCCTGTGAACCTATGCATGAATGCCATTCAATCTGCAATGAACTATCACTTGAGCTAGACACTTCTTAAAACATCACTGGAGCTGTTAAAAACCTCAACTGTATTGCATAGAAAATACAGTTGTGTAAAACTTATTCCAACAGTAGATATTTGAAAGATCACTGCTACAGTAGCCTTAGCTCTATGGATTATATACCGAAAAGGATAGAACAGCCAGTCATCTTCTAAAGATTTATTCTACATTTAGCTAGCCTTTTCTTCATTTCAACCTCTGATTTTTTTCAGCTTCATTTCTGAATCTGTTTAAAGCTTCTTCTGTTTTTTCCAACCCTTTTGTTGTTTGTGTTGACGTACTCCATCAATTATTTGTTTACTTTAAGTCTGTATGCAGCTATATCTTCCTGTTGGTTATTACAAGTCACGTCTGAAGGTTGCATTGCTTTTTGCTGAACAGGTGCTGAAATTTCTCCAGTCAATGTTTCTTCCTCACTTTTTGTAGCCGATTTTTTTCAGGTCTTATGCATTCCTTTATTCCTGGCATACAGGCAGTGCACTTACTAGCCAGTTACTGAAATTTACTTGGACAACAACCTTTTAATCCTTAAATAAACTAACACATTATGGTATGTGGGAGGCGGGCTTAATAGTTAAGGTGTTTACCTTACAGACACAGGGTCTGATTCTTACATGGGGTAATTGACGAGGTTTAAAATGGCCCACAAGGGCAGTTAGCCTAGTACTAATCTATTATCCTAAGAGTATGCGAGAAATGTACGTGCGTAACTTTCTAGAGGCAAAAATCTGGCTTACAGACAAGGTTGTCAAGAACATACACACTACATCCTTCACACATACTGACCACACACACACACACACACACACACACACACCTCCTTACACTGAGGCACTTAAGAAACCATCCCAAACCTCAAAGACCTCCAAAGCCATGAAACAGCAACATGTATTCTAAGCAATCACTAAATCACACATCAAAAGCAACACCTAACACTACACATAAGCCTACACCCAACGATCCCAAAGAAAGTACAGTTTTGTACATACCATAAATGTAGATGTCCGATAGGAATGCATCTGCAGTCCTTACAAATGGGTAGTCCTGTCGTCAGGCAGCCCTTCGGTCGGCCGGATTCCAAAGTCTGGGTCTGGCTTCGGCTGGTGTCGCGCTGCACCCGACGTCATAGCTGCAGTTTTTCGGGTATAAAGACATCAGCCGACGCCATTTTCCTCAGTGTTTCTTGCCCCAGATGCCAGGTGCCCTCTTGGATGGCTAAATTTGGATAAATGCCAATGTTTCCAAATAGTAGAGAGCAAACACATAAAATAAGCATGTATGTACATATATACAAACAAATACACCATAATAGATCCCCCCCCAAGCTAGCTGAAGGATGGCAAATACCCTAGGAGTACCACAGAGGAGAAGTTGGGTGGGTAATCCTGACTGCAGATGCATTCCTATCGGACATCTACATTTATGGTAGGTACAAAACTGTACTATGTCCTTCAAGGATGCATCTGCAGTCCTTACAAATGGGTAGAATACCATAGCTAAACAAGGGGAGGAGGAAAAGGAGAGATTATGGTGTAGTTAGGATCCCTTGCAAAACAGCAGTGGCAAAACCTGCTCGGGATCTAGAGTATAAAGGTAAATTGTAATGCTTGGCAAATGTATGCACGGAGGTCCAAGTAGCAGCCTCTATAATGTCCTTGGTAGCCACTCCTCGTAAGAAAGCTGTGGTAGTGGCTGTAGCCCTTGTGGAGTGAGGCCTGACGTTCTCTGGAGTTTTCTTTCCATGGTAGGAGTAACAAAATCTAATGCAATTTCCTATCCATTTGGAGATTGTCTGTTTTGAAATTGGTTTTCCTTCCTTTCCTGTTGCATATGCTACCAGAAGCTGGTCAGTTATTCTATTGGACTTGGTCCTGTCCAGGTAGTAGCGTAATTGTCTATGTACATCCAAGGTATGCAACAGTCTTTCTTCCCCTGTTCTGTGGGTTGGGGAAGAATGTAGGTAGGTGGATAGCCTGATTTAAAGACACTCTGGATACCACCTTAGGCATAAATGTAGGATTTGTTCTCATGGACACTATCTTGATGGAAGATCAGGAAGGGTTGCACTGCCATTAATGCCTGTAGTTCAGAGACCCTTCTTGCTGAGGTGATTGCCAGCAGGAAAGCAGTCTTCCAGGATAAGTATTGTAATTCTGCTGTTGCTGCTGGTTCGAAAGGGGGAAGTGTCAATTTTTCTAGCACAAAGTTCAAGTCCCATGCTGGCAATGGTGGTTTCCTGGGAGGTTTTACATTTTAATTCCTCTCAGAAACTGCCTGAGCGGAGGATGTGAGAAGACAGGAGGATCCAAGCTGTATTCTGCTGAAATAGCTGATGCATGTATCTTGATGGAAGAATAGGACAGGCCTGTATGGAAGAGCTCTGCCAAGTACTCCAGGATGTTGGCTATGTTTACCAGTGCCACATCTTCTCCCTTTGCAGTACTCCAAATGAGATATCTTTTCCATTTTGCTGCATAATTCTTTCTTGTTGAAGGTCTGCGAGCCTCAAGGATTATGTCTTTAACCCTTTGGGATAAATTTGGGTTAATTGTTCTTATGTAATGTTCCAAGCAGTTAGCTGCAGAGTTTTCAGGTTTGGATGCAGGGTGTTGTAGTTGTTCTGTGTTAACAGCAATGGGATCAGGGGTAGTGCCCATATTTGTTCCCGGGACATGCTCCTCAGTAATTGGTACCAATGTCGCCTTGGCCAGTCTGGAGCTATCAGAATGATCCTTGGACGTTCCTCTTTGATCTTCAAAAGCACCTTGTGCATCAAAGGAAGCGGTGGGAATGCGTATGCTGTCAGGTTTTTCCAACTGAAAGATAGGGAGTCCACCTTCCAAGCAAGTGGGTGGTACGTCCTTGTGCAGAACTTCTTTAGCTGGTGATTGAGTGGGGATGCAAATAAGTCTATTTGTGGTAATCCCCATTTTCTTGTGATGGCTTTGAAGATGTCCGGATGCAGCATCCATTCGTGGGCATCCGTGGTAGTTCTGCTTAATATGTCTGCTAGAATGTTTTCTTTTCCGGTACAATATTGCTTGTAACTGAATGTTGTAGCTCAGAGCCACATCCCATAGGTCCAGTGCCAGCCGGCATAGAGGGTATGAATGTGTGCCTCCCTGTTTGTTGATGTACCACATAACTGTGGTGGTTGTTTGTCCTTATCAACTGACCTTCTTGGAGAAATGGTCTGAATGACTGGATTGCCAATTTTACTGCCAGCATTTCCTTTAGATTTATGTGCAGGCGCAGCTGGTCTTGAGTCCATAAGCCTTGTATGCACTTGTCCAGCATGTGTGCCCCCCAACCGAGGTCTGAGGCGTCTGTCGTGATGGTTTGGCTTGGTTGACTGTTGCAGAAGGGCAATCCTGTGTTTGATTGACAGGCCTGAGCCCACCATAGGAACTCTTGCTTCAGGCATGGGATTATTGGAATTTTGGTTTCTAGGCTGTGCTTGTGTTGAGACCACAAATTCTTTAGGTACCACTGTAGCTTTCTCATATGCAGTCTGGCATGAGGGACCAGAATTATGCAGGATGCCATGAAGCCTAGGGCTTGCAGTACTTTTCTTGCAGTTAGATGGTTCTGCTTTGTTAATGCCAAGAAGTAGAGAGGTAGTTGCTCATTCTTTTCTGCAGTTAGTAATGCCATTTGTTTTGATGTGTCCAGCTCTGCACCCAGAAAGGTTATTCTTTGGGATGGAATCAGCCTTGACTTTTTTATATTGACTGTATATCCCAGGGCTTGCAGCAGGTAAATGACTCTTTGTAAGTCTTCTGTTAGCTTGCTTTTGTTGTCCGCTTGTATCAGGCAGTCGTCCAGGTAGGGGGTAAATTTGGATTCCCCGAATTCTGCAATGAGCAATTACTGATGACAGGCATTTCGTGAACACTCTGGGCGCAGTAGATAAGCCAAAGGGCAATGCTGAGAATTGATAATGCTCTGATCCTGCAAGAAATCTGAGGTATCTTCTGCAATTTGGTCGTATGGGGATGTGCAGGTATGCCTCCTTGAGATCTACAGTTACCAGCCAAGACTCCTTGCCCAGCATGGGAAGAAGCTGCTGTAGGGTCAGCATTTTGAATTTTGGAACAATGAGGAATGTGTTTAAAGCGGACAGGTCGAGAATAGGCCTCCATTTGCTCTCTTTTCTTGGTACCAGGAAGAGTCTGGAGTAAAATCCCTTTCCTTGTTCCATAGATGGTACCTTTTCCACAGCTCTCATTCTTAATAATTGAGATATTTGCTTTAGAGCTTCTGCCCTTTGAGTAGGTGGTAGGTTTGGCATTCCTCTCTTTCCTGGTAGAGTATGGAAATGGAACCTGTAACCTTGGTCTATAGTTTGCAAAATCCATTTTTCCCTTGTGATGCAATGCCATTTCTTTGAAAATAAGGTTAGCCTTCCGCCTAAGGGTGCTTCCAGTTGCTCCCTGGTAGGCTGTGCCACAGCCAAGTCACTGTGATTGTGTTGTTGTAGTGGTGGTGGCTGCGTCTGTGCCTCGCTGGTTGTTACCCTGCCACTGGCGTCCCCTGTAGGCACCCCTGGATTGGTTTCTGCCTCTTGAACGCCTATTCCTGCCTCTCTGTGTCTTAGAGGAGTCCGGAAAGGACCAATTCTTGGAGGGCCAGTTCCTGCTAAACCTTGGAGGTTGAACCTGTAAGAAATCTTTCACTGTTTGTACAGATTTCGCCTTCTCTTCCATCTTTTTCAGTACCTGCTGTGCAGGAGAACCAAATAAATTGACCTTGTCCATGGGTGCATCTAAAAGCTTTGATTTGACATGGTCTGGTAATGCCTGCTCTTTCAACCATGCATGTCTCCTGATAACTGTGCCAGTCATGGCTGATCTAAAGGAAGCCTCCAGTGCATCATAGCCACATTTTAAAGAATGGTTACTAACCTGCTGTATGTTATGTACCATTTCCTGAACATATTTCTTATCTAAAGATTCTTCAGAGGACAGCTTTTTAGTTAACTGGTCTAGCATAAACTCTTGATATTGAATCATATGAAATTGACAGTTCAAAGCTCTAGCTGACAGAGTAGCAGAAGTGTAAACTTTTTTACCCCATCTCTCTAAGGACCTGGATTCCCTTTCAGAGGGGAGGGGGTTTTTAGCAGATGTAGTTGCTACAGCCTTAGGGCCCTGGGAGATAGTCTCTGGATCTGCAAAAGGAGCCTTGTATAAATGGTGATGAGTGTCCGGGACCCTGTAGAACCTATCGGGCTTAGCAGGGGCCGGAGGTAATGAATCAGGAGCAGTGCAAGCATCATTAAATGCATCATCTACAACAGAAAGAACTGGAGGTATAACTAAAGGCCTATGCTGTGGCAAATGTAGAAAGGTTCTAAGCCTTTTTTCTGGAGTCTGAGAAATCTTGGCCCTGCCACTGAAATTGTTCCCTCATAGCATGCAAGGTTTCCCCAAAGGAAAATTCCTCAGGTGGAGAGGCTGAAGGTATGGACTCTTCAGCATCAGAGTCTTCGTAAGGGGAATAAGGAGCCTCAGGAGGGTCTGTATGTTCTGAGTCATCAGAGGAATCATCTGTGGATACTGGCTCTGGGGGCTCTGCTCTAGGCCTCTTCTCTGGAGGAGGATGAGAGGTCCTGTCAGGATGAGGCTGGGATCCACGAACTAAAGAAAGGAGATCCTCTGCCAAAGAAAGCATATGGGAACTGGTGCTGGGCCTGTGAGAGGGGGGCTTGACAGGCACAGTTTTTGAAGCTTTAGCTGCTTTAGCCCTGACAAAGGCCTTAATAGACATGGCTGCAGGAGGCCTAGCAGCTCCACGTGCAGGGGTTGAAATATCCAAGGGAATAGTGTCTGATAATTCCTGAGAAACCGCAACTGCAGGTTGGATTTCAGAAGCAGATTCCACCAGGTTAGAAGAGGCCTCGGTAGAAGGCATGTTTTCAGCTGGGGGAAGAACCGCTTGCTCGGTTTCAGCCGAAACTGAGACACTCGTGGTTGGCTTAACCGCGGTTTCGGCCGAAACCGCGGACCGCGAGTGTCGGTCCTTTTCCCTGCGTTTTTTGGTTATTTGTGAAGTCAGAGGATCCGACGGCATGATAAGCAAAATCAGAGCCGAAAAACTGCTCTGCAAATTCCGACCGACGTCTAAGCGTCCGTCGGTTAAAAGAAGCACATGCTAGACGAGCTGCTACGTCGTGGTCTGGGCCTAAACAAGGTAAGCAGTAAGAGTGGAAATCTTTATGAGGTATTGTTTCCCACAAGTTAAACAGTTATTCACTTTTTCTGACATCGTCTGAGGCAAGAAAGAGTCCCCAACGGGGTACTTAGCTTTTTAGAAGTCCTCGAAGTAGTATTCGGTAGTAGTAATCTCTGGTTCTGACCGACCGGCACTTGCGAACAGCTTCTGCTTCGGGCGCCACGTGGCAAGAAAGACTGAGGAAAATGGCGTCGGCTGATGCCTTTATACCCGAAAAACTGCAGCTATGACGTCGGGTGAAGCGCGACACCAGCCGAAGCCAGACCCAGACTTTGGAATCCGGCCGACCGAAGGGCTGCCTGACGACAGGACTACCCATTTGTAAGGACTGCAGATGCATCCTTGAAGGACATCAAAGCTAGCAAACACTTAAATGTATAGTCTTGTCACAGGAGTTTTTATTGTGCAACACACAGATGCACCTCTCACAAGGCTGGATAAGAAAATAGCATTCAGTTACTTACCTGGAGCTATGATCTGCAATATCACAACATATAATCTTGTGTCACTGCACCAGAGGTACCAAAATGATCCTATCATAGCCCATCTGGGTGTAAATGGCTACAGACATACCTCAATGGACTATAAGAAGAGACATTATGGATCTCTCTGAATGTGCAAGGCACTTACCTGTCTGTAATGCACTGAGCAGCACTCTACCTTCAAGGATGGCGATACAGTATGAACAGAAAAGAAATGATGACTGGCTTTGCTTCTAGTGTCACTCCAGGAAGATGCAATTTCTATCAGCACAAGAGGACACGGTTAACACACCATGTTGCTTTCCCAAGGATGGCCTGCATCTGTTCCCCTTGGGTTTAGATATTGGATAAATCTTTATCCACACCCTTAAGAGTGCTTTTTGAGCAATTTCAAAAAGATAAAATAAGAAGTTATGTACCTACCATAACGTTCCATGTTAGTTGTCTTCATCTCGCCTTCTTCTTTCTTGCTGTTTGGGATCGGAGCCGATCCTCGGCTCCGACTCGGCCATCTTCAATAGCTCGAGATCTGTTTACCGGCTCAAGGCTACTCCTTATCCCATAATGCCTAGCGATAGCTACCCAGACCTCATTTGAAATAGCTAAACCAGACAGAAGAGAAAAAACAGTGATCAAAAAACTGGTTGTTCCCAGCATTCTAATATCTAGAATAGTTTAGGAAGACCTGGCCGGAAAAATAACAATAAAAGAATACTCAGCCAGTGAAAAAAGTAACTCCTCTCAATCCACTAGGACAGGGGACGGAGGGACGCACGCAAGAAAGAAGGCGAGATGAAGACAACTAACATGGAACGTTATGGTAAGTACATAACTTCTTAATGTTAAGTTGTCGATCTCGCCTTCATTCTTGCTGTTTGGGACAGCGTCCCTAGCACCAAACACCCTGGGTGGCTCAGTGGAACAGACTCTTCAGAACAGTGGAACCAAAGTCAGCTCTGCTCCGGGAGACCATATCCACCTTGTAATGACAGATAAAGTGTATGAGGGTTTGCCTATGTGGCAGCTGCAGAGATGGAATCCATGGGCAACCTAGACTGAAAGGCTACGGAGGTGGCCAACGCCCTAGTAGAATGACCTTTTCGGTGTAATTGGTAACTCTTTGTTCCTTAAGTGATAAAAGTAATAGTGTGGGACAACCATCTGGATAAGGTCACCTTGGAAACTGGGAGACCTTGTTTGTTTAAGGCATAAGAAAGGAATAATTGGTCTGACTTTCTTATCTCTTTAGTTCTGTGCAGGTAAAAACGCAATTGTCTATGAATGTCCAATTGAAGTTTGTACTCTGCCTTGTTGCTATGATTTGGGAAGAACACAGGGAGATCTATATATTGGTTTAAATTATTTTCTGAGCAGACTTTAGGAAGAAACGAAGGATTAGTCCTCAGAGCAACTCTGTCCTTGTGAAACACCAGGTAGGGAGGACGAACACATAGTGCCTGGAGTTCTGAGACATGCCTAGCTGAAGTGATAGCTACCAGAAAGAGTGTCTTCCAAGATAGAAACTTGATGGAGCAGGAAGCTGCTGGTTCAAAAGGGGGCAGAATTAAAGAAGTTAGGACTAAATTAAGGTCCCAAGGGGGAGGAGGATCTCTCACTGGAGGTCTAAAGAGATGTTCCTCTCAAAAAAGCTTTACAGAGCTTGTAAGACATATATTAGAATATGACCAACCAATATGAAAATTAGAAATGGCTGCTAATTGTACCCTAATTGTAGCGGAAGCGGCCCCGGAGTGAAACAGTTGTGCCAGGAATTCCAGAATTTCGTGGAGTGGGGCTGAGAAGGGATCCACATTCCTAGACTCCGCCCAACAAGAAAAACGTTTCCATTTGCTACCATAAGATTTTCTCATTGTAGACTTGAGAGGAGACGATAATCTCACATACTGCTGGGGAAATGCTGGGAAGTCTGGCTAAGGTTGGAAGAGGAGCAATCAAGCTGTGAGCTGGAGAGTTTGGAGGGATTGATGCAACCCGCCTGATTGATGAATCAGGAGATCTGGAATTGAGTCCAGGGTTGATCGAGAAGGTAATGGTGCAGGAACAGGAACCATATCTGTCGAGGACAGTAGGGGGCAATGAGGATCATTTTGCAACCCAATGATTTTGCTTTCTATATGAGTTTCGGTATCAGGGGAAACGGAGGAAAAGCATAAAGAAGTCCCTGAGGCCAATAGTGAACAAGAGCGTCTCTGGGTATGTGACCTGGAAGCGGAAGAAGGGAGAAGTAGTTGCTGCATTTGCTATTGAAGAGGGTGGCAAAAAGATCACAGCAAAGCAAGGCTGTCCCCATTTGCAGAAAATAAGATCTGAAACTTCCTGATTAAGAGACCACTCGTGAGGCATGAGGATAGCTCTGCTGAGCCTGTCCGCTATGACGCTGGATCTCCCAGGGATGTGCGTCGCGATCAGAAAACGTTGGGAGGAAATCGCCCACTGCCAAAGTCTGAATGCTTCTCGACACAGGGGGTAGGATCTGGTCCCGCCCTGCTTGTTGATGTACCACAACACTGAAACGAAACTAGAATAGAAGTAAACAAAGTAATCCAATTCCGGTTAAACTGTTTATTCCAATTGAAAGTCAAACTAAGCGCTTTCACCCAACTATTCCATGGGTTTCGTCGGAGTTATACATACACCATTCTTACTCTCATTATATACATACACCATTAACCTGTATCCAATCACATAACTGCTTCAATTGTTTTTAAAATTCTTAACAATCAATTCTTAACAATCAATTCTTAACAATCAATTCTTAATCAATTCTTAATCAATTCTTAATCAATTCTTAATCAATTCTTAATCAATTCTTAATCAATTCTTAATCAATTCTTAATCAATTCTTATCAATTCTTAACAATCAATTCTTAACAATCAATTCTTAACAATCAATTCTTAACAATCAATTCTTATCAATTCTTAAAGTTACATAACATACAACACCTCATTTCATTGTGTAAAATTCATTACAAATGTTAAAAACTATTTTTTAATAACACATGTAAGTGACCCTTACATACTTAGTTATTCAAACCTGTAAAATATAATAACAATAACCCTATATCAAGTTATAAGTCTAAAAATTCGTCTGAATATGTATTACAGAAATATTTCATAAAATATATATGTATTTAAATTATTTTAAATGTAATAAAAGGTTGTAGTTGCTGACTACTTAACCTCTACCTAACCACAAAACATTAACAGTCATAATGCAATATGATTTGTATTTTAGTATACTAGAAATGGATGTGTTCATTGATACTTGGCGTGTTGTTGGCATTAAGTCTAAGTTGCCACAAACATTCCTTCATTTCTAGTAAATTGTACACATCCCCCTCATTGTTGATGTTATTTGGGATCCTGTCAACTACAAAAAATATAAACCTTTTAAAATCCTCGCATTTAGTACTGTGTAAATATAAAGAACTAGTTAACTTCTTGTTTTTATTATCCCTAGTGTGTTACATAATACGCTCTCTTAGTTTCCTGATGGTTCTGCCTATATAAAACGCTGGACATGATAAACAAGTCGCTAGGTATACCACCATCTTAGTGTTACAGTTTACATGTCCAGGACATCTAATGGATCTATTGAAGTCCTGTACCATAACGTAGGGACCGTCATTAATAAACTTACAGGTTCTGCATAACCCACATTTCTTCATTCTTGAATTCCTATATGGTTGATTAGTGTTGTTACTTTCAAAATATTCCTTAAGGTTCTTTCCCATACTATATGTTATATTCGGACCTTTACCTAAAATATTCATAATATCCAATTTGTTGCTGAAAATTTTGTCCCATATTTCCTTTATTGTATTGAAATCTGTTCCTGTGTTTTCATTAAATGGTAGTATTAATGCTTCAATCCTATTCTCTTTTTTACTTGCTTCCACATTCATTCCAAACCTTAAAATTGGTTTGAAATTCTTGGTCCTTTTGACCATCACTTCTTTCTTCATTTCAGATAATAAATACTGTGGGTAGCCTCTATCTTGAAACATTTCCATCAGTTTGTCTACCTCATTGTTGAATACCACATCATTACTTATAATCCTTGATAGTCTAACCATTTGGCCCTTAACTAAATTCTTTTTTTGAAAGTAAGGGTGACAACTGTCGAAGTGCAAAAAGGAATTTGAGTACGTCTTTTTCCTATAGATATTCGATTCTATTGTTCCCTCTTCCTTCATGTGGAATTTAATGTCCAAATATTCACAACTCTCCTTATGTATTTTGTATGCGAATCTTAAGAAGCTAGTTGTTGTTTCCAAAGTAACAAATTCTACAATCTCTTCCTTATTTCCTTTCCAAAAAATTATGTCATCCAAAAATCTTAAGTATGCTGTTATCTTAGACCAAAACCTACTAACAAATATCCATTGCACTTCCCATTGTGCCAACACTAAATTTGCGTATATTGGCACGCATCTTGCCCCCATGGCTACACCCGAAATTTGTTTAAAAAATTCACCCTCCAACACAAAGTAATTGTTTGTTAAAACGGTCTCCATCATTTCTACCAATAATCTTCGCTTAACAATGTGTAAGTCACTGAAAGCCTCTAGACTCGCTTCAAACATTTGTAAACCCTGTTCATGGGGTATCACTGAGAACAAATGAATTATATCTATTGTTACCATAATGGTTTCTTGGTTTATAAAAGGTAACTTTTCCTTTACCAACTCCAAGCAATGCCATGAGTCCTTTAGTATGTGAGGTAATTTCTTTAAAATATCTTTACAATTATTGTCTATGTAGTGAGCCATGGCTTCTAATTTAGATCCCTTAGCTGACACTATGGGTCTAAATGGGGGGGTTGCTGACATTTTTGTGGATCTTCGGTATACCAAATATAGAAGTTGTGCTCGGATGTTCTACAAGTAAATAATTATGTTCCTCCTTATTTATCACACCCTCCATAAGGTAGTCATATAGTTGCCAATCCACCTTGGTGTGTGCTCAATCATCTCGTATCTTGAAACTTTCTCGTATGTTTCACTGTCGTTTAGCATATCTGCCATTCTGTTCAAATAGTCCACCTTAGTCAAAACTACCACCCCAGTCCACCTTGTCTTGTTTCATGATTCTGTAACCATCAGTTGCTGCTAGTTCTTTTAAGCAAAACCTCTCAGCTGTTGTTAGATTGTCTTTGTATTCACCTCCTATTTTTAATAACTTCCTGATTTGCATGTCACATAGCATTTCAAACAAATTTATAGTAGGATTCTGTGGAGGAATAAAAGTACTTGATCTCTTCAGTGTAACACGCCTAAAATCAGATTCTATTGTTTTACTAACATTATTCGAAAAAAAAAAAACATTTTCAAATTTAGCAATCTGATGTACAATTTCAAGTTAATCATCACCCTGCCAATGTCAAGTTTAAAGTTTGAATTGCAATGGTCCCAGAAGGAAGGGAGTCTTGAAGAGCTTGCAACGCTAGGAACACGGCTCTCATTTCTAGGACATTTATATGCAGATAGTACTCATGAGGTTGCCAAGTGCCTTGGACTGCCCTGCCCAGATAATGCCCCCCCACCCTATCAGGGAGGCGTCTGTCGTCACTGTGGCGACTAGGGAGGGTTGTATGAAAGGTCTTCCCTGAGTAACTAATGGAGAGACCATCCACCAAGAAAGGTGTCTTTTGCATGCCTCCGTGATAAGGATCATGTGAGACATGGGTAGCTCTTGGAAGGACCAATGTGTGAAAAGAAGTGACTGAAGAATTCTCATGTGGAAGTGCGCTACAGTGATTAGAAGAATGGCCACTTCCATGGAGCCCAGAGTTTGAAGGACATACCTGACTTAGATCATTTCGCTCTGCATTAGAATTTGCACTTGTTGGCGAATTGTGGACACTCTTTCTAGTGGTAACCTTGCGAACATATCCCGTGTGTTTAAGTCTGCTCCTATGTAAGTGATAGACTGACAGGGCAACAAGGCAGATTTTTCAAAATTTATTGCAATATCTAGCTGGGTGCAGGATGTGATTGTATAATCCCGCACTTGTAGGAGTTGATGCCTGGTGGTAGCAGTGAAGAGCCAGTCGTCTAGATATGGAAACACCTGGAATTCTTGATGTTTCAGGTGAGCCGTGACCACTGCCATACACTTGGTGAACACCCTGGGGGCTGTGGTGAGACCAAAAAGCAGAGCTCTGAAGTGGTAATGACTGGCCACCACCCGAAAGCGAAGAAATCTCCTGGAGCGTCTGTCCATCTTGATATGGTAGTACGTGTCCTGAAGATCTATCGAGCACATCCAATTGTCCCGACCCAGAAATGGTAGAATGGACTGTAGCATGACCATCCAAAACTTTGTTCTTTGTACAGACTTGTTTACTCTGCTGAGATCCAGAATCGGTCTCCAGTCCCCAGTCTTCTTTGGTACCAAAAAGAACCTTGAGTAAGTTCCGGATCCGTGCTGGTCTGCGGGGACTTCCTGGATGGCTCTTTTTTTTAGCAGTTTTGAAACTTCTATTACTGCTTGCTCCTTCAGATTGGGTGGCACATCTGGAAGGATTTTCTTTGACTGTAAGGGGGTTGATGGAAGGGAATTTTGTAACTTAAGGATATAATGGACCGTACCCATCTGTCTTTTGGTAAATTAAGCCCGGCTTTTGGGTACAGTGAAAATCTTCCCCCGACTGCCTCCAGAGGTGAGCAGCCAAGCAACCCTTCAGGGATGCTGGAAGGGCTTATCAGAGAAAGATTCTCTGTTGCCCTGGTTCTGCGGACCACCTCTGCCACGAGGGTGGCGTCTATTATTGTTTCCCCCTCTGCCTCTGGAGGAAAAATCACTATGTGTGTCAGGCAAGGCTCCCTGAGATTTACGGAATCGCATTTTCCCACTCTTCTGACCCTTGGGGTAAGGTCTAGAGGGAGTGGAAAAACAGACTCCCACAGCAGAGTCAGTCTTGCCTTCTTGCTCACACCTAGTCAACGTGTCTTTCACCTGTGGCCCAAAGAGAAAAGAGCCATCAAAGGGGGTACTGGTGAAGGACGCTCGAAAGGGTTCCGCAAAATGACACCGGCGCATCCACGCATGCCTCCCAAGGGCTGTACCCATGCCCGCGGCTCTACTTGCTCCATCGCTGCATAGGAAATGAGCCTCATGGATGAGTTAACTATAGAATTAAGCGTCGCTAGCTGGGAAGATACTTTGGCTTGTGCTCCCTCAGCTGTAGGATCTTGAAGGGTATCGTCAAGCTGTTTAAGGAGATCCCTTTGAAGTCGAGTAAAATGACAGATAGTTCAGTGACCTCCTGGAGAAGGTCGCTGAAGCAAACATTTGCTTTCCATACTGGTCCATCGTCCTAGACTCCTTGTTAGGGGGATGAACAGATGAAGATGTCTCTGCTAGCTCTTTTTTGGTGGCTGCTGCTACCACCATGGCATCAATAGGCACACCCCTTAGAAAGTAATTGCTTATCATGGGGGGCTGTAATAAATTTACTAGGTCTCCTCGGAGTTGGTTCCATTGTGTCCGGAGCTGACCAAGCCTTACGAGCCACTATGGACATAAGGTGGTCGAAAGGCGGAGAAACCCAGGAAGTGGAAGGTCGGGAACTGAAAGCATCCAGGAATACAGACTCATCCTCGGTAGGGGCTAGGGGATTCCAGTTCCCCCTCTGCCTAAGCATTTCCAGGATGTCCGAGAAGGAAACATCTTCAGAGGGAGATCTCGGGGACCCTTTTCGATTCATCTAAGTCTGTATCAGAAGTAACAGACTAAGGGGAGTCAATGTGCTTCCTCTTGCACTTAGTCTTCTGAGGGGGCTCCTCCGAGTGATCAGGGGAGGCCTCGGTAGAAGAGGAAACACCCAATGGGGTGTCCTGAAGCCTTGGTTCCCCATGCTTAGGGTCTGGAGGAGGAGCAGAGGTTGGCACAGGCACTACGGGGGCAGAGCTGGTGGGGCCAACAGTGGAGCTGACTCGGGGGACAGCACATTCCGCATGACCTCAAAGGTTTCCCTGTCTCGAGGCAGAGAAAGCTCTGGTTCCGAAGAAATAGGAATCTTTCTCCGCGACGAGGGGGATGGCTCCGAGGCCGAGGTTGGAGCCGAGCTCACCTGCGCCGATGCTCCGAGAGGGAGAACTGGGTCGGACAAGGGTCCGATGCCACTCGCCCCCTCAGAGCAGATGAGGGAGTCTCGGCATCCAGATCCCTCGATGGAAGGTACCATCGAGGTAATCTGAGCCAATGTCGGAACTGAAGGGAATATGGTTATCTGAGCCGACTGTTCTACTACTCAAACCCCAAAGAACTCCAGCTCCGAACTCACTGTAGTCGTGGGAGGAACATCAAGTGTAGTGGACGGAGCCGATACCTGTTGAGGAGGGCTGGACAATAATTTCGCTAGTGCCTGCGACTTTAGCAACCTACTGACTATTCTCTCCAGATCGTGATCCGACAGCCTAGAAGATCGAGACTAGTGAGAGGATCGGTGGCTACGCTCACTTTGAAGTAACGGAGACCGAGGAGCCGAATGCACCAACTCTAATGAAGGGGACCGCAGCCTCTTGTGGCTCCGCGACAGCTCCGAAGCATCCGATGGAGCTGACGGGGAGGTTGTCTTGTTGGTGCCAGCTGGAACCGACTTAAAAGGTAAATCCTGCACAGGAGTCTGCTTCGAGGGTGGAGCCGACGGCTTAGTGGATTTTGGGGATTTCCCTGGCTGTGAACTCTTTGCCAGTGAATCCTGGGGTTTTAACAGACCTCTAAGATCCATTTGTTCTTATGCTCCTGCAGAACTCTTGGACTAAAAGCATGGCAAATAGAACAAGAGTCCTGCAGGTGAACAGCGCCCAAACAGTAGACGCAACTAGTGTGCCCATCTGTCAGAGACATTTTCTGACAGCATGAGTCACACTTCTTGAATCCAGAAACCTTAGCTTCCTTAGACGTGACTGTACCAAAAACACACCAGCACTATCTATATCTATGAAGGAAATCTAAGATATAATTAAATATTTATATATATATATATATATATATATATATATATATATATATATATATATTTTTTTTTTTACAATAAGGGAAAAAAGAAGGAGAGCCTCTAAGTTAAACGGCTAACCTAGGGATGGGGGAGGGGCAGAGAACTCTCTAACTTAAACGAGTTCGGTCAAAAAAGGTAGAGACACTAAAGAAAATATAACAACACGTATAACTCTAAATAGAAAGGATACTAGAAAATTTAAATTCTAAGGAAAGTTTACACAAAAAGTTAAATATACGAGCCTGAGCTAGAAAAACGACACCCTCGCAGCTGAAGCGGCAAACGAAATCTAGGTAGCGATCGCTAGGCATTATGGGATAAGGGGTAGCCTCGAGCCAGTAAACAACTCTCGAGCTATTGAAGACGGCCGAGTCGGAGCCGAGGATCGACTCCGATCCCAAACAGCAAGAATGAAGGCGAGATAGACAACTTA
This sequence comes from Protopterus annectens, assembly GCF_019279795.1. Lineage (NCBI taxonomy): Eukaryota > Metazoa > Chordata > Ceratodontiformes > Protopteridae > Protopterus > Protopterus annectens. The sequence continues at coordinate 1,032,057,771 of NC_056743.1, forward strand.
ACATCTACCAATACAACAAAAAAAAAAAAATCGCAGAGCAACCTTTAGGTGTCACTGCTTAATGCTAGGGGCATATTTTGAAAATAGATCCATTTCCACTTGTAACATGATGCTCTGTAACAATATAACAATAGCTATGAATGAAAAATTGTAATGTGATGTAACTGATAGATTTAACTTCAGGATTTGACAGGGTCATATACAACACTGACCAACAAATTAGAACAACTAAGTATTGATGTACTCTTGACGAGAAGAATTAGCTGCATGGCTTACAAATAGGACATGGAAGTACACAGCAACTGGAGAGGTGGAATTATTGGCTACAGTCAGGGTGTCCCACAGGGTTCTGTCCTAAGTCCTTACTTGTTTAGATTGCATCTTTCATACCCAACTTTTTCATCTGACGTGTTCTACAGTCTATATGCAGATGACCTGAATTGGGTAAACTGATTCCATTTGTTACAGATAAGGCATGTCTGCAAAAGTACTTTGCTAAATTGACCATGTGGGCATAGGAGAATAATATGCTGATAAACACATCAAAAACTAAGCATATGACATTTGCCAGGCAAACTGAAAAGTGAATATTTAATAGAACACAGTGATTGAAACTGTAGACTCATTTAAGGACCTGGGATATGGTTAGATCTAGCAACGTGTTTTTCTAATCATATTAATCAATTGCTAAATGACAGTTATAGAAAGTACAGTTGTGTACACTTACCATAAATGTAGATGTTCGAGTGTATTCACTGTATGCAGTCATTACATTTGGGTAATCTGCTGGCACGTTGCCTTCAGTCGGCCTGAATAACAAAGTCTTGGGTCCTGCATCGGTTGCTCTCTTCTTCCATGAAGTCAGGGGTACAAAACATGCAGCAGATGCCATTTTATTCAGTTTTTCTTGCCCCAGATGTCATGTGTCCCCCAAATGGAGAGCAAAAAATATTATATATATCTCAAACAGTAAATATATATAAATGCACTTTTAGAAACAAACTTTACCTTCATCTAAAAGCAAATACACCACAAAGGCTTTTGTGAATAGTGAAGTAAAGAAAAGATATAGAAAGGGGGATGGTGGGTGGGTGGGTACCCCGGACTGCAACAGTGAATACACTCGAACATCTACATTTATGGTAAGTGTACACAACTGTACTATGTTCTTCGTGTTTCACTCTTGCAGTCATTACATTTGGGTAGAATCCCAAAGCTATGGATAGGAGGATGGAACTAAACAGCATTAGGAGCGGCTATAAGGCCCTGCAGAACTGCAGTGGCAAAGCCTGCCCTGGATTTAGAGAAGAGAGGCAAATGATAATGCTTTGTGAAGGTATGAACAGAGCTCCAAGTAGCAGCTTCTAGTATATCTTTGGTTGGAACCGCTCTGAGAAAAGCTACTGAAGTAGATGCAGCCCTGGTGGAATGTCATCTGATCCCCTTGGGCACAGGTTTACCATGGTGTAAGTATCAGAAACGAATGCAGTGGCTTATCCACTTAGAAACAGTCTGCTGTGATATAGCCTTCCCCTCTGACCTTGCAGCAAATACCAGTAGTTGCTCAGACTATTAGAGATTTGGTCCTGTTTAAGTAGAATCTTAGTTGTCTGTGTACGTCCAATGAATGCAGAATCCGCTCCCCCTTGTTCTGCGGATTTGGGTAAAATGTTGGCAGGTGAATGGTCTGCTTAAGAGCCACACTGGATACCACCTTAGGCATAAAAGAAAAACTGGTCTTGAGGGACACCCTGTCCGGGTAAAATATAATAAAAGGCTCCACTGCCATGACAGCCTGTAGTTCTGAAACTCTCCTTGCTGAAGTGACTGCCAAGAGAAAAGCTGTTTTCCAAGAGAGAAATTTTATATCCGCAGTAGCTGCTGGTTCAAAAGGAGGCAGGGTGAGTTTTTCCAGCACAAAATTGAGGTCCCATGCAGAAGTTGGTGATGATCTGGGAGGCCTTACATTTTAGGCCCCTCTAAGATACTGTTTAAGCAGAGGATAAGAAAAGAGGGGAGGCTCTGTGTTGTAATGAGCCGAGATGGCAGACGCATGAATTTTTATTGAAGAAAAAGACAGGCCCTTGTCCAGCATCTCAGTCAAATATTGGGCTTTGCTGTGTCTGTTCCTTGTGCTTGGTTCCAAGCACAGAATCTCTTCCATTTGTCACCATAAGATTTTCTAGTACTAGGCCTTCTGGCTTCCAAAATGACATCCATCACAGATTTACTAAGAGGTGTTGTTTGAATAATTAATTGATCAGCCATGCTGCAAGATTCAGAGTTTGGAGCTGAGTGTGCAGAATTTGATTGTTCTGCTGAGACAGCAGATGAGGCATTTGAGGCAAGTACCATTGAGGAAGTTGAGACATATTCCTTAGAAGTGGGTACCAGTGCTGGCGAGGCAAGTCTGGAGCAACTAGGATCATTTTTGTTTTTTCCTGTCTGACTTTTCGTAAGACCATGGAGAGTAGAGGCAGACGAGGAAAGGCATAGACTGATAGGTTTTTTTTCCAGCTGAAGGGATAGGGCATCCACTTTCCATGCTTTTTTGTGATGAGTTCTTGTGCAAAATTTGTCCAACTGATAATTTTGGGGAGAGGCAACTAGATCTATGTCTGGGCTCCCCCCATTTCTGTGTTAACATGCTGAAGATTTGTGGATCAAGTTTCCATTCGTGCGGGTCCATAAGATTTCTGCTTAAGTCGTCTGCCAGAGTATTTTGTTTTCCCTTCAGGAATTGAGCTTGAAGATGTATTTGGTAAGTCAAGGCTGTGTTCCACAAGGCCATGGCTAGTCTGCAAAGGGGGTAGGAATGTGTACCCCCCTGCTTGTTTATGTACCACAAAACATTGGTGTTGTCCGTCTTTATCAGTAGCTGTCCTGGATGAAGCAAGTCCTTGAAGGCTGTCAAAGCATTCTGAACAGCTAGTATCTCTTTCTGGTTGATATGCAGATGCATTTGGTTTGGGCTCCATTTGCCCTGAATGCATCTCCCCGCCAGGTGGGCCCCCTAAGCATAATCTGATGAGTCTGTAGTTAGGGTTTGGGTGGCAGGGGGTAGAGTGAATGACAGTCCCTTGTTCTTGGTGACACGACTCTGCCCACCAAAGAAACTCCTGTTGTAGACAGGGAATGAGAGGAATAAGAAGTTATGTACTCACCATAAAGTACAGTTTTGTACCTACCATAAATGTAGATGTTCGAGTGCTAATACAGCTGCAGTCATAACAGATGGGTTCTCCTGCCATCAGGCGGGTCCTCGATCGGCCGAATTCCAAAGTCTAGGTCCGGCGTAGGTTGTCGTCGCTTCTTCCCTGACATCAGCACGACAGGGGTATAAAAGAACCAGCCGACGCCATTTTCTTCAGTTTTTCTTGCCCCAGATGTCAGGTACCCCCAGAAGGAAGGCAATACATAAATTTATGTAATAATGCAATGCAATATAATCAAAAAACAATAGTTGCAAGCAAATACACCATAAATGAATACCCCAATCAGGTTGTATGAGGAGGTGTTAGCCAATAGGCCTGCCCCAAGAGGGGAAGGAGGCAGGGAAACCTGGACTGCAGCTGTACTAGCACTCGAACATCTACATTTATGGTAGGTACAAAACTGTACTAAATTTATCGTGCATACAGCTGCAGTCATAACAGATGGGTAGAATCCCAAAGCTAAGAAAGGGGTGGTAGGCACTAGGTGGAACTAGGAGGAGCCAGGATGCCCTGCAAGACTGCAGTGGCAAAGCCTGCTCTAGTTTTGGAGTATAATGGTAGGTGGTAGTGATTGGAGAAGGTATGCACAGAACTCCAGATGGCTGCTTCCAAAATATCTTTGGTAGGAACTCCTCTGAGGAAAGCTGCGGAGGTAGCTGTGGCCCTTGTGAAGTGAGATCTGATGCCTGTAGGTACATTTTTGCCATGAAAAGAATAGCAAAAGCGTATGCAGTGGGCTATCCATTGAGATTGTCTGTTTGGAAATTGGTTTTCCTTGAGCTCCTACAGCATAGGACACAAAGAGCTGTTCTGATTTTCTGAAAGGCTTTGTTCTGTCCAAATAACGTAGTCTGTGGATGTCCAAGGAATGTAGTAATCTCTCCCCTTTGTTTTGAGGATTAGGATAAAAGGTAGGTAAGTGTATGGCCTAATTCAAAGCTACCCTGGATACCACTTTAGGCATAAAGGACGGGTTGGTTCGTAAGGAAACTCTGTCCTGATGGAAGATAAAAGGCTGCACAGCCATGAGAGCTTTTAGCTCTGAAACTCTACGAGCTGAGGTACTAGCCAGAAAGAAAGCTGTTTTCCAGGATAAATATTGCAAATCTGATGAGGCAGCTGGCTCAAAGGGTGGCAAGGTCAGTTTTTCCAGAATGAAGTTGAGATCCCAAGCAGGTATTGGTAGTTTCCTTGGTGGTCTTTAGCCCCTCTGAGGAACTGTCTTAAGAGAGGGTGAGCGAATAAGGGTGGATCAGTGTTGTACTCTGCAGAAATGGCAGAGGCATGGATTTTGATGGAGGAGAATGAAAGTCCACTGCTTAGCAGCTCAGCTAAATACTGTAGTATTTGAGGTAAATTCAGTTTTCCAGGATCCTGACCCTTTTTCTCATTCCAGACACAAAACCGTTTCCATTTTGCGGAGTAAGCTTTTCTAGTTGACGGCCTTCTAGCCTCCAAAATGACATCCATCACCTCCTTGGAAAGTAGGGTCTGTTGTGATGCTAAGGAATCTTCCATGCGGCTAGATTGAGAGTTTTTAGCTGGCTGTGAAGAGTTTTGAAGCTATGCTGAGTCAGGAGAAGAGGCATTAGAGGCAGGGGCCATGGTGGGGAATGCGTCAGGCTCCTCAGAAGTGGATACCAGTGTTGTCTTGGCCAGTCTGGAGCAATGAGAATCATCTTTGGTCTGTTGGCTCTGGTTTTCAATAGAACTTTGGGCAGCAGAGGAAGAGGTGGGAAGGCATAAACTGTCATTGATGTCCAACTGAAAGAGAGAGTGTCCACTCTCCAGGCCTGTGGATGGAAAATCCTTGAACAGAATTTTGTCAATTGGTGATTTTTGTGGGAGGCAAAGAGATCTATGTCTGGCCTTCCCCATGCTTGGATTATTTCTGTAAAAACTTTTGGATGCAACTTCCATTCGTGTGGATCTGTCATATTCCTGCTTAGGTTGTCTGCCAGCGTGTTTTCCTTGCCTGGCAAGTACTGTGCTTGAAGTTCGATTTGTAATGATGATCTTCCATGTGCATAGTCCGAGGCGTCTGTTGTGATGACTTGATTTTTTGAGGCTTGCTGAATGGAAGACCTGTGTTTGTTTGGCACGCTTGAGCCCACCACAGAAATTCCTTTTGTAGACATGTAATTAGTGGTATTATTGTTTCCAAACTGTGGCTGTGTTGAGACCATAGGTTTTTCAGGTACCATTGAAGTTTCCTCATATGCAGCTTTGCACATGGAATTAGTAGGATGCAAGATGCCATGAATCCCAGAGCCTGCAGGATTTTCCTTGCAGTCAGCCTGGTGTCATTTGCTAGTGCTTTGAAGTATTGAGTTAGTTGCCCCTGCTTCTCTGGCGTGAGGAAGGCCATCTGGGTGTTTGTGTCCAAGTTGGCACCCAGGAAAATTATTTTCTGAGAGGGTATTAGCCTTGATTTCTTTTTGTTGACTGTGTATCCCACAGAATTCAACAACCTTATTACAAAAGCCAGATGCTTCAGAAGAATGTGCTTGGTGTCCGCTTGGATCAGGCAGTCCAAATATGGGTATATCTGTATCCCTTGAAGTCTGCAGTAGGCAATTACTGATGCCAGGCATTTCGTGAATACTCTGGGCGCAGTAGATAAGCCAAAGGGCAATGCAGAGAATTGATAATGGGTTGAACCTGCAAGAAATCTGAGGTATCTTCTGCAATTTTGTCTGATTGGGACATGCAGGTATGCCTCCTTGAGGTCCAATGTTACCAGCCAAGACTCCTTGCTCAGCATGGGAAGAAGCTGCTGTAATGTGAGCATCTTGAATTTTGGTACGATTAAGAAAGTGTTTAGGATGGATAGGTCCAATATAGGTCTCCAATCTTTTCCCTTCCTTGGTACCAGGAATAGTCTGGAATAAAAACCTTGACCTTGTTCGTGCATAGGTACCTGTTGAATAGCTTTCATGTCTATAAGATCTGTAATTCGCTTTTGTGCCTCAGCCCTTTGTGTGGCAGATTTGGCATGCCTCTCATTTTTGGAAGGGTGTGAAAATGGAATCTGTAGCCTCTGTTTATAATGTCCAGGATCCATTTGTCCTTTGTGACAATATGCCAATTTTTTGAAAATAATGCCAGTTTTCCTCCTAAGGGTGCTGCCATTTGAATCTTGCTTGGCATGCAAAGGGGAAAGTCATTGGACTTGCTTTCTGAATGATTGCGAGTTACCCTCACCACCTCTTTGTGTAGGAGCTTGCCATTGTCTGCCTCTAAACAATCCTTGGGATTGTCCTCTGCCCCTCGGGCGCCTGTATCGACCTCTCTAGGGTCTGTCCGTGGCTGGAAAGGACCAATTTTTGGAAGGCCAATTTCTACTGAAACGTGGGGGTTGTACCTGTAGAAAATCTTTCACAGTTTGCATTGATTTAGCCTTTTCCTCCATTTTCCTTAATACCTCCTCAGAATTAGCACCAAATAATACATCCTTTTGTAGAGGGGCATCTAGTAATTTAGCTTTGACATGATCAGGCAAGGTTTGTTCCTTGAGACAGGCATGTCTACGTATGACTGATCCTGTAACAGCAGCTCTACATGAGGCCTCTAGAGCATCAAAACCACATTGTAAGGTATGCTTACCCACTTGTTCTGCACTATGCATCAAATCCTGTAACTCCTTCAAGTCTGGTTGTTCAGGTTGTGACATTTTACTTTTCAATTGTGATAACAAAAACTGTTGGTATTTTAGCATATGGAAGTGACAGTTTAAGGCCCTCATGGTTAAGGTAGCCGAGGTATATACCTTTTTTCCCCACCTTTCTAAGGATCTGGAATCTCTCTCAGAAGGTAATGTATTTTTAGCAGTGGAGGCCTTAAATTCCCTTGGGGCCCTGTGAGATGGTTTCTGGGTCAGCAGCATGGCTTTTGTATAGAAATTGGTGTGAGTCAGGAACCCTGCAGTACCTGTCAGGCTTGACTGGGGCTGGAGGCAGAGAATCCGGGTTAAGGCAGGCCTCCGAGTAAACATCATCTAGGATGTCCAAGACAGGAGGTATAGCCAGAGGCCTGTGCTGAGGTAGCAAGAGAAATTCCAGGCTAGGGGGCAGGAGGGAGGGACGCAAGAAAGAAGGCGAGAAGAAGACAACTAACATGGAACGTTATGGTAAGACATAACTTCTTAATGTTAAGTTGTCATTCTCGCCTTCATTCTTGCTGGATGGGACAGCGTCCCTAGCATCTTAGTCCTGGGTGGCTCAATGGAACAGACTCCTGAGTACAGTGGAACCAAAATCAGCTCTATTTCTGGAGGTTAGATCAAGCTTGTAATGGGCAATAAAGGTATGTTTGGACGCCCATGTAGCTGCTGCACAAATGGAATCTAGTGGTAACCTTGCTTGAAAAGCCGTTGAAGTTGATAGTGCCCTGGTTGAATGAGCTTTAGGCCTAGAGGGTAGTTTGCCTTGTCTCAACTCATAGATCAAGGTAATAATAGATGTCAGCCATCTGGAAAGAGTAACTTTCGATACTGGAAGCCCTTTCTTGCCTGCAGCATGAGAGGAAGAGCTGGTCTGATTTTCTGAATTGTTTTGTCCTGTCTAGGTAATACCGTAATTGGCGATGAACATCTAATGAATGTAATTTTTGCTCAGCCCTGTTGGTATAGTCTGGGAAAAAGACGGGCAAAATCAATGGAGTGGTTTAGATTTGCTTCCGATAACACTTTTGGTAGAAAGGAAGGGTTTGTTCTGAGAGTCACCCTATCTTTATGAAAAAGCAAATAGGGAGGACGGACAGACAAGGCTTGAAGTTCCAATACCCTTCTGGCAGATGTTATAGCAACTAAAAACAGCGTTTTCCAAGAAAGAAGTTTGAGGGAGCAAGAAGCTGCCGGTTCAAAAGGGGGTAGAATTAGTGAAGTTAGAACTAAATTCAAATCCCATTGTGGGGGTGGATCTTTAACTGGAGGTCTGAGTAACAAAATGCCCTTGAGAAAGGCTTTACAGAGTTTGTGGGACATAATATTTGCTTCTGAGAGTCCAACATGAAAATTAGCAATGGCCGCTAATTGTACCCTGATAGTGGCCGATGATGACCCCGAATGAAAAAGCTCCGCCAGGAAGGCTAGAACCTCATGAATGGGTGCATGGAAGTGATCCAAGGATCTAGTTTGTGCCCAGTGTGAAAAACGCTTCCATTTACTCGCATAAGTCTTCCTAGTATTGGACTTATGGGAAGCCAGAATGATATCACGAACAGGAGGAGAAATAAGGGGAAGCCTGACTATGGCTGGAAGTGGAGCAACCAAGCTGTGAGGTTGATGGAATGTAGAGACTGATGCAGCTTGCCCGTGAGGTGGGTCAACAGATCCGGAAGGGGTTCCAGATGCCAAGGCTGTTCCAGTACGTATTTGTGCAGGAACGGGAACCAAACTTGTCGAGGCCAAAACGGGGCAATGAGGATCATTTTGGATCTCAAAGCGGTTGCTTTCTGATTTAGTTGCGGGATCAATGGAAAGGGAGGAAAGGCATAAAGAAGACCCCGGGGCCAAACGTGAACAAGAGCGCCTCTGAGGGGCTGGCCTGGTAGAGGGAAAAATGTGAAAAAGTCGAGGCACTTGCTGTTTTGCGGAGTTGCGAAAAGGTCGCAGCAAGGCTGGCCCCATTTCCGAAAAATTCTGTCTACTACCGCTTGATTTAGAGACCACTCGTGAGGCATGAGGATAGTTCTGTTCAATCTGTCTGCTATGACGTTGGACTTCCCGGGGATGTGCGTTGCTATCAGAAACCGTTGAGATGAAATCGCCCATTGCCAAAGTGCTTCTCGACAGAGAGGTTATGACTTTGTTCCACCCTGCTTGTTTATGTACCACACTACAGACATATTGTCCATTAGAATTGCTATAGTCCCCGTGGGAAGAGAGCTCTGAAGGGCCTGCAACGTCAAAAGCACCGCCCTCATCTCCAGGACATTTATGTGCAGGTGGCATTCTGACTGTTGCCAAGTGCCCTGGACTGTCCTGCCCTGATAATGCCCCCCCCCCACCCGATCAGGGAGGCATCCGTTGCGACAGTGGCAACTGGAGGGGGGAGAACAAAAGGTCTGCCCTGAAAAAGCTGAGGGGAAACCATCCACCAGGAGAGATGTTTCTTGCAAGATGGTGTTATCAAAATGTTGTGGGTCATTGGCAGCTGCTGAAAGGACCACTGAGAAAACAGCATCCACTGAAGGAGCCTCATGTGGAAGCGGGCCAATGGAAGTAGAAGAATCGCCGCTGCCATGAGGCCCAACACTTTCAATACTAGCTTGACTTGGACTCTGCTGGACTGAAACAGGAGCTAAACATTCCGCCTTATGTCGGTCACTCTCTGAGGTGGTAATGTTGCAGTCATTTCTGTGGTGTTTAATACGGCGCCTATAAAGTTTATACAATGACAAGGCGACAAGGAGGACTTTGAAAAATTTATAGAAATACCTACGCTGTTGCAAAGATGGATAGTATAATCCCTTGCCATTATGAGATCCTGTTTGGTGGTAGCGGAAATGAGCCAGTCGTCTAAGTATGGAAACACCTGGAATCCTTTTTGTCTCAAGTGAGCAGTGACCACTACCAAACATTTGGTGAACACCCGGGGGGCTGTGGTGAGACCAATGGGCAGGGCCCTGAATTGAAAATGACTGACTCCCAGCCAGAAGCGGAGAAACCTCCTGGAGCGCCTGTGTATTTTTATGTGGTAGTACGCGTCCTGGAGGTCTAACAAGCACATCCAGTTGTCTCTGCCCAAAAAGGGTAGAATGGACTGCAGTGTAACCATCCGAAATGTTGTCTTTAACACATAGTTGTTTAACCTGCTGAGGTCCAAAATGGGTCTCCAATCTCCTGTCTTTTTTGGTACCAAAAAGAAACTGGAGTAGATTCCGGATCCTAGCTGATCTGCTGGGACTGCCTGGATGACTCTTTTGTTTAACAGCTTTTTTATTTCTAGCTGAGCCGATCCCTCTGCGCGGGTGGTACGTCTGGGTAGGGGTTTTGGCGGTTGTACCGGAGGGAAAGTGAGAGGAATTTTGTAACCCTCGGATATGATCTTCTGAACCCAAAGTGTCTTGAGTAATGGATTGCCAGGCTTCCGGGTACAGAGATAATCTTCCCCCGACTGCCTCCGAAGGTGGACAGTCGGGCAGCTTCTCAGGGATGCTGAAAGGGTTGGTCAGGGAAAAATTCCCTGGAACCCTGGTTTTGTGGACCCCCTCTGCCCCTGGGGCGGCATCTGTTATTATTCCCCCCTCTGCCTCTAGGGGGAAATTCACTACGTGCGGCAGGCGCGACTCCCTGTGGTTTGCGGAACCACATCTTTCCACCCCTCTGTCCCTTAGGATAAGGTCTAGAAGGCGTGGAAAAACAGACTCCCACGGCAGAGGGAGTCTTACCATCTTGCTCGCATCTGGTGAGGGGATTCTTCACCCGAGGCCCGAACAATTCCGAACCGTCAAAGGGGGTGTTGGTGAAGGATGCCTTGAAGGGGTCGACAAAATTACAGAGTCGCATCCAAGCACGGCGTCTCAACGCAACGCCTGTGCCAGCGGCCCTACTCGCTCCATCGGCTGCATAAGAGATTAGCCGCATGGAGGAGTTAACAATGGAGTTCAGGGTAGCCAGCTGAGAGTTTATTTTGTCCTTAAACCCCGCAGCAGAAGGATCCTGTACCGTTTCACGCAGCTCTGTGAGCAAGTCTCTTTGAAGGCAGGTGAAATGACATAAATAGTTCAGCGATCGCATAGAAAATGTCGCTGAAGCAAAGGTCCGCTTGCCGTACCTGTCCATGGTCCTGGACTCTGTTAGGAGGATGAACAGGTACAGAAGGATCAGCTAATTCCTTCTTAGTGGCTGCTGCTACCACCATAGCATCAACTGAAACACCTTTGGTGAGAAAGGATTTGTCATCTGGTGCAGAAATAAATTTCGAAGGCCTCCTAGGGGTAGGTTCCATTGAATCAGGAGCTGCCCACACCTTTCTAGCCACTACCTCCATTAGTGGGTCGAAAGGGGGAGACACCCAGGACGTGGAAGGGCAAGATCCAAAGGCGTCAAGGTAAACAGACTCGTCCTCACAAGGTTTGAGAGTGGACTAATTTCCCCTCTGTCTTAGGATCTCCACGATGTCTGAAAAGGAGACATCCTCAGAGGGGGGATCTGGGGGAACCCTCTGACTCATCCAAGTCGGTGTCCGACGTGACAGACTCGGGGGAGTCTATGTGCTTCCTCTTGCACTTTCTTTTCCTAGGGGGTTCCCCTGAAACTTCAGGGGAACCCTCGGAAGAGGAGGAGACACCCAAAGTGGGTACCTTACGCTTTGGATCTCTGCTGTCGGTTATAGGAGGGTGGCCAGAGACCGTAACAGGCAACTACAGAGGGAGGAGCCGCAGAACTTAACCTTGGAGTGGACACTGGGTCCAGCACACTCCTCATCACCTCAAAGGCTCCCCTATCAAACACCAAAGGTAGCCCCGGCTGCGAAGAGGCCGGAACCGCCCCCGGAACCGACAGAGAAGGCTCCGAGAATGATGTCGGGGCCGGACTAACCACAGCCGAAGCTCCGAGAGGGAGAGCGGGGTCAGACAAGGGTCTGATGCCACTCGCCCCCTCCGAGCCGACAATGGAGTCCCGGCGCCCGGACCTCTCCATGGACGGAACCAATAAAGAGGTCGGAGCCGACGACACCGGAGCCGAAGGAGGGGGTATCAGCTCCGACGTGGGCAAGGTCACGGTTCCGACGAACTCCAACTCCGAACTCGAGAGATGAGTCGGAGGAGGAATGGATAACTGTATCGAAGGAGCCAAAGTCTGGTGAGATGGGCTCTGAAGCATTTGGGCCAGAGCCTGGGACTTTATGAGTCTACTGACCACCCTCTCGATGTAGTGATCGGAGAGCCTGGAAGACCTCGATGAATGAGTCCTATGACTCTGCTCCGATAGAAGGGGGGACCTCGGAGCCGATCTGACGGACTCTAAAGAAGGGGACCTAGAGCGCTTGCGCGCTGGGGTCGGCTCCGATGATGGTTTCGAAGCGGAACCCACTTTGCTCGCCTCTGAGCCAGCCGGAACAGAGGTCGGAGCCGTCTCGACAACACCAGCCCTCGGCTCAGAAGCTGGAGCCGAGGGTTTGGCGGTTTTTGATGGCTTCCCTGAGCCAGACTTGGATGGGGAGTCATCAGGCTTTAACAAGCCCCTTAGAATAAGCTTGTTACCCCTTTCCTGCAGGACTCTTGAACTAAACCCGTGACAAACAGAACAAGAGTCCTGCAGGTGTAAAGGCCCCAAGCAATAGACACAAGAAGTGTGACCGTCTGTCAGAGACATTTTCTGACAGCACGAGTCACACTTCTTGAATCCCGAGACCTTAATGTCTTTGGACATTGCCCTAAGACAGTCACACAATCAGCACACACACACAAAGTTGAGTAAAAGAAAAAACTAAGGCCTGTAGGGCTGATTATAAAAGTTAACTACAGGGGTGGGTAGGGCTTACGAAACAAACTCCATTAAGTAAAAAAAAATCGATAGGTAACAAAGTAGGGAAAATAGCCTAATAACTATCTCAAAAAATTAGAAATTCGTTGAAAAAAATCCTTTACTGACCTGAGCCGGTAAAAAAAAAGCAACCTCGCAGCGAACCGGCAAACGAGATCTGGGGAGTTAGCGCATGGTATTGTGGGATATAGGGCTGCCTCGAGCCGGTAAAAATAGCTCTCGAGCTATAATATAGGCCGAGTTGGAGCAGAGGATCGGCTCCGAACCCATCCAGCAAGAATGAAGGCGAGAATGACAACTTAACATTAAAGGTATCAGATGAAGCCCAAGTGGCTGCCGAACAAATATCATCCAATGGAACTCTAGACTTGAAGGCCACAGAAGTAGAGATGGAACGAGTGGAATGTGGACGAACTCCTTCGGGTGCGGGTCTCCCAGAGGCTTGATACGCCAATAGGATACATTGAGAAATCCAGCGTGATAAAGAAACTTTTGACATCGCTTTCCCCAAATGAAAGTTGGCAAAGGAAACGAACAGCTGTTTGGATTGTCTATGGCCAGCTGTTCTATGAGTATAAAAGCGAAGCTGCCTATGAACATCTAATGAGTGCAGCTTGTACTCTCCCTTATTCTTATATTTAGGGAAGAAAACCGGTAAATTTATGGATTGATTTATGCTGGTTTCTGATGCTATCTTGGGAAGAAAAGAGGGATTGATCCTGAGGTACACTCTGTCTGGGCGAAAGATCAAATAAGAAGGCTTCACAGAAAGAGCTTGAAGCTCCGAAACTCTTTTTGCTGAAGTGATGGCTACAAGGAATGCTGTTTTCCAAGACAAGAATTTGAGATCTACTGAAGCAGCGGGTTCAAAAGGTGGAGCAGTCAAGGCTTGAAGAACTAGTGAAAGATCCCATGGTGGCACGGCTTCCTTTATAGGGGTTCTCCAAGTAAGAAGGTGCCCTTGAGAAAGGTTTTACACAACTTGGCCGACATCAAAGGCCCTGTATCATGTCCCCATTGGTAATGTGATATGGCTGCCAATTGCACTTTGACAGTTGAACAACTAGCGCCTTCCTGAAAGTCGGTTAGGAAGTCTAATATGGATGGAAGAGGAGCCGTAAAGGGATCTAGATCATGATGCTCCGCCCAGATGGAAAAACGTTTTCATTTACTGCGGTACACTTTCCTGGTGGAGGGCTTATGTGCTGCCACAAGGATGGCTTTGACTGGTGAAGAGATACCGGGAGTCCTAACTAGGAGTGGAACTGGAGCAACCAAGCTGTCAGTTTCAGATTGTCCAGGTTTGGGGTCGGTAAGTTCGACGGATGGGAGATGAGATCTGGACTGGGATCTAGAATCCAAGAAGGATTCACAAGGTGAGACCATAGGTAAGGGAACCAAATTTGCCGAAGCCAGAATGGGGCAATGAGGATCATCCTGCTCCGCAACCGTGAGGCTTTCTGTAAGAGTTGCAGCATCAGGGGTAGAGGAGGATAGGCATAAAGTAGACCGGGTGGCCAAGCATGCACCAGAGCGTCCCTTGGAGTTCCCCCTGGAGGGGGGGATTAGAGCAAAGAAATTGCCGCATTTGGTGTTTGATGGAGAAGCAAAAAGATCGCAGCAGGGTTGCCCCATATTGCGAATATCTGCTTCACTACTAGTGGATTGAGAGACCACTCGTATGGGGTAAGAAGGGTGCGACTGAGTTTGTTTGCTAGGATGTTGGTCCGTCCCGGAAGTTGCGTTGCAACCAGAAAGCGGTTGGTGGAGATCGCCCATTCCCACTCTCATGGCTTCGCGGCATAGAGGGTAAGATCTGATTACCCCCTGTTTGTTGATGTACCAGACAACCGACATGTTGTCCGACTGAATTGCAATCGTTCCTATGGGGAGGAGATCCTGAAGTGCTTGCAACGCAAACAGCACCGCTCTCATCTCCAGAACGTTGATATGCAGGGAGGTCTATGTCGTTCCACGTGCCTTGGACCGTCCTGCCTGAATAATACCCCCCCCCCGAGGCGGAAGGCATCCGTGGTCACCGTGGCGAGAGGGGGAGAGGTGCAGAAGTGGCAGCCCGTATGGAGGTCCGAGGCTTGGAGCCACCATAATAGAGCCCTCCTGCAAGCCTTGCTGATAGCAATGGGGTGGTGAAGAGGAAGGGATAGAAAAGACCATTGCAGTACCCGCATGTTCAGACAGGCGCATGGAAGGAGCGTAATCGCTGCCGCCATGGAGCCTAGTGCCCTCAGGACCAATTCCGCTGGTGAAGTCTCTGATTGAAGGATAGCCCGCACATGGAGTTGCAAATTCCGGATTCTCTCGGAAGTTAGAAAGGCTCGTAGCTCTCTGGTGTCTATTCTGGCACCTATGAATTCTATGACTTGTGTAGGGGCCAGAAGGGATTTGTCGGCATTGATGGTGATGTCTAACTGTGGGGCTAAGCGGAGAAAGAAGTCTCTGGCTGAGCAAAGTAGATGCCTTGTTGGGGCGGCCAGGAGTCAGTCGTCCAGGTATGGAAAGACCTGTATTCCCTGGAGTCTCAGGTGGGCCGCAATCACTGCTAATACCTTGGTGAACACCCTGGGGGCTGTGGTGAGGCCAAAGGGAAAGTCCTTGAACTGGTAGTGACTGGCTCCCAGCCGGAAGCATAGGAACCTCCTGGATCGTCTGTCCATTAGAATGTGGTAGTACGCATCCTTGAGGTCTATAGAGCACATCCAATTGTTCTCCCTTAGAAGGGGGAGAATAGATTGAAGAGTGACCATTCGGAATTTTTCCTTGGTTACTGACAGGTTCAAGCGGGAAAGGTCTAGAATCGGACTCAAGTCCCAGTCTTTTTTGGCACCAAAAAGAACCTGGAGTAGAACCCTAATCCAAGCTGGTCTTGGGGGACGGGCTGGATGGCTCTTTTTCTTAGCAGCTGCTGAATTTCTGTGGCTGCGGCCTCCCTCTGATCGGGTGGTACATCGGGGAGGTTTTTGAATTTGGGGACATGGAGTAATGGTATTTTGTACCCTCTGGATATAATGCGAAGCACCCAGTGGTCTGTCGTAATGGACTCCCATGCCGCTAGGTGTTCCGTGAAGCGCCCCCCGACTGCCTCCAGAGTGGAGCAGCCGGGCAACCCTTCAGGGCTGCTGCGTGGGCCGCTCAGAGAAAGGTTCTCTGGACCCAAAGTTTCTCGGAGCCCCTCTGCCCCTGGGGCGGCGTCCTCACTGTCCTCCTCTGCCACGGTAGGACTGGTTGTCCGGAGCGGGTTGGGAATATTGCGATTTTCGGAACCACATCTTCGGACCCTTTTGGTTCTTTGAAAAGGACCGCTAGGGTGCAGAGAAGCGGACTCCGACGGCAGACAACGTTTTCCCATCCTTCTCGCTCTGGACAAGTGTCTCGCGAACCGTTTTGCCAAACAGGGCAGAACCATCGAAAGGGGCGTTCGCAAAGGACACTTTAAAAGGCTCCGCAAAGTCACAATGACGGAGCCAGGCCGGACGTCTCATGACTAGGCCTGCTCTGCTAGCCCTAGCGGCTCCCTCTGTGGCGTGGGACAATAGCCGCATAGAGGTATTTGAAATTGATCTCAGAGTGGCCATTCGGGTGGAGTACAATTGCTTGTCATCCGCCGACATGGACTCAGGGGGGGGGGGGCAGCGTATTCTTTGATAAGATCCCACTGCATCCTGATGACATGTGCCATATAGTTCAGAGACCTTACAGAGAAGGTCGCTGAACTAAAAACTCGCTTCCCTAAGCGGTCCATCGAGCGGGACTCCTTGCTCGGTGGATGGACTGAGGGGCTCTCCTGAGCCAATTCCCTCTTCGTGGCCGCCGCCGTCAACATGGCATCTACGGGGGGGCCCTTACTCCAGTGTGATCGGTCTGAGGGGGGGGGGCTAAGTATTTTGTCCGGGCATTTTGGTATTGGCTCCACGGTGTCCGGATCCTTCCACGCCCTGGTGGTAATGAGGTCCACCAGGGGGTCGGCCAGAGGGGACACCCAAGAGATAGACGGGCCTGCTTCGAATGCCACCAGAAACACGGACTCGTCAGAGGAAGACTTGGGGGCAGACTACCCACCTCTGATCCTCAGCATCTCCATGATGTCTCCAAAGGAGACATCCTCAGGGGGCAATCTTGGGGAGCCTTCCCCTATCTCCAAGTCCGTGTCCTCGGTTAAGGACTCAGGGGAGTCCACGTGCCTCCTCTTGCACTTATGCTTGCGGGGCACTTCCTCGGGGGGGGGGGGGGGCTGCCCAAGGAGTCCTCGCCAGCAACATCTTGTTCCAATGGAACCATCTGGGACATTAAAGCAGGCTATCCCTTTGGCCGGGTGATGGAAGCCTGGCCCAGCAGAGAGGGAGTGCAGGGAGGAGCAGAGACAAGGACCTGGGGTCCGGATGCTCTCAACAGAGCCCTCTCCACAACATCGAAGGCCGAGGGAGAGCCACTCTCTCTTGGATCCGAAAGTCGGCTCCCACTCGGATCCGATGAAGGGATTGGAACTGGCGCGGAGACCATCGGACCCGAAGGACCAGTGCTCTCCGACCTGGACGAAGCCGAAGGCACACTGAATCCCTCGGATCCGAAGCTCGGGCCACGGCTTCGAGAGGTCGGATCCGAAGTACCGAGTACTGTCGGCGCCGACCCACCCCCGGCTCCAACGCTCCGAACCCGGATAGCGGGTCGGAGAAGGAGCAATTGGATGGAAAAAGGGTGTCGAGCTCCCCCCCGAAGTGGAGGGGAGGCAAGAGCACTCCCATCTGCAGCTGGGCCTGGATGAACCTTCGCATCATCCGGTCCAAGTCAGCATCGGACATACTAAATGTAGATCTCAAAGAGTTCACCGAGGCAGGCCTGCAATGCCGCCTCGATGACCTCGATGGAGATCGGGCCTCCTCCTCCTCGGGCCCCTGGGAGAAACAAGGGGATCGGAGCCAAGGAGGAGGAGACCTAGAAGCAGTGGAGGGAGAAGCCCGCTTAGCTGGCGGGGCCGAAATGGAGGTCTCGGCCCGCCGCTTGTGGTGCTTCTCCCTCCGTTTCTCCCTCCTGGCCTCCCTGTCCTCCGACACTTTAGCGGGTGTTTGAGTCCCGGAGGGAGGGGGGCAGGAATGGCAGCAACTGTGGTGGAGCCACGGGAGCAGCGGAGGCCAGAGTCCAGTCCGGGGGTAAAAGTCCCGCCAAGACCAGCTTCGACCTCCGCTCTTCCAGTGGCCTGGGGTTGAACGCTGCACAAATGGTACACAGCCTGAGGAGAGGTGTTCAACCCCAAGGCACAGAGTGTGGCCATCAGCCGGGGAGAGCTAATGGCCACACTCGGTACATTTAGAAAAGATGGCTTTTGGGGCTTCAGCCATACTTAAAGAAAAATAAGTAACACACACACACACAGGCCCCAAAAAACACAACACACACACTAACGACCAGCGAAGGGAGGGAAAACTACTTAAAATAAAATATTTTTACTATAAAGGGAACCTAACACTTACACACTTAAAAATTTTAGTGAAAAAATTTAGAAAGTGACAGAAAATAGGACTTAACTGCCCAGCACTATACGAGCTCACAGGAATCCAGCTATCCACAAGCGTGGCAAACTAGATCTGAGGTCATGGAGGGTTAGCAGGGGATTATGGGTGAGGGGAGGAGCTAGGAGCTCGGATCCATTAGCTTGAAACAAGTTGCCGGCTCGGATCCGATATCGGATCCAAGACCCATAGGTTGCTGACAAATAAACTCCCTACTTCAGATTCATTGTTTCCAGACTGTGACAATGTCGACTCCTTAAACTTTTTAGGTACCATTGAAGTTTCCTCATATGCAGTCTCGCATATGGAATTAGTGGAATGCAGGATGCCATGAACCCCAAAGCCTGCAGAATTTGTCTTGCAGATAACTGGGTTTTTGTTGCCATTTGTTTGACGTATGTTGTCAGCTGCCTTTGATTGTCTGGCATTAGGTAAGCCATCTGGGCAGTTGTATTCAAGCTTGCACCCAGGAATGTAATTATTTGACCTGGTATCAGCTGTGATTTCTTTTCGTTTATGGTGTACCCTAGGCATGCTAGAAACCTTTTTACAAACGCCAGATGTTGAAGAATAGTGTCCTTATCCTCTGCTTGAATGAGACAGTCATCCAGATAAGGATAAATTTTAATGCTTCTTTGTCTGCACAATGCAATTACTGGTGCCAGGCACTTTGTAAAGACCCTGGGCGCAGTAGATAAGCCAAAGGGCAGTGCAGAGAATTGGTAATGCAAAAAACCTGCCTTGAAGCGGAGGTATCTTCTGCATGATTCCCTTATTGGGATATGCAGGTATGCCTCTTAAGTCTAGAGTTACTAACCAAGCATTCCTGCCAAGCACAGGCAGTAGCTGTTGTAAAGTCAGCATTTTGAATTTTGGAATGTCCAGGAACATGTTCAAAATCAGTAAGTCCAAAATTGGACGCCATGAATTGTCTTTTCTGGGTACCAGGAAAAGTCTTGAATAAAAACCTTGTCCTTTTTCCTTTTCTGGTACTGGTTGAATACCCCCATATTCATGAGGGACATAACTTGTTTCTAGGCCTCTGCCCACTGGTGTTTCGGGGCAGATCTGGCCATCTGTTTGGAATTGACAAAGTATGGAAATGAAATCTGTACCCCTGGCATACTATGCTTAATACCCACTTGTCCTGGGTAATTAACTGCCAATTTTGAGCATGAAGTGCTAGTTTTTCCCCACAAGGGGCCTGCCAAAAAATAAGTGCTTGGTGAAGGTACAGGAAAGTCATTGAGACTGCTTATTGTAGGGTTGTGCTTTGTTTCCTCCAGATTTGGAGGTGGAGGCACCCCATTGCTTCGACCTGTAAGAACACAGTGATTGGTATCTGGAGCCTTTTGAGCGCCTGGATTTGCCTTGAGTGGCTCTGTTGGATACAGGAAAGGACCAATTTTTATTAGGCCAGTGTCTACTGAACATAGACGGCTGCACTTGCATGAAATCTTTTACAGTTTGCATAGATTTAGCTTTGTCTTCCATTTTCTTTAAAACCTATTCTGCCTTATTACCAAACAAAGCATCATGCTGCAAGGGGGCATAGCTTTAACATGATCAGGCAGATTTTACTCCTTGAGCCAGGGATGCCTTCTAATCACAGATCCAGTAACGGTGGCCCTGCAAGAGGCCTCCAAGGAATTAAAACCACATTGCAAAGTATGCTTTCCAACCTGTTCTGCTGAATGCAATAATTCTGTAACTATTTTCCACATAATCATAAAACATAATTTTCTGTTTCAGTAAGCCCATAACATGCTGTTGATATTTAAGCATATGAAACTGGCAGTTTAAGGCCCTGAATGCCAAGGTTGCAGACATATAAACCTTTTTCCCCCCATCTCTCCAGCACCCTGAAATCTCTATCAGAGGGGGTAGGATTTTTAGCTGTAGAGGCCTTTACACCCTTGGGACCCTGAGAAATAATCTCAGTATCAGCAGCAGGAATTTTGAATAGAAATTTGTGGAAGTCAGGAACCCTGTAATATCTGTCTGGCTTACTAGGAGCCGGAGGCAGGGAATCAGGAGCCATGCTTGATTCCGAAAAAAACATCAACAATGTCTAATACAGGGGGTATTGCCAAAGGCCTATGCTGAGGAAGGAGGAGGAAATCCCTAAGTCTCTTTTTTGATTCAGAGAAGTCCTGACTCTCCCAGTGAAAATGTTCCCTTAAATTATGCAAAGTCTCTCCAAAAAAGTAATCCTCAGGAGGAGATGCAGATGGGATGGATTCCTTTGCATCAGAATCCTCATATGGTGGAATAGAAAATCCCTGATCAGAAGAAATGGAAACCTGATCTGAAGATTCATAATCAGTGCCTTGCCTAGGCCTCTTAGCAGGGGGGGGGGGGTTGGGAACCCCTGATCAAGGTAATTAAATCCTCAGCCATTTTTATCATCTGTTTTTTAGGCATGTGGGGCCTGAGCACGAGGCTCATGCATCGTTTTTTTAGACATAGAAGTTTTTGACCTTGTTTTTGTTACTGGCGTCGGTTTAATATAAAAATGTTGAGACCTGAAAACACCCTCAGAAGCCAGTGCCTGCTCAGCGGCTCCGGTCCTATCCAAGGGAGAGACATCCGCGGGTTCAATACTCTGAGACTCTCGCGGCATACCAGACTGGTTCTCGGTAGAGGCCTGCAACTCAAAAGTAGCGGGTATCAGGGGCTGCAAAAGCGCCTGAGTACCGGCGACTGGCTTAGGAGAAGCTTTGTCTGTTCTGGACCTCGACTGTCTGTCTCTTTTTCTTTGTGTTTTTTTGTGAACTCTAGTAGTTAGAATGTTAACAGACTACATTTCAGGATCATTAAATCTTGTACCAAAATATTTAGAAGCAAAAATATACAGACGCTTAATAGTGCGTTGGTTAAATCTAGCACAAAACCGACAGAAAGGCACGTTGTGATCTGGGCCTAGACAAGGAATACAGTACAAATGAAAATCCTTCTGAGGTATTTGCTTCCCACAAGTAATGCAATTATTAACTTTTACTGACATCGGTAAGGAGCAAGAAAAAGTTTCCCCAACGGGGTACTTAGCTTTAGTTTGAAGACTTCGGTTCTGAAACCCGAATATGAAAATTTCAGGAGTCGGCCAACCGGCACTTACCAACTGCTTCTGCTTTGGGCACCATGCGGCAAGAAAGACTGAATAAAATGGTGTCGGCTGCATGTTTTATACCCCTGACGACCTGACATCATGGAAGAAGAGACAGCAACCGACACAGGATGCAAGACTTTGTTATTCCGACCGATTGAGGGCAACCTGCCAGCAGATTACCCAAATGTAATGACTGCAACAGTGAAACACGAAGAACATCCAGACTTGTCGGGGCCAATATGGAGCAATAAAGACCACTTTGCTTTTCAACAGCCGTGCTTTCTTCAGAAATTGGGAGATGAGGGGGAGAGGAGGATAAGCATAAAGCAGACCAGAGAGTCAAGCGTGGACTAGAGCATCTCTCTGTGACTGTCTCCGAGGGGGGGGGGGGGTCATGGCAAAATAGTTGCTGCACTTGTAGTTGGTTGGAGAGGCGAATAAGTCACAACAAGGTTGGCCCCAGCGGCTGAAAATTTTTGCTGCTATCACAGGGTTGACGGCCCACTCGTGAGATTGTAGACTGCACCTGCTCAACTTGTCCGCTATCACGTTGCAGCTCCCGGGAATGTGCGTTGCAATTAGAAAGCGGTTGGAAGTCATTGCCCACTGCCATATTCTCAAGGCCTCTCGGCATAACGGATAAGATCTGGTGCCCCCTTGCTTGCTGATGTACCAGACCACTGATATGTTGTCAGATTGGATCGCAATAGTCCCGGACAGAAGGATGGAATGGAATGCTTGCAACACTAGTAGCACCGCCCTCAGTTCCAGGATATTGATATGCAAAAGGGCCTCTGTTTCCAACCAGGGGCCTTGGGCTGAGTTTCCTTGACATAGCCCCCCCACCCCCCATCAGGGAGGCATCCGTGGTCACCGTGACTTTTGGTTGATGGGGGCTGAATGGGCGAGACCATTGTTGGGGGTTTTGAGATGTCCCCAGAGCAAATCTTACTTCCATCTATGAGTTACACTTATCTGAAAAGACAAAGGGTATTGTAGAGATTACCACTGAGTGAGGAGCAGCCACTGGAGAAGCCTCATGTGGAATCTGGAATCTGGCCAGAATCTGGCCAGAGGAATAATGGTGATCGAGGATGCCATTGACCCCAAGAGTTGGAGTATGGACTGAGTAGAAGACTTGTGGTGACACAGCAGTGGCTGAACCTGTTGTCTTATTCTTTGAAGTCTGTGATCCGGAAGAGATACTGTTCAATTCCTCATGTCCAACAGTACCCCGATGAATTCTAAAGACTGTGCTGGGGTAGTGTTGGACTTCTCCCAGTTTATAGCGATTCCCAAATGTTGTGCTGTGAGGAGAGCGCAGTCTAGGGCTTCTTCCAGTAGACGCTTGGTGGGGGCGGTGAGGAGCCAGTTGTCTAGGTATGGAAACACCTGGAACCCGTTAAGTCGCAGGTGAGCTATGACCACTGCCATGCATTTGGTGAACACTCTGGGGGCTGTAGACAGACGGAAGGGCAGTGCTCGAAATTGGTAGTGACTGGCTCCTATGCAGAAGTGGAGGTATCTTCTTGAGTGCTTGTCCATTTCTATATGGTAATACGCATCTTGAAGATCTACAGAGCACATCCAATCATCTTCTTCCAGAACAGGAAGGAAAAGGAAAGGAAAGACTGAACTGTGACCATCTGGAATTTCTCTGTTTTTACAAATTTGTTCAGTGTGCTGAGATCCAGAATCGGTCTCCAGTCCCCTGTCTTTTTTGGCACCAAAAAGAACCTTGAGTAAAAACCGCATCCTATCTGGTCTGGGGGGGACCATTTGAATGACTCTTTTTTGCAGCAGCTTTTGGATTTCGTGTGCTGCTGCTTCCTTTGACTGGGTGGAACGTCGGGTAAGTCTCTGGATGAGGTTGGACAGAGATGGAAGGGGATGCAATAGCCTCTGGATGTTATCTGTTGTACCCAAGAATTGGTGGCTATGTTTTGCCAGGCAGTTGGGTACAAGGAAAAACAATCTCTGACTGCTTCCAGAGGCGAGCAGTCAGGCAATGCTTCAGGACCACTGATAGGGTTTGGCCAGAGAAATATTCTCTGGAATCCCGGTTTCGCGGACCTCCTCTGCCCCGAAAGTGGAGTCTTCCATTGGAGTTCCCCCCTCTACCTCTAGGGGAGAACTCGGCACATGCAGTACAGAAAGAGCCCTGTGATTTTCTGTGCCACATCATCCCGCTTCTCTGATTTCTGGAGTAGAATCATTGAGGAGTGGAGTGTCTGACACCAATGGCAGATAGGGTCTTGCCATCTTGTTCGCACCTTGCCAGTGTATCTAACTTTAGGGCCAAACAAAGAAGTGGCCTCGATGGGGGCATTTTTAAAGGAAGCCTTAAAGGAGTCCCCAAAGTCACATCCCGGCATGTTGTCTCATGATGATACCTACACCTGCTACTCTAGTCGCTCCTCCCATTGCGTGTGAAATAAGACGCATAAAAGAATTAGATATGGATTCTAGGGTCACTATCTTTGAAGCTACGTTGTCACGGACCTCATCAGAAACAGCTCCTGTCAAGGTTTCAGAAAGCTGGTTGACAAGATCCCTCTGGAGCCTTGTAAAGTGTGCCAAGTAGTTCAAGGACCTTACGGTGAAGGTTGATGAAGCAAACAAATGCTTCCAGAGTCTAGCGCCTGGGACTCCTTGTTGGATGGATGGACAGTCTGGCTCTCTTCTGCAAAGTCTTTATTGGTTGCAGCGGCCACCACCATGGCATCTACTGGAAGACCTTTTGACCAATGAGGATTGCTCAGGTGGGGGAGATAAGATCTTGTCAGGTGGTATAGCTTCCAGGGTGTCAGGAGCCATCCATGCACGCTGGACGATAAGCTGGACAAGCTCATTAGCTGGTGGGGTAACCCAGGTGGTAGGGAGCTGGGCACGAAAGGCCTGCAGGAATACGGATTCCTCTGAGGAAGGATTGGAGGACTTCCAGCCACCCCTCTGTCTTGGGATCTTGAGGATGTCACCAAAAGACACCTCGTCAGAGGGTGACCGTGGGGACCCTTCCCTGTCATCCAAGTCCGTATCTTCTGTCAAAGACTCCTCAGTGGAGTCCATGTGCTTCCTCTTCCATGAAACCTTGCGAGGTACTTCCTCAGTGGGGAGTTCTGGGGAAGATTGCAAAAAGGGGGTCTCCTGAGGGGGAGAAACCTGAGGCCCTTGTGAGTTGTGGCTTGTGACAGTTGCGGCACAGAGGGGGGAGAGGGCTCCAACATGGCGGGATTGCTAACGGAGGCAGCGGTCACCAAGTCTATGGGTGCGGGGAAAAGTACAGTTTTGTACCTACCATAAATGTAGATGTTAGAGTGCTAATACAGCTGCAGTAATCACAGATGGGTTTTCAGCCGTCAGGCGGTCCCTCGGTCGGCCGAATTCCAAAGTCTTGGCCCGGCGTCGGTTGTCGTCGCTTACTCTTCTGACGTCAGGAAGGCCAGAGTATATAAGACACAGCCGACGCCATGTTCTTCAGTCTTTCTTGCCCCAGATGTCAGGTGCCCCCAAAAGGAAGGCAATACATAAATGATGCTTATCTACATGTACAAGCAAAGCAATAAAAACCAAAATCAGTGGAAGTAAGCAAATAAAACATAGCAGGATAACCCAGTCAGATAGTATGAAGAGGTTGTTAGGCCCCATGCCCTTACCAAGTGGGGAAGGAGGGAGGGAAACCTGTACTGCAGCTGTGTTAGCACTCAAACATCTACATTTATGGTAGGTACAAAACTGTACTATGTTCATCGTGCATACAGCTGCAGTAATCACAGATGGGTAGAGTCCCAAAGCTATGCAAAGGGTGGTAGGTACTATGAGGAACTGGGTTGAGCCAGAATGCCCTGCAAAACAGCAGTGGCAAAGCCTGCTCTTGTTCTGGAATATAAGGGCAGGTGGTAGTGTTTTGTGAAGGTATGTACAGAACTCCAAGTGGCTGCCTCCAAAATATCCTTAGTAGGCACACCTCTGAGAAAGGCTGTAGAGGTGGCTATGGCCCTGGTGGAGTGAGATCTGATACCAGTAGGTACAGATTTCCCATGATAGGAATAGCAAAACCGTATGCACTGGCCAATCCACTTGGAAATGGTCCGTTAGGTAACTGGGTTCCCTTGAGCCCCTACGGCATAGGACACAAAAAGTTGTTCTGATTTCCTGAAGGGCTTTGTTCTGTCCAAATAATAACGTAGCTGCCTATGGATGTCTAAAGAGTGAAGCAACCTCTCCCCTTTGTTTTGAGGGTTTGGATAAAAGGTAGGTAGGTGTATGGCTTGATTTAAGGCTACCCTGGATACCACTTTTGGCATAAAAGATGGGTTGGTACGAAGGGAAACCCTGTCCTGATGGAAGATGAGGAAGGGCTGCACCGCCATGAGGGCCTGTAGTTCAGAAACCCTACGAGCTGAAGTGATGGCCAGGAGGAAAGCTGTTTTCCCGGACAAATATTGTAGATCTGTTGAGGCAGCTGGTTCAAAGGGAGGCAATGTTAATTTTTCTAGTATGTAATTAAGGTCCCAGGCTGGTATTGATTGCTTCCTTGGAGGTCTTATATTCTTAGCCCCTCTGAGGAACTGTCGTAAGAGTGGGTGAGAGAATAAAGGAGGATCCGTGTTGAATTCTGCAGAAATGGCTGAGGCATGTATTTTTATGGAAGAAAATGAAAGTCCACTGTTCAGCAGTTCAGCTAGGTACTGTAAAACCTGAGGCAAGTTCAGTTTTCTAGGGTCCTGGCCTCTTTTCTCATTCCAACAGCAAAACCGCTTCCATTTTGCGGAGTAAGCTTTTCTAGTAGATGGTCTTCTGGCCTCCAAATTGACATTCTGCACCTCCTTGGAGAGTAGGGACTGTTGTGGTGTCAAGGAATTTTCCATGCAGCGAGGTTGAGTGTTTTCAGTTGACTGTGAAGAGTTTTGTAGTTGTTCTGAGTCAGTAGAAGAGGCATTAGAGGCAGGGACCAGGGAGGAGTATGTGTTAGGCTCCTCAGGAGTGGATACCAGTGTTGCCTTGGCCAATCTGGAGCAATCAGTATCATCCTCGGTTTGTCTGTTCTTGCTTTCAAAAGCACCTTGGGCAGAAGGGGCAGAGGTGGGAATGCATAAACTGACCATGCTGTCCAACAGAATGCAAGGGCGTCCACTTTCCAGGCCTTTGGATGAAAAGTCCTTGAACAAAACTTTTTCAGTTGATGGTTCCTGTGGGAGGCAAAAAGATCTATGTCTGGCCTCCCCCACGCTTGGGTTATCTCTGTAAACACCTGAGGATGTAATTTCCATTCGTGTGGATCTGTCATACTTCTGCTTAGAGTGTCTGCCAGTGTGTTTTCCAGTCCTGGCAAGTACTGTGCTTGAAGTTCGATTTGTCTTTCCAGAGCCAAGTTCCAAAGAGTCATGGCTAGTCTGCACAAGGGGTATGAATGTGTTCCTCCTTGTTTGTTTATGTACCACATCACTGTGGTGTTGTCTGTTCTTATCAGTAATTGTCCTGGATGCAGGAAGTCCTTGAAAGCTGTAATTGCATTTATTACTGCTAGCATTTCTTTTTGATTGATGTGAAGGTGCTTTTCCTTTTGGGACCATCTGCCCTGAATGCACCTGTCCTTCATGTGCGGCCCCCAGGCGTAATCTGAGGCGTCTGTGGTTATGACTTGTTTTGCTTGAGGCTTGCAAAATGGAAGGCCTTGGTTTACTTGACATGCTTGGGCCCACCATAGAAATTCCTTTTGCAAACATGGAATTATTGGTATAATTGTTTCCAAACTGTGACTGTGTTGAGACCACAGATTTTTTAGGTACCATTGAAGTTTCCTCATATGCAACTTTGCACATGGGATTAGAAGAATGCAAGATGCCATGAATCCCAGAGCCTGCAGGATTTTCTCTGCAGTAAGCCTGGTACTTTTTTCTAGTGTTTCGAAGTACTGAGATAGTTGCCCTTGTTTTTCTGGCGTAAGATATGCCATCTGGGTGTTTGTGCCCAAGTTGGCACCCAGGAAGGTTATTTTCTGAGATGGTGTTAGCCTTGATTTCTCCTTGTTGATGGTATATCCCAGAGAAGGCAGTAACCGTGTCACATATGCCAGATGTTCCAGAAGTATGCGTTTGCTGTCCGCTTGGATCAGGCAGTCGGTCCAGGTAAGGGTAAATTTGTATCCCTTGAAGTCTGCAGTAAGCAATCACTGATGCCAGGCACTTTGTGAATACTCTGGGCGCAGTAGATAAGCCAAAGGGCAATGCAGAGAATTGATAGTGGATTGAACCTGCAAGAAATCTGAGGTATCTTCTGCAGCTTTGTCTGATTGGGACATGCAGGTATGCCTCCTTGAGGTCCAATGTTATCAGCCAAAACTCCTTGCCCAGCAAGGGAAGACGTTGCTGTAATGTGAGCATCTTGAATTTTGGTACGAGTAGGAATGTGTTTAGGATGGATAAGTCCAAAATGGGTCTCCAGTCCGTTCCTTTTCTTGGCACCAGAAAAAGTCTTGAATAAAAACCTTGACCTTGTTGGTGTGTAGGTTCCTTTTGAATAGCTCTCATGTTTAGCAGCTTTGAAATTTGCAGTTGTGCCTCTGCCCTTTGATTTTGTGGCAGGTCTGGCATGCCTCTCATTTTTGGAAGAGTGTGAAATTGAAATTTGTAGCCTCTGTTTATAATGTCCAGTATCCATTTGTCTGTTGTGACAATTTGCCAATTGCTTGCAAATAATGCTAGTTTCCCTTCCAAAGGTGCTGCCAGCTGAGACTTGCTTGGCATGGAGATGAGGGAGTCATTGAGTTTGCTTCCTGTATTGTTGTGCACTGTCTTCACCACCTCTTGGTGCTGGAGATTGCCATTGTCTGCCTCTATATGATCCTTGAGTTTGCCCTCTGCCCCTTGTGCGTCTGTATCTACCTCTTTGGGGCCTGTGTCAATGGCTGGAAAGGACCAGGTTTTCGAAGGCCATTTTCTGCTAAAACGTGGTGGCTGGACCTGTAAGAAAGCCTTGACAGTTTGCATAGATTTGGCTTTTTCTTCCATTTTCCGTAGTATCTCCTCAGCATTAGTACCAAATAGTACATCCTTTTGTAAAGGAGCATCAAGAAGTTTAGCTTTAACATGATCAGGTAAATTTTGTTCCCTAAGCCAGGCATGTCTGCGAATGACTGATCCTGTAGCAGCCGCTCTACTGGAAGCCTCTAGGGCATCATAACCACATTGTAAGGTGTGTTTACCCACTTGCTCCGCACTATGCATCATATCCTGTAACTCTTTTAAATCTGGTTGTTCAGGCTGAGACATTTTGTTCCTTAACTGTGATAATAGGTACTGTTGATATTTAATCATATGAAACTGACAGTTTAAGGCTCTCATGGCTAGGGTGGCCGAGGTATATACCTTTTTACCCCACCTTTCTAGAGATCTGGATTCCCTTTCTGCAGGGAGTGGATTCTTGGCAGTGGAGGCCTTTAATCCCTTGGGGCCTTGTGAAATGGTTTCAGGGTCAGCATTATGGCCTTTGTAGAGAAATTGGTGAGAGCTGGGTACTCTGTAATACCTATCAGGTTTTACTGGTGCTGGAGGCAGAGAATCAGGGTTAAGGCAAGCCTCTGAATAAACATCATCCAGTACATCCAAAACAGGGGGTATAGCCAGAGGTCTGTGCTGAGGTAACCAAAGAAATTCCCTAAGTCTTTTCTTGGAATCTGAAAAGTCTTGGCCTTCCCAGTGGAAGTGTTCCCTCAAAGTGTGCAAGGTTTCCCCAAAGGAAAATCCTCAGGAGGGGATACAGAAGGAATGGACTGTTCTGCATCCGAATCCTCAAAAGGGGAGTAAGAGTGTTCCTCTGCATCAGAATGTTCTGATAAAATGGATCCCTGATCAGAAGAGGGAGATTCTTCCTCCACTCTCAGGAGGGGGCTGAGAACCTCTGATAAGAGTAATTAAGTCCTCAGCCATTTTAAGCATCTGTTTCTTAGGCATGGGTCCTGGAGATGGCCCCTGTGCAACAGGCCTCGTGGGATGCCTGGCTGCTTTGGCTTTAGTAAAAGCCTTTATTGAAAAAGAAGATGAGGGCCTAAATACACCATGGGTGGAGGTGGACCTGTCCACATTAGTAGGCTCGACATAAGCAGGGGCTTCGGTTGTAGTCTGGGAAAGGGCCGAGGACCCAGCGGTCTCGGGTACAGAGGACACCGCCAAAGGAGTGTCGTCGGTAGTCGGGGACTGCAAAGGCGTCTCGCTGAGAACCGGACCATGTGTAGCCTGTTTTGGCGTGGTGTCGGCGGGGACCGCGGGTCTCGCGTGTCGGTCCTTTTCCTTGCATTTTTTGGACAAAACGGTAGTCGGAGTGTCCGACGACATTTTATAATCAAAAGCTTTACCAAAGTAGTGCTGGGCGAACTCCGCCCGACGCTTGATGGTGCGTTTATTGAAGGTAGCGCAAAAGCGACAGCCCGAGACGTCGTGGTCTGGGCCCAAACAAGGTATGCAAAGGGAATGGAAATCCTTATGCGGTATTTGCTTCCCACAAGAAATACAATTATTAACTTTTTCTGACATCGGTCTGAGGCAAGAAAAGTTTCAACGGGTACTTAGCTTTAAAGAAGACTTCGGTTCCAATTTTTTCGTAATTCAGGAGCTGGCCGACCGGCACTTGCGAACTGCTTCTGCTTCGGGCACCGCGTGGCAAAAAAGACTGAAGAACATGGCGTCGGCTGTGTCTTATATACTCTGGCCTTCCTGACGTCAGAAGAGTAAGTGACGACAACCAACGCCGGCCCAAGACTTTGGAATTCGGCCGACCGAGGGACCGCCTGACGGCTGAAAACCCATCTGTGATTACTGTAGCTGTATGCAAGATGAACATCGGTGCATTTCACCTACCATAACCTAACCAAAGAGGAGTTCTATACAATACGCCACTCAGGTGCTGTTGACAAACTCTCAAAACTAGGCATAAATCCTTACATAACTCTCTGGATTGCTGGCTGGCTTACAGAAAGGACCAAGAAGTCAGAAACTGTAAGACCACCTCCACCAGGAGATCTATCAGCAGCAGAGCACCATGCTGGGCCCACTCCTATTTGGCATTTACTTCTCAAAAGTCAGGGCTAACATCAAAGGTTTCTGGCTCACCAAGTTCGTACAGGACTGTAAAATGGGAGCCATCATAGATCCCCTTCATGATACCAACACACTACTAGAGGATCCAACATAAGCAAATGACCGGTGGCAAAACCAGAAATTAAAACTCAATGCAAAGAAATATATTACATTCACCCAAGCTAATTACTTCGCTGATAAGTCATTCTTAAAACTGATCTTGTAGTTAGGGATCTGGGAATATATGTAATCTGGCTGTCGACCAACATGTAGCCACGATAGGAAGAAAATAATTCTATGTCGCCCAGCTCATAGGGGTATGGCATCCAATTCCAAGGAAGTTATAGTACCACTCTACTCAGCCCTTATCAGACTGATCATGGAATACAATGTCCCCTTAGCATGTACCTAACCAGGCGCTTGCAACAATTGTAACATCCTCACAAGTTCCTCAGCAGAAGGATCCAGAGTATGAATACCCTGCACTACATAGATTAACTTTAGGCTCTATCTCTGTTCTCAGTCTCCTATAAATTAAAGAGAGACAATCTATGCCTGGTACATAAGGCATCCTCAGATCCAGTTTTGATGGATCTCTTGCATATCAACAAAACAAACAGCACCAAAAATACTAGATCAAAGTATCTGAACTTTGCACGAGACAAAACAAACATACTGTAAAGACTGATATACATCTCAAAGGATCCTTGCACTATGGAATAAGCTCCCTCCTTCCATGGGAAGCAGAATTCAACCCTGACCCTTGTGAAGATAGGAGGTACTGCCAGCCATGCCAGGAGAAGTAGGGCAATGGATGTCTGACTTGTGCCAGCACATCTAGCTGGACTTTTGTAAATTATGTCATTTGTATATCAAACTGATTTGTACAGATGTTTGTGCTGAAGATGTATTTGTGAGGTTTACTTGTGTTAAAATGCATCAACAGTGTACTCTGGTGGGAAGAAAAGAAATGTACTTTTATTGTAACTGAATTAAATACATACATTTTAAGAGGATACTGGGACAGCAGCGGTTACCCAGCTAGCTTACTTTAAGAAAAATAAGAGAAATGTAAATGAGCTGTTAAACCATTAACATAAGCTCCACAATTCTGGACAGGACCGGAGATGGTGGGTTTGGAAGAAGCCTTTTGTTCATTAGCTCAGTAAAAAGAGGGGAAGCCCCAGGGACTGCCATAAGCACTTAGGTGTGTATTTGTAACAGTCTATGCTAAATTTCTGTCTCAGCTTCACAGGGGAATACTGCAAGAACCTAGAGTCAGGTGACCAGATGAGGTTGTTCTGCAAGCCATCTTGGATATTATATTTTACAGGGAGTGATCTCAGAGTATGGAGTATTCTGTTTTGGGGAACCAGACTAGAAAGACTGCTCACGTATTTCATTGTGCCTTGCTCTGTCAAGTAAATTATTAGGGAATAGTAATTCTCCTGGATTCAGTCAGGAATACAGTAAAGCTTAGTTCATTTGCACTAGTCTGTCCATTAATCTGTAAAGAAAAACAATGCTCTTTTCAATATATTCTGTGATTTTCACTATATGGTTTACTGTGAATATATATTATTTTCTTGTTCTTTTATTATTTATTATTAAATATACTTAAACTTTTACTATGACTGGTCCTTGTAGAAAGTATTTAGCCTTTGAGAGTACTTGTATTTGGTGACACTGTGTGGGCCACTCCAGAAGGCCTAGCTGTCTTGATCAACTACTACCATTTGTATTAGGAGTAACATTACTCAGTATAATTGGGCACCCTAAGTAGCTGATTGTGGAGTGTCTGGTGGTGGTGATAACCACCTTATACTCTGGGCAGTAGGGGACACAGCAGCTAAATTTGTGGCAGCCTTTTCCAGGTGTGTGTGAAAAATCAAATTTCAGTGTGTGTGTGTGAGCTACTTGAAGCAGGGGGCAACAAGCACTGGGTTTACAGAGAGGGTGCTGGAGGTATTGGCTTGGACACTCTGCTGAGGTCCTAACCCTACAGCTGTACCAGTGGGGACACCTATTGGGGACCTGGAGCGAGACAGAGAGATCCAGACCCCGGACTGACTGCGTTCCTTGTGTGCACTTATAGGAAATTATTCTAAATGCAGAAAGGTCTGCATCTTGAAATACTGGGTGTATCCATTTGTATTCCAAGTGCACGCCCCTCTCCAGTGTCAGACGTCTTGATTACTGGCTCAGAGTGGGGACGTCACAACCCTATTTAAACAAAACCTTGAGCATTGGATGGGAAATTGCAAATTCACCCCCAGTCTGCCCCCATGTCTCTGATGGGCGGAGGTCGACAGTAATTAAATGAATCTCCAACTAACATACCTTCCCAACACAACACTTACCAACTTCCTTACTAGCACACCCCACCATATAGGTGTCCAAGACGCTCTGGAAAAAAACCTGGGTTGAGTTGCGTTGGATTGCACAGCTAGGCTTATACAAACCCTTTTGGTAGTTAACTTCATGTAAATTCACAAACCAATGAATGTTAACAGTTCATTTGGCACAGACATTGAAGCCATGGGCACTGACAAACAGTATCAGAATGCTGACCGTAGATATGGAATCACAAGGCCCCATACAGCTGATATCAGCGCAAAAGGCTGCATTGGCTTAAAAGTGCTGGAGTCCAGCAAACCCCTATGCCAATGACATGGTTGATTTGACAAGATCGAGGGCTGTGGCCCAGATGCTGAGACCAAGGTCAACTCCTGAGAAGGCAAATTAATGACCTCCAGCACCAGCGGACTTGCTATTTAGCAGATAGGTACCAAGACCTGACAGGGTCCCACTACTAAAGAAAGCCTGCGTCTTATGGAAGAAAATTTGGCAATGAAGGAGCTCTACTCATCCCAATGAGAAGAAATCTGGGACAGCTGCTGAAGAGACAAAAAGACTTTCCACATTTATTGTAGCCCATGTCAATGGTGAAAGACCTCCTACACCTAAGAGATTTATTTTTTTTTACAGCAGGATCTGGGGGGGGGTCCTTAATTTTAGGTCTGGAAGTGACAGGATACTGCCAAGTCTGGGTCCAGACTCTTTAAAGACTAACAAACCCCTAGGAGAAGAGGAGAGAAGTCCCCTGGAAGCTGCTACTTTGCTGGAAGTAAGAGCCTCTTGCTCCAGGAACTGTACTTTCTCAAGACATTTGAAATATCTGCAGTGCATGTCCTGAATGGAAATTATCACCCTGCATTTGGGCTTTATGACCTCATCAAAACATACAAAAAACTGTAACAGGACTGACATCAGAAAACTACTCATCCTTTTGTCATTCAACAATTGTTATCCTAGGAGGAAATGTCACTACAAGATGCAATAAATTACTAATAATGGAGAATAGTATTAAATTAATGAAAGGAATCAACTGACCTTGAAAGTGGAAAAAATTCCAGAAGGCAAAAAAAAGACAGAAAACTACACGAGATACCCTGAGGTAATTTTCTGTCCATGGCCGGCTAAGTAGCACAACTGCAAAGATCTAGAGAAGTATCCTTTACAGCAATGAATTGTGGGTAAAATGGAGGGAACTTTGCTAGCATAGAAAAGCACCGTCAGCCAAGTCTTAATCCTACTGGTAAAAAAAAAAAGGGAATGAACTCCAATTTCAGGTCAATAATTCTTTTAAGCTGTGGCACTGTCTACAGCAACAAGTGAACCGCAGCACTAGAAGCATGCAAGTGACAAAGCTATCATGGATGCAGAAGTGAATGAAAGAACTACCAGTCATGTATATATGTACAAACACACAGTGGGGGGAAAAGAACCACATTTGCTTATGACTGTACTGTATTGGACAGAATAAATGTCTAATGATGCAGAGATTCACAATGGCAGTCTACAATTTGACAAAATCTTCAGGTATGATAAGATGTACAACAGTACTGAAGGACACTGACAAAGCTGCAGAAACAAACTCTGCACAGACAAGCATACACCCAACTGTACACAGTAGGAAACAAAACAGGAGAACACCAACTTCATTGGGCTGGACTGATTTTTTCTTCCACAGTCTATAAAATAAATCCGACCAACAGAAAATAGTTCTGCTTCAGCTGCAGAGTGCTGTAATTCATAAGTCAACTCTTTTTAAAGGTGAGGTGCACACCAGACCAGAAGTAGAACAGGACAGATACAGTTGGCAAAGCAGCCAAACTGAGATCAGTCTAGAAAAAAAATCTTCCTATATCCAATCTCACACACGCACGCCTGCACACAGAAAATGTGCATCACTGCAGCAACCCATACTACCTGTAACTTTTTTCCTCCACAAAAGCTTTTGTCCGCATAATATCAAAGCATGGACAAACACGAAGACCTGCTGAGAATAAGAGAAATGCAGCGAACTCTAGTAATTTGGTGCCAGCCTTAAGTGAATAAATGTAATAAGCTCACTATATACAATAAAAATGAATCATTGAACAGCATACACACTGCACAGTACACCTTCTTCCTTAACTGCTGCCAGCCTTTCTCCATCTTCCAAATGAATTACCAGTAGCATTCATGCAAGAGTGCCATACTGTGGTTGGTCTTGCTAATGCAGCCTTTTACAGTGATTGCCATACTATAAAGCAATATATGTATACAGCCAGTTCAAACTTTTATAGGAACAGCCTGGGAAGATTAAACGATCTCGGACTTTGGCCTTTATTTTTTTTGTCAATAACTCTTTTTACTTTCTTATTTTTGGAATTCAAGGTCTACTTATCTCAAAGACAAAACTAAAGGAAGCTAATGTGCAAATTGTTACAAGATTGTAATCCCCTTTGGGCATAAAGAAAGGGTTAGTCCTGAGGGAGACGCTGTCAGCATGAAAAATAATGAAGGGTTCCATGGTCATAAGTATTTGTAGCTCAGACACTCTTCTTGCTGAGGTGATGGCCAGGAGCAATGCTGTTTGCCAAGATAGGAATTTTAAGTCTGCTAACGCTGCAGGCTCAAAAGGGGGCAGAGTGAGCTTTTCCAGTACAAATTAAAGTCCCAAGCAGGGGTGGGTGCTCTCATTGGTGGCCTTAAGTTGTTTGTCCCCCTCAGGAAAGTACAGTTTTGTACCGACCATAAATGTAGATGTTCGAGTGCTAATACAGCTGCAGTAATCACAGATGGGGTTCTCTGCCGTCAGGCGGGTCCTCGGTCGCCGAATTCCAAAGTCTAGGTCCGGCGTCGGTTGTTGTCGCTTTCTCTCCTGACGTCAGTGCGACAGGGGTATACAAGACACAGCCGACACCATTTTCTTCAGTCTTTCTTGCCCCAGATGTCAATCATGCAATGCAAAATAATCAAAAATCAGTAGTTGCAAGCAAATACACCATAGAAGGATAACCCAGTCAGGTTGTATAAGGAGATGTTAGCCCCTAGGCCTTTACCAAGAGGGGAAGGAGGGTGGGAAACCTGTACTGCAGCTGTATTAGCACTCGAACATCTACATTTATGGTAGGTACAAAACTGTACTATGTTCATCGTGCATACAGCTGCAGTAATCACAGATGGGTAGAATCCCAAAGCTACGCACAGGGTGGGGTAGGCACTAGGTGTAACTGGGAGGAGCCAGAATGCCCTGCAAGACAGCAGTGGCAAAGCCTGCTCTAGTTTTGGAGTATAAAGGCAGGTGGTAGTGTTTTGTGAAGGTATGTGGCTGCCTCCAAAATATCTTTGGTAGGAATTCCTCTGAGGAAGGCTGTAGAGGTAGCTGTGGCCCTTGTGGAGTGGGATCTGATGCCTGTAGGGACAGATCTGCCATGAAAGGAGTAACAAAACCGTATGCAGTGGCCTATCCATTTTGAAATTGTCTGTTTGGAAATTGGCCTCCCTTGAGCTCCTACAGCATAGGACACAGAGTTGTTCTGATTTCCTGAAAGGCTTTGTTCTGTCCAAATAGTAACGTAGCTGTCTATGGATGTCTAAGGAATGGAGCAGCCTTTCCCCTTTGTTTTGAGGATTGGGGTAGAAGGTAGGTAAATGTATGGCTTGATTTAAAGCTACCCTGGATACTACCTTGGGCATAAATGATGGGTTGGTTCTTAGGGATACCCTGTCTTGATGGAAGATGAGAAAGGGCTGTACGGCCATGAGGGCTTGTAGTTCAGATACCCTACGAGCTGAGGTAATAGCTAGAAGGAAAGCTGTTTTCCACGACAAGTATTGCAAATCTGCTGAGGCTGCTGGTTCGAAAGGAGGCAATATTAATTTCTCTAGAATGTAGTTAAGATCCCATGCTGGTATTGGTTGTTTCCTTGGAGGTCTTATATTCTTAGCTCCTCTTAGGAACTGCCTTAAAAGTGGATGAGAAAATAAGGGCGGGCCAGTGTTGTATTCTGCAGAAATGGCTGAGGCATGGATTTTGATGGAGGAGAATGAAAGTCCACTGTTCAACAGCTCAGCTAGATACTGTAATATCAGAGGCAAATTCAGTTCTCTAGGATCCTGGCCCTTTTTCTCATTCCAAGCGCAAAACCGTTTCCATTTTGCGGAATAAGCTTTTCTAGTAGATGGCCTTCTGGCTTCCAAAATAACATCCTGCGCCTCCTTGGAGAGTAGGGTCTGTCGTGGTGTTAAGGAATTTTCCATGCAGCCAGATTGAGTGTTTTGAGCTGACTGTGAAGAGTTTTGTTAATTGTGCTGAGTCAGGAGAAGAGGCATTAGAGGTAGTGTCCAGGGAGGAGAATGTGATAGACTCCTCAGAAGTGGGTACCAATGTTGTCTTGGCCAGTCTGGAGCAATCCGTATCATCTTTGGTTTGTCTGCTCTTGCTTTCAAGAGCACCTTGGACAGTAGAGGTAAAGGTGGGAAAGCATAAACTGTCCTTGCTGCCCAACTGAAAGAAAGGGCGTCCACTCTCCAAGCCTTTGGATGAAATGTCCTTGAGCAGAATTTTGTCAATTGATGATTCTTGTGGGAGGCAAAGAGATCTATGTCTGGCCTTCCCCACGCTTGGATTATCTTTGTAAACACTTGAGGATACAACTGCCATTCGTGCTGATCTATCATATTTCTGCTTAGATTGTCTGCCACAGAGTTTTCCAAACCTGGCAGGTACTGTGCTTGAAGCTCGATTTTCCATTCCAGCGCCATGTTCCAAAGTGACATGGCCAGCCTGCACAGGGGGTATGAATGTGTTCCTCCTTGTTTATGTACCACATTACTGTGGTGTTGTCTGTTCTTATCAATAGTTGTCCTGGATGCAGGAGGTCCTTGAAAGCTGTAATTGCGTTTATCACTGCTAGCATTTCCTTTTGATTGATGTGTAGGTGCTTTTCTTTTTGGGACCATTTGCCCTGAATGCACCTGTCTGTCATGTGCGCCCCCCCAGGCGTAGTCTGAGGCGTCTGTTGTGATGACTTGTTTTGCTTGAGGCTTGCAGAATGGTAGGCCTGTGTTTGTTTGGCATGCTTGGGCCCACCATAGAAATTCCTTTTGCAAACATGGAATTAGTGGTAATATCGTTTCCAAACTGTGGCTGTGTTGAGACCATATGTTTTTTAGGTACCATTGAAGTTTCCTCATATGCAACTTTGCACATGGGATTAGAAGAATGCAAGATGCCATGAAGCCCAGAGCCTGCAGGATTTTCCTTGCAGTAAGCCTGGTACAATTTGCTAGCGTCTTGAAGTACTGAGTTAGTTGCCCCTGCTTTTCTGGCATAAGATAGGCCATCTGGGTGTTTGTGTCCAAGTTGGCACCCAGGAAAATTATTTTCTGAGATGGTGTTAGTCTGGATTTCTCTTTGTTGACTGTGTATCCCAGAGAGTTCAATAACCGTGTCACATAAGCCAGCTGTTCCAGAAGTGTGTGCTTGCTGTCCGCTTGGATCGGGCATTTGTATCCCTTGAAGTCTGCAGTAGGCAATTATTGATGCCAGGCATTTCGTGAATACTCTGGGCGCAGTAGATAAGCCAAAGGGCAATGCAGAGAATTGATAGTGAATTGAACCTGCAAGAAATCTGAGGTATCTTCTGCAACTTTGTCTGATTGGGACATGCAGGTATGCCTCCTTGAGGTCCAATGTTACCAGCCAAGACTCCTTGCCCAGCATGGGAAGAAGCTGCTGTAAGGTGAGCATCTTGAATTTTGGTACTAGTAGAAATGTGTTTAGGATGGATAAGTCCAAAATGGGTCTCCAATCGGTTCCCTTCCTTGGTACCAGGAATAGTCTGGAATAAAAGCCTTGACCTTGTTCGTGTATAGGTACCTCTTGGATAGCTTTCATGTCCATGAGCTTTGAAATTTGTATTTGTGCCTCTGCCCTTTGATTGTGTGGCAGGTTTGGCATGCCTCTCATTCTTGGAAGGGTGTGGAAATGAAATCTGTAACCTCTGTTTATAATATCCAGGATCCATTTGTCTTTTGTGACAATATGCCAATTGTTTGAAAATAATTCCAGCTTTCCCCCCAAAGGTGCTGCCACCTGAGCCCCACTTGGCCTGCAAAGGGGAAAATCATTGTTTGTTTCCTGTATTGCTGTGCACTGTCTTCGCTACCCCTTGGTGCTGGAGATTGCCATTGTCTGCCTCTATATGATCCTTGAGATTGTCCTCTGCCCCTTGTGTGCCTGAATCTACCTCTTTGGGGCCTGTCCATTGCTGGAAAGGACCAGTTTTTTGAAGGCCAATTTCTGCTAAAACGTGGTGGTTGTACCTGTAGGAAAGCTTTGACAGTTTGCATAGATTTAGCTTTTTCTTCCATTTTCCGTAGCATCTCCTCAGCATTAGTACCAAATAATACATCCTTTTGTAAAGGAGCATCTAGTAGTTTAGCTTTAACATGATCAGGCAAGGTTTTTTCCCCAAGCCAGGCATGTCTACGAATGACTGATCCTGTAGCTGCAGCTCTACTTGAGGCCTCTAGAGCATCATAGCCACATTACAAGGTGTGTTTACCCACTTGTTCTG
Organism: Protopterus annectens; assembly: GCF_019279795.1. Classification (NCBI taxonomy): domain Eukaryota; kingdom Metazoa; phylum Chordata; order Ceratodontiformes; family Protopteridae; genus Protopterus; species Protopterus annectens. Next base: position 1,032,097,102 of record NC_056743.1, read on the forward strand.
CACTATGAATCATATCCTGTAACTCCTTCAAATCTGGTTGTTCAGGTTGTGTCATTTTATTCTTTAGTTGTGATAACAGAAACTGCTGATATTTAAGCATATGGAACTGTCAATTTAAGGCCCTCATGGCTAGAGTGGCCGAGGTATATACCTTTTTTCCCCACCTTTCTAAGGATCTAGACTCCCTTTCGGAAGGTAATGGATTCTTAGCAGTAGAAGCTTTGATTCCCTTGGGGCCTTGAGAAATGGTTTCAGGGTCAGCATTATGACTTTTGTACAGAAATTGGTGAGAATTAGGAACCCTGTAGTACCTATCAGGCTTGACAGGAGCAGGAGGCAGGGAATCCGGGTTAAGGCAGGCCTCCGAATAAACATCATCAAGTATGTCCAAGACAGGAGGTATTGCCAGAGGTCTGTGCTGGGGGAGCAAAAGGAATTCCCTTAGCCTTTTCTTGGAATCGGAGAAATCTTAGCCTTCCCAATGGAAGTGTTCCCTCAAAGTGTGCAAGGTTTCCCCGAAAGAAAGGTCCTCTGGGAAGGATACAGAGGGGATGGATTGCTCTGCATCAGAATCTTCATAAGGGGAGTATGAATGTTCTTCTAAATCAGAATGTTCTGAAATAATGGAGCCTTGGTCCGAAGAGGGAGAATCTTCCTCCACTCTGGGTCTCTTGTCTAGGGAGGGCTGGGAACCCCTGATAAGAATAATTAAATCCTCAGCCATTTTGAGCATTTGTTTTTTGGGCATGGGGCCTGGAGATGGGCCCTGTGCAGCAGACCTCTTGGCATGCATGGCTGATTTAGCCTTAGTAAAGGCCTTTATGGAAAAGGAAGAAGAAGGTCTGAAGACACCATGGGTGGAAGTGGACCTGTCCACATTAAAAGGCTCAACACCCACAGTGGCTTCGGTAGCTGTAGTCGAGGTGTGGGCCGAGGGACCTGCGGTCTCGGTTACAGAAGACACCGCCAGAGAAGGGTCGGTAGTCATGGGCTACGTAGGCGCCTCGCTGAGAACCGGACCACGTGTAGCCGGTTTTGGCGTGGTGTCGGTGGAAACCGCGGACCTCGCGTGTCGGTCTGTCTGCGTTTTTTAGACAAAACGGTAGTCGGAACCTCCGACGACATCTTATAGTTAAAAGTTTTACCAAAAAAGTGCTGGGCGAACTCCGCCCGACGCTTAATAGTGCGTTTATTGAAAGTAGCACAAAAGCGACAGCCCGAGACGTCGTGGTCTGGGCCTAAGCAAGGTATACAGAGGGAATGGAAATCCTTATGCGGTATTTGCTTCCCACAAGAAATACAATTGCTAACTGTCTGACATCGGTCTGAGGCAAGAAAAGTTTCCCCAACGGGGTACTTAGCTTTAAAGAAGACTTCGGTATCCAAATTTTCGTAATTTCAGGAGCTGGCCGACCGGCACTTGCGAACTGCTTCTGCTTCGGGCACCGCGCGGCAAAAAAGACTGAAGAAAATGGCGTCGGCTGTGTCTTATATACCCCTGTCGCACTGACGTCAGGAGAGAAAGCGACAACAGCAGACGCCGGACCTAGACTTTGGAATTCGGCCAACCGAGGACCCGCCTGACGGCAGAGAACCCCATCTGTGATTACTGCAGCTGTATGCACGATGAACATCTGCTTGATGCGAAGGTGAGAGAAAATGGGTGGCTCAGAGTTGTAACGAGCCGAGATGGCAGAGGCATGGATCTTAATGGAGGAAAAAGATAGGCCTCTGTGGAGTAGATCTGCTAAGTAATCCAGCATTAGAGGCAGGGAGGGCAGAGTTTTGGCATCACCTTTAGACTGAATCCAGGAGCAGTACCTTTTCCATTTAACAGCATAGGATTTCCTTGTACTGGGTATTCTGGCTTCAAGAATGACATCCAGCACCTGCTTGCTTAGGCTGGTTACTGGGGGAGAATTCAAGGAATAAGCCAGGCTGCAAGATTTAGGGTTTGCAGTTGCGGACGCAAGATCTCTCCCCCCTGCTGAGAGAGCAGGGTTGGGTTCTGATGTAGGTGCCAGGGTGGCAGCAGTGACAGGCTGCGCAGGAGTGGGTACCAGTGCTGCCGTAGCCAGTCCAGGACAATCAGAACTGTCCTTGGTCTGTCCTGTCTTACCTTGAGCAATACTCTTGAGAGAAGGGGCAAAGGGGAAAAGGCACAGATTGAGAGATTTACCCACTGGAAGCATAGGGCATCCACTTTCCAGACCCTGCTGTGAGGTGCCCTGGTGCAGAATTTGCTGAGCTGATGATTACAGGGGGAGGCAAAGAGATCCACCTCTGGGGTCCCCCGTTTCTGAATTAGAAGGTTGAAAGTGCTGGGCTCCAATTGCCACTTGTGTGTGTCTAGGAGAATTATGTTTAAGTTGTCTGCCAGTGAGTTTTGTTTGAATGGCAGGAATCAAGTTTGCAGATGGACCTGCATGTCCAAGGCCATGTTTCACAGGGCCATGGCTATCCTGCAGAGTGGGTTCCCCCCTGCTTGTTGATGTACCACATAACTGTGGTAATGTCCGTTTTTATTAGCAGGTGTCCTGGTGAGAGTAGGGATCTGAAAGCTGAGCGTGCTGCACAGCTAGCAACTCTTCTTGTTCGATGTGCAGATGAATTTGACTTAAGCTACAGTGGCCCTGAATGCACTCGCCGTCCATATGTGCCCCCCAGGCATAGTCTGATGCATTTGTGGTTAGGGTCTGAGCGGCGTGGGGTTGAATAAAGGGCAGTCCTTTGTTGCGGTTGCATGCTGCTGCCCACCAAAGAAACTCTGTCCTTAGATAGGGTATGATAGGAATTATGGTTTCCACATCCTGAGAATGTTGGCACCAAAGACTTTTTATGTACCACTAAAGTTTCCTCATATGCAGTCCGGCATGTGGAATTAGTAGGATGCATGAGGCCATGAACCCTAGGGCCTGCAGATTTTTCCTCGCAGATAGCAGGGTTCTGGTGGCCATTTGAGCAAAGTAGTCTGTCAGAAAGGCTTGTATTTCTGGAGTAAGTGATGCCATCTGGGATGCGGAGTCCAAGCTTGCTCCCAGGAATACAATCTTTTGACTGGGGACTAGTTTTGATTTCTTTTCGTTGATTATGAACCCCAGGGATGTTAGAAGGATTTTTACAAATGTCAGGTGCTGCAACAGCATTTCCTGACTGTCTGCCTGAATCAGGCAGTCGTCCAAGTACGGGTAAATGTGAATATTTCTTTGTCGGCAGTAAGCAATGGCTGGAGCAAGGCATTTTGTGAATACTCTGGGAGCAGTGGATAAGCCAAAGGGAAGTGCAGAGAAAGTACAGTTGTGTACACTTGCAATAAATGTAGATGTTAGAGTGTATTCACCATTGCAGTCATCACATTTGGGTTATCTGCCTGCAGGTAGCCCTCAGTCGGCCTGAATACCAGAGTCTTGGGATTTCTGTGTCGGATGCTGTCACTTCTTCCATGACGTCAGGGGTATAAAACATGCAGCTGACGCCATTACATCAGTTTTTCTTGCCCCAGATGTCACAAGTCCCCACAACAGGAAGCAATTATATGGTGTGGAACAACCCCAGTAGAAAGTAAATACCAATGTTATAAGATATGGCCAAACAAAAAAGAATAGATAGAAGTATATAGAAGTCAGGGGGCTGGAGGGAGGGTAACCAGGACTGCAACAGTGAATACACTAACATTAGTGTACACAACTGTACTATGTTCTTCGTGTTTCACTGTTGCAATTTGGGTTGATTCCCAAAGCAGAGGATGGGTGGAGGCAGTCAAGCAGCATTAGGGCTGGCAAGCAGGCCCTGTAAGACTGCTGTGGCAAATCCAGCTCTGGATTTAGAAAAAGATAGGCAAGTGGTTATGCTTGGTGAAGGTGTGTACAGAACTCCAGGTTGCAGCATCCAGGATGTCCCTGGTAGGCACTCCCCTGAGAAATGCTGTAGAGGTTGATGTAGCTCTAGTGCAATGTGTTCTGATCCCCTGTGGGGTAGGTTTCCAATGGTGTTTGTAGCAGAAATGAATGCAGTGTGCTATCCATTTACAAATGGTTTACTTTGAAATGGCCTTGCCCTCTGCCCCTGTAACAAAGCTGACTAGCAGCTGGTCAGATTTTCTGAAAGGCTTAGTCCTGTCCAGATAAAACCTAAGCTGCCTGTGCACGTCCAGGGAGTGCAGGATCCTTTCCCCTTTATTCTGAGGATTAGGGAAAAGGGTTGGCAAATAAATGGATTGGTTTAAAGCCACACTAGATACCACCTTAGGCATAAATGATGGGTTAGTCTTGAGGGGAACCCTGTCCGCATGGAAAATAATGAAGGGTTCCACAGCCATAAGGCCCTGCAATGCAGACACACTTCTAAGCAGAAGTGATGGCTAGAAGTAAAGCTGTTTTCCAGGAGAGGAATTTTAACTCTGCTGAAGCAGCACGTTCAAAGAGGGGAAGCGTGAGTTCTTCCAATACAAAGTTAAGGTCCTAGGTTGGAGTGGGAGCTCTCCGGGAAGGGGGGAGGGGGGGTCTTAAATTTTTGGCTCCTCTCAGGAACTGTTTGACCAGAGGATGAGAGAAGAGGGGTGGCTCAGTATTATATTCAGCTGAGATGGCAGAGGCATGAATCTTAATTGAAGAGAATGATAAGTCTTTGTGGAGCATTTCTGTTAAGTAATCTAGTATATGAGGTAAGCTGTGCACAGTTATGTCCATTCACTGAGACTGGCTCCAAGAACAGTATCAATTCCACTTTTCCTGAATAAGATTTTCTAGTACTAGGCCTCCTTGCCTCAAGGATGACATCCAGCACCTGTTTACTGAGTGTTGCTGGTGGTGAGTTTAGGGATGAGCCAGGCTGCTAGGTTCAGGGTTTGTAGAAGAGGGTGCAAAATCTGGGCCTCCTGCTGGGACAGCAGGGAGGGGGTCTGAGGCAGGTGCCATGGTGGCAGTACTGTCAGCCTGTGAAAAAGTGGATACCAGTGCTGCCATGGCCAGTCTGGTGCAATCAGGAATGTCCTTGGCTTGTCCTGTTTGATCTTTAGTAGAACCTTCGAGAGGAGGAGCACAGGGGGAAAGGCATAGATTGAGAGGTTTTCCCATGTAAAGGGTGGAGCATCCACTTTCCATGCTTGGCTGTGGGGAGTTCTGGTGCAATATTTGCTCAATTGATGGTTCTGAAGGGAAGCAAAGAGGTCCACCTCTGGTGCCCCCCACCTGTGGATCAGAAGCCTGAATGCTTTGGGTTCCAGTTTCCACTCGTGTGGGTCCATTAGTTTTCCGCTTAAGTTGTCTGCCAGTGAATTTAGTTTGCCTGGCATGAATTGAGCTTGCAGGTGCACTTGGTTGCTCAGTGGCAGTGGGGAGCTTAGAGCAGCCTATCTATCCCTGGAGGAGTGTTCCCAGCACAAGAATCTGGTAGTCTATTGGCCGTTTTGGGCCAATTTCTAGCTCTTTCAAGTCCCCCTGTATAAAACCCGCTTTGGCGCGATATTGCACATAGCGCAGCTCCACTTAATTGGGTTTAAACCATTCTCGGCTCCACAAAGTCTGCTCTTCACTTTTTCCCTTAGAACTGATCTAGTTCTCATAATAAATACCCTAATTCCTACTCTAAAGCCTGGCACTTGCTCACTAAAGCAATTATACAAGTCCGCACTAAAAAATTAAAAGCACTACACCCTCACAAACTCCCCTTGAGTACCTTGTTCCTCATTGGCCCTTTTTTCAATTATAAAGGAATTCCCAATACTATTCTAGCATGTCCAAAGATCAGTTGTCAATCTATGAACACCTTCAGGAATGCATGGATCATGCAATCCCAAATAAAACCAAGACGCAATCCTCCAAAGGCAGGCGTCCTGTCTGGTGGACCCCAGCCATAAACAAACTATACAATAGAAGGAAGAAGCTACTACATGATAGAGCAAAATCCCAAAAAGGGGAAGGCATCTCTGATCAGTATTAGTAAAAAAACTACGGGCACTCAAAATCGTCTAAGGCCAGCTTTGAGAGAAAAATTGCACAGGACACTAAGGATAATCACAAGGCTTTCTTTAGTTGCGTTAGGAACCTGGATGGGAATTCCCAGATATGCTCAGAATTAGTCCAAAATGACAAAAAATACACTGAACCCACAGACATTGCCAACATCCTAGCTGACAGGTTCAGCGCAAACTTCTCCCCCGCTCCCCACCAAAAGGGCAAATATCTATCCCAGCAGAGTGCTGCCCCCCTGACATCTCAGATGCTCAGGTAAGAGCCACCCTCTCCCGAAGTAAAAAAACACAGCATCAATGGGACCAGACGGTGTCCCGGGCTGCGTCCTACATAAACTCCAAGAAGAGCTAAACCCAAACATAAAACTACTGTTCAATCTCAGCCTTACTACAGGATATGTACCCAAAGAGTGGCATACAGCAACAGTGGTCCCTCTCCACAAAGGTGGTGCCTCAACGGATCCTGGAAACTATCGCCCCATAAGCCTGACTAGCTTGGTCTGCAAAGCTATGGAAAGAATCATCATGGACCTCATAAATAAAGATATCAGGGACCTACAGACACTGGATCCTACCCAGTTCAGCTTTGTTAAGGGCAGATCCTGCCTCTTAAACCTGGTAGATTTCTTTGAAACAGTCACCAAGGCTATTGACGAGGGGAAGGTGGTCCACACAGCCTACCTGGAACTCGCAAAAGCCTTCGAAACAATACCCCACTCTGGCATTATAGATAAGCTCACCAGCTTAAATAAACCCCTATGTCACTAGATGGGTTGCAAACTGGCTCAAGGACAGAACCCACATGGTTAGAATTGCTGGAGCCATGTCAGACTCCAAACCAGTTACAAGTGGCATCCCACAAGGCTCAGTCCTGCGATCTCTCTTGTTCGGTATATATTTCTCGGAGGTACAGGCCAACACAGAAGGACTGTGGCTGACCAAGTTCGCAGATGACTGCAAACTAGGCGCCATAATAGACTCCAGCCGACACAAGCATCCTACAAAATGGCCTCATAGAAACAGACAACTGGTGCCAGAGCCATGGCCTCAAGCTAAACGCCAAAAAGTGTATAGTCATCCCCTTTGGCAAAAACAAAGTTCCCACAAATTACCACATAGGTGGTAATCCATTAAGTACAGAAGAAGTAATTAGGGACCTGGGGACCCAAGTTGATAGCAATCTCTCATTTGAAAACCACGTGGCCAAAGTGGTTAGAAAAACATTTTATATAGCCCACCTAATCATGAAGAGATTCACATCTAGATCAGGGGAGGTCATCGTGCCTCTTTACTCATCCCTCATCAGGCCTATAATTGAGTACAATGCCCCTTTTGGGATGTACCTTACCAGACACCTGCAGCAACTGGAAAGACCCCAAAAGTACCTCACCAAGAGGATCAAAGGGCTCAAATAGATGCCATATGCTGCCCGGTTAAAGAAGCTCCAGCTCTACTCAGTGGCATACCGCCTGCTCAGAGGCGATCTGTGCCTGACGTATAAAGCCATGTCCAACCCGGAATTAATGGACATGCTGCACCTCAGAAAATCCAAATCCCATCGAGCTATGCGCTCGAGAGACTTGAACCTCAGCACTGAAATAAATAGGAGATGCTGGAGGGACAGATTCATAACCCAGAGGCTCCCTTCACTCTGCCTAACCTGGACTGGGATTTTATTCCAGAGTCCCTCATTGACTCTCTTCAAGGGGAATCTTGATGAGTGGATGGGAGATCGTAGGTTTACCCTGGGTATCACTTCTGTGTCACTGTTAGAGGCACAGTATACTAACCTCGTAAAAGGACATAGCAAAATTCATTTAAAATGGGTGGCGAAAGCCAAACACACTCTGGCTAGGCTTATAAATGCCCTAGGGCAGATAGCCTAGTACGAACCTATGAACCTATAAGGCTGTGTTCCACAGAGCCATGGCTAACCTGCACAGTGGGTAGGAATGGGTTCCCCTCTGCTTGTTTATGTACCACATAACTGTGGTGGTGTCTGCCTTTATCAATAGTTGCCCTGGAAGAATAAGGCGTTCTGAAGGCTGTCAGAGAGCATTCTGTACAGCTAACATTTCTTTTTGATTGATATGTAGGTGCATTTGCTTTGGGCTCCATTTGCCTGGAATGCATTGTCCTGCCATGCGAGTCCCCCATGCATAGTCTGATGTGTCTGTTAGGGTTTGGACGTCAGGGGGTTGAGTGAAAGGGAGTCCTTTGTTGTGGTAGCAGGCCTCTGCCCACCAAAGGAAATTTGCCCTTAGACGATAAATTATAGGAATCATTGTTTCCAAGTCCTGAGAAAGTTGACACCAGAAACTTTTTAAGTACCATTGAAGTTTCCTCATATGCAGTCTTGCATACACAATTAGTAGAATGCAAGAGGCCATGAACCCTAGGGCTTGCAGCATTTTACTTGCAGATAGCTGGGTTTTGGTGGCCAGTAAGTAGATTGAAGTAGTTTGTCAAATAAATTTGCTTTTCTTGAGTGAGGAACACCATCTGGGAAGTTGTGTTTAAGCTTGTTCCCAGGAATACAATCTGTTGGCTGGGTACCTGATGTGATTTATTTTTGTTGATGGTGTACCCCAGTGAAGTTAGAAGTCTCTTTACAAATGTCAGGTGCTGGAGTAGCAATTCCTGTCTGCCTGAATCAGGCAATCGTCCAAGTATGGGTAAATTTGAATTTTTCTCTGCCTGCAATATGCAACGGCTGGAGCTAGGCATTTTGTGAATACCCTAGTTGCAGTAGATAAGCCAAAGGGAAGTGCAGAGAACTGATAGTGCATACAAGTTGCTCTGAAACGTAGATATTTTCTGCAAGATTCCCTTAAGGGGATATGCAGATAAGCTTCTTTTAAGTCTGGGGTGGCTAGCCAGGAGTCCTTGTTTAGCATAGGAAGCAGCTGTTGAGTAAGCATTTTGAACCTTGGAACCACCAGGAAGGTGTTGAGAATAGACAGATCCAGGACAGGGCGCCAAGAGTTTTCTTTTCTGGGTACCAGAAACAGTCTAAAGTAAAAACCTTGTCCCCTTTGCTCTGCTGGGACAGGTTGAATAGCCTTGATACTGAGAAGAAAAAGTACTTGCTTTTGGGCCTCTGCCCACTGGTTTGGGGTTGGCAGGGAATGGAAGGAGAATCTGTATCCCTGGGATACAATGTTCAAGACCCATCTGTCCTGGGTGATGCACTCCCATTTTTTTGCATGCAGGGCAGGTTTTCCTCCTAAGGGTGCAAGTACTTGGACAAGGCTTGGAAGAGTTGAGGATAAGTCATTGCGAGATTTTACCATAGGAAGGTAGCTTAATACTCCCAGTCTTGGAGGTGGGAGCACTTCATTGCTTAGATCTGTGCATACCCTGAGACAGTAATCTTGGTGGTCTGCTGCCCCTGGTTTTTGACTGAGAAGTTCTGGGAGGGACTGAAAAGGACCAGGTTTTAGAAGACCAATGCGTACTGAATCTAGGTGGCTGTACCTGTAGGAAATCTAACAGCCTGCATAGATTTAGCTTTCTCCTCCATCTTTTTGAGGACTTCGTCTGCTTTATTGCCAAACAGGCGTTCTTGATTTAATGGTGCCTCTAGTAATTTTGCTTTGACATGGTCTGGCAAGATTTTTCCTTAAGCCAAGCATGCCTTCTAAGAACAGACCCAGTGACAGCAGCCCTGCAAGATGCTTCTAAGGCATCAAAACCACATTGCAAAGTATGTTTTCTAACTTGGTTAGCAGAATGCATTAACTCTTGCAAATCTTTATGTTCTGCATAATCAGGAATCAACATCATTTTCTGTTTGATTAATCCCATAATATGTTGCTGATATTTTAACATATGAAACTGGCAATTTAAAGCCCTGATGGCAGGAGTAGTAGATATATAGCATACCTCCTTACCCCACCTGTCCAAAGCCCTAGAGTCCCTGTCTGAAGGGGTAGGGTTTTGGGCTGTTGTAGCCTTAATGCCTTTCGGTCCCTGGGAAATGTTCTTGGGATCCGCAGTAGGATTCTTAAAGAGGAACTTGTGGGAGTCAGGTACTCTTGTAGTACAGGTCAGGTTTTCTGGGAGCTGGAAGTATTAGGGGTAAAGCTGGATTCCAAGAAGACATCATCTACAATTTCCAGAAGAGAAGGGATAGCTAGAGGCCCATGCTGAGGCAAGTTTAAAAATTCCCCGAGTCTCTTTTTGGACTGTGAGTAATCCTGGCACTCCCAGCAAAAATGCTTTCTAAGGGTATGCATGATTTCACCAAAGGAAAAATCTTCTGGTGGGGAAGCAGAGGGGATGGAATCCTCCACATCAGAATCCTCAAAGGTAGATAAAAGTATGTCCTGGTAGTCAGAAGGATCAGAGTCAACACTCATGATCTGAAGAATCAGAAGGAAAATCAGTTCTAGGTCTTTTTGAGGGGGAAGGCTGACTTCCCTTAAAGTAATAAAATCTTCAGCCATTCTAAGCATCTGTTTCTGAGGCATGTGGGCCTGAGAATGCACTTTGGTCATCGGTTTCCTAGGTGTAGTGCGAACTCTGGGCCTGAGAAATTCAGTACTTTTGGTTTGAAACGAAGTCTACTGTTTAATATGAAAATCTGAAGGCCTGAATACACCCTCAGAAGCCTGTGCCTGCAGTTCGGCTCCGGACCCATCCAAGGTAGAGACATCTGCATGTTCCATAGTCTAAGAAGCATCTCGCAGCATACCGGACTCCGAATGGGTCTCAGTAGAGGCCTGCAAATCTCTAGAAGTAGGTATCAGGGGCTGAGAAAGCTCCTCACGGAGTACTGGTGACTAGGTTAACGGAAGCGTCATCGGCAGTTTTGGACCTATGCGGTCTGTCTCTGTCTTTATCCTTACTTTTTTTTTCTGAAGACTGGTAGTCGGATGGATTATCAAAGCCATTTCGGAATTTGGAAAATGAGCACGAAAGAATTTAGTGACAAAGATAGCCCGCCGATGAATAGTTCGGGCGTTGAGCAAGGCACAAAACCGACAGCGAGGAACATCGTGGTCTGGGCCTAAACAGGTGACTCAGTAAGAATGGAAATCTCTGTGAGGTATTTGCTTTCCACAGACAAGACAATTAACAATTTTTTCTGACATTGGTTAGAGCAAGAAAAAAGGGTCATCAACGGGGTACTTATCTTTTAAAAGACTTCAGGTCTGAAACTCGAAAAATGAAAATTTCAGGAGGCGGCTGACCGGCACTTGCAAACTGCTTCGGCTTCGGACACTGCATGGCAAGAAAAGCTGATGTAATGGCTTCAGCTGCATGTTTTATACCCCTGACGTCATGGAAGAAGCAACAGCATCCAATGCAGAAATCCCAAGACTCTGGTTTTCAGGCCGACTGAGGGCTAACCTGCAGGCAGATAACCCAAATGTGATGAATGGAACAGTGAAACACGAATAACATCTCATCATGCATAGATCCTGCACTGAAGCGTAGATATTTCCTGCATGAGTCCCTTATAGAGATGTGCAGATAGGCTTCTTTTAAGTCTAGGGTGACTAACCAGACATCTTTGGCTAGCATAGGAGAAGCTGCTGCAGGATGAGCATTTTGAATTTTGGTACCACCAGGAAGGTGTTTAGATCTAGGATTGGGTGCCATGTGTCCTCTTTTCTGAGTACCAGGAAAAGTCTGGAGTAGAATCCTTGACCTATCTGTTCTGCAGGAACAGGTTGAATTGCCCTTATAGAGAATAGGGATTGAACTTGGTTTTGTGCGTCTGCCCACTGGTTTGGAGGAAGGTCTGGGAACTCTTTTGGGGTTGGCAGTGAGTGGAAGTAAAATTTGTACCCCTGGGATACAATGTTGAGAGTTTTTTTTTTCTTTTCTTTTGCTCACCCCCTGGTATGTTTTTTGTAGAGAATAACAATTCTTTTTACTGCTCTGATGTTGCTAGGGATGAATTTATCTGCCAAATCTGCCTAAGGCTTGTTTAATTGCGTTTGTTTGAGCAAATGCTCTGATGCTTATTTTAGAATACTGTCTGCAATTTCCTGTTTAAATGCATTTTCTTAAACTAATGCTCTGATGTTTTGTAGTAAAGGAATTTAACTGCTAGTCTACACTTTGCTTTGCTTACATGCGATTTCTAGAGAAGGAATTAACTGCTAGTCTGGAAACTGCTTTGTTTTAATTGTATTAATTTTGAACTGCTCTGTGATTAGTACTCAGCTCAACTGGGACAAACGGGTGCCGTTTTTCACCCTCCCCTTGGCTTATTTTGTACTTTGCAGCTGTTTGGGATCTTTTTCTTCCCCTCGGTGCTTAGTAGAGACTACACTTCCTCCTGAGCTAGTGCCTAAGAAAAGCATGCAATTAGTGACTTTTCCTGCTGCATGCAGTTTGTACCTAATGGGTCTGTGAGCTCTGCGAGTTCTGCAGGAGCCTTTCATATTTACTGTCAGTGAGCTTCTGTGAGTATTGCAAGAGCTTCTCATTTTTTCTGCCACTGACTCCAGGCCTGTGAGCTCTGCGGGTGCTGCAAGAGCCACTCATATTTATTGTGTCAGTCAGTGAGCTTCTTCGAGTATTACAGAAGCTTCTCATTTTATTCTGCCACTGACTCCAGGTGCCGCCTTTTATGCAAAGCCTTCCTAAAGGCGCTACCCATAACTCATACTGCAGCCTACATTTTATTTCCCTAGCCTACAGTGACTACTTTCTAAGGCTTTACAGGAACTAAGTCCTAAGCCTGTTGATATTATATTTATGAAATTGGTACGCCTTCCACCATAGCGCACATCATTATCTCCCTCCCTCCTGTCACCAAGAACGGCTTCCCAAACACTGTTTGGAATACCATGCCGGTTGTTATTTTCAACCCTGAACGCCATTCCCTAAAGACCTAAGGTTTTATTTTATCCATTTCTAACTTAGAACGCCATCCTATAAGGTGTCGTATTGTAACTATGCCAGAGCCTGCTTATCTGGTTTATCTTTTATCAAGAACGCCCCTTCAGGTGCTCAGAGTAAGCGCTCTTGTAGCTAATGCTCCCATTTACCATAACTCTAGCTACATTGTAGCACAGAATACTAGTGATGTGTTTCACCCAGTTTCCTTGATACATTTCCTCCTTTTAGAGGCATTTTATTGAGCCTTATCACCTTATTTTAACTAACAGCTAGTATTTATTATTCAGCTTACAATAACTATACAGTGCCTAGCCTATTTTACTTGGCTATTGTTATAAATTTTCCTAGCCACTTTTTGAACTGCTGAGAGTTATATATTGCCTCCCCAGTTTATTCTACAAGTTTTGATAGATTGCTAAGAATTTTTCACATTTTGTCTGCCTACATTAATGTTTATTCCAACTCTCAGTTTATGGCATATCTTTGCTTTATCAGTATTAATTACACTTCTCGTATATTAAATTGCCTAGCCATCCTCTACACACTGTATAGAGATACAATGCATTTATAATTTGTTTCAAATGTATCAGTTTGCCTGAACTTGTTATTGTACTACTGCATTTCTTTGCTCCCTTTACCTAACATCTAAATTGTACGACTGCATTTGACTTTGGACTGTACTAGTTGGTAGTGGTAATAAGACTTTCTAAGCTGCTCTTTCTCTGTCTTCTCTTGCATTCTCCTTCAACAGCAGTTTACTAAACCTTTACCTTCAATTTAACTCCCTCACATATACCCTTCTTCCAGACCTACTCATCTCTTTTCTTCCTTACATTTTTTCCTCCATATCTACTCCAACTCCTATACTGTCTAATACATACATTCCTCCTCTTCCTCTCTTCTCCCTAATATTTACTTTTGTTTGCTTTTCCCCCTCTCTTTTTACAGTACTCCTCTCATGAAGGTCCGTCTCTACCTACCAAATTATACGGACTACATTCTGCAATAGCTAAGTCGGCCAACCTGGACTTTTCTTGCTCACTAGTCTGGGCTTACCCGAAAAGAACCTCAGTGCGGAATCCCTTACCTACTTTGTTCTCAGTAAATGTATGTAGCCTTACAAACACGATTATCTAAATATCCTTATTTGCTAGCCTACCCTCAGTGTGTGTGACTCAGCAGCCTACCGCAAACCGCAGAAATCCCCCTCTAACTGGTACTTACTGACCTCCAGCCTCCTATCCCATTTATTGCATCCCACTGGAGACTTACCCTCATTTCTTTTACCTCTACTTTTCTTTACCATAGTCACTTGCCCATTTGCTCTACTTTATTTCCCTATCCTTCTCTACCTGCCTTTTCTCCTCTCTCCAATAGGTGGCAGCACCATCCCATCTTTTGCCTACTCATTCTATTTATTTTTTTTTTCTTTTATTATCCATCTTCACCTCAAAATACTTTTAAAGCCAACTATCCCACAACTGTACTCTACTTTCACAACCTTATATATTTTTCTCTTCCCCTGTGTTGCTCTCTCTCTATCAAATTCCACCCAGCCTTACAGTACTTTCTCCTACTTACCTCAGCTCTTACTTGCAGTGGCTGATACTTTTTCAGCTGGACTCTTCTGCTCTGTTGCTCTTACCCCATCTGTCTAAAGCTCTGGAATCCCTGTCCGAGGGGGTGGAATTCTTAGCTGTAGTTGCTTTGATACTTTTAGGCCCACTGGGAGATGACCTCTGGGACAGCAGTAGGATTTTTGAAAAGGAATTTGTGAAAGTCAGGTACTCTGTAGTACCTATCTGGTTTCCTAGGAGCAGGTGGTTAAAGTATCAGAAGTTAAACTGGATTACATAAAGGCATCATCCACAACATCCAGGACTGGGAGTATTGCAAAAGGCCTATGTTGTGGCAAATCTAGAAATTCTCTGCGTCTCCTTTTGGAATGAGGATAGTCTTGGCATTCCCAGTGGAAATGATCTCAAACTATGTAAGGTTTCACCAAGAGAAAAATCCTCTGGCGGAGAAGCAGAGGGAATAGATTCCTTTGCATCTTAATCCTCATAAGCAGATAAGGGCATGTCTTCAAAATCAAATACCTCAGAGTCGTCGGACTCTTGGTCTGTTGAAGCTGCTGGGGACAGGTCTCTTTCTCTTGGCAGGCGGAGGCTGACTTCCCCTAATCAACATAATAAGGTATTCTGCCATTTTAAGCATTTGATGTTGTGGCAAGGGAGCAGGTGCATGAGTTTTTCTCGTTTTTTTAGGCGTAGCGCATACTCTTGGCCTTAGAAACTCAGTAGTTTTAGACTGAGCTGAAGACGCAAAAGAAGTCGTCGGTTTGTGTCGAATATCGGTAGTGTGATGAACTTCCTGCTCAGCAGCTCTGGACCCATCCAAGGTAGAGAAATCCACCGGTTCCGTAGTCAGAGAGTCTTGTGGCATACCAGACTCTGAACGGGTCTCAGCAGAGGCCTGGGAATCCAGTGAAGTGGGCATCAGGGGCTGTGAAAGAGCCTCACTGAGTACCGGTGAACTGGCGACTAGCTTAACAGAAGTGTCGTCGGCCGCTTTGGACCTGTGTGGTCTGTCTCCGTCTTTAACCTTACTTTTTTTGGAAGACCAGTAGTCGGATGGCTTACCAAAGCCATTTTGGAATACGGAGATCGAGAACTAAAGTATTTAGCAAGAATAAGGGCCAGACAACTAATAGTTCGGGCGTTGAATAAGGCACAAAACAGACAGCGAGGTATGTCATGGTCTGGGCCTAAACAGGTGACGCAGTAAGAATGGAAATCTCTGTGTGGTATTTGCTTTCCACAGGCAAGACAATTGTTACCTTTTTCTGACATTGGTTAGATCAAGAAAAAAGGATCCCCCCAAGGGGTACTTAGCTTTAGAAGACTTCAGGATAATTCAATTCGGAAACGAAAACTCAGGTAGCGGCCGACCGCACTCGTGGGAACTGCTTCTGCTTCGGGCTCCTTGGCAAAAAAGACTGATGGAATGGCGTCGGCTGCCTGTGTTTATATCCCCTGACGACCTGAAGTCAGACCTGGAGCGACAGCAACCGACGCAGAAATACTAAGTCTCTGGAATTCAGGCCGACTGTGGGCTACCGGCAGGCAGACAACCCAAGTGTGATGACTGCAACACTGAAACATGAAGAACATCGTTCCATCTGAGTAGTTAGCCTTCATTTGTCATCAACCTGTGGGATGTCGGATCCAGATTGGATCAGAGACTGCAGTTTCACCAGCATCTGATCTGAGCTCCAAGCTCCTCCCCTTATCCATAATACCCCTCCATCTCCTTCCTTCCCAACCCCAGATAAAGTTTTCTATACCCCGAAAATGAACCCGACCATAAAAACCTTCACAACATGGAGTCGCAAGGCACCCTTCTCCCGTCTGCCAAGACAGAAAGCGCCAAGAGAAGGTCAGGGGGAAGGAGGGAGGAACAGCTGATGACAAATAAAGTCTAACTACTCAGATGGAACAGAGTAAATAACTTTTTTTTCTGAAGTAGACAACTTCATTTGATCAACTTGTGGGACAGAGTCCCCACCTACCAACAAAAAACCCTGGGTGGCCCTCATGGAAGGATATTTTGGAGCACCACGGAACCAAATGATGCTCTCCCTCTGGAAACTATGTCCAGTTTATAATGAGAAATAAAAGTATGATATGAGGACCAAGTAGCCGAACAAATATCGTCCAAAGACGCACTAGACAAAAAGGCAGCAGACGTAGCCATGGACCTGGTAGAATGGGCATTTATCCTACCCATAAGAGACATGTTTTTATCTTTGTAAACGTGAAAGATGCATAGGGAAATCCATCTGACAACAGTCACCTTAGAAACCGGTTAAGGACATCAACAACTGGTCAGACTTACAATGGGCTTTAGTCCTGAGTAAGTAGAAATGTAATTGTCTATGCACGTCTGGTCTACGAAGCCACTTTAGGTAGAAAGGAAGTATTAGTACGAAGGGAAACCTTGTCTTTATGAAAGATCATATATGAAGATTTTACAGATAATGTTTGAAGTTCTGATACTCTCCTAGCCGAGTTAATAGCCACTAAAAAGGCAGTCTTCCATGACAAAAATTTCAGGTCCACAGAAGCAGCAGGCTCAAAAGGCAGAGAAACCAAGGCTTGTAAAACTACGGTAAGATCCCACTGAGGGGTAGGATCCTTAATCGGGGGTCTTAAACGAAAGGTACCTTTAATAAACGTTTTGCAAAGTCTGGAGGAAGCTAAGGAAGCCATATTCGCATCTACATGAAAAGAAGAAATGGCTGCCAGTTGAACTTTTACTGTAGATGAGCTGGCACCCTGCTGGGAAATGTATGCCAAAATCTCAAGGACTGCTGGAATAGGAGCTGTGAAAGGGTTCAAGTTCTTTTGAGAAGCCCAGATAGAAAAACACTTCCATTTGCTACGGTAAATTTTTCGGGATAATTTATGAGCTGCCACCTGAATAGACATAACTGGTGAAGACAAACCAGGAGTCCTAGCAATCAAGGGAATTGGAGCAGCCAAGCCGTGAGCTTCAAACTGCCCAGGTCTGGATGAAGGCCCCTCGAGGGATGCAAAATGAGGTCCAATACGGGATCCAGAATCCAAGGAGGAACTACAAGATGAGACCAAAAACAGGGAAACTAGATTTGGAGATGCCAGAATGGGGCAAAGAGGATAATTCTGCTCCCCGACCGTTGAACCGTCTGTAGAAATTTTGTCATGAGAGGCAAAGAGGGATAAGCATAAAGAAGACAAGGAGGCTAAGCATGGACCAGAGCGTCCCCTGGGAGATTCCCCTTGTGGGGGTATCAGAGCAAATAACTCACTGCATTTCGGGTTGGAAGGAGATGCAAAGAGATCGCAGCAAGGCCAACCCAACTCGAGGAAGATCCGCTCCGCTACCGAAGGATTCAGAGACCACTCGAAAGGCATTACAATAGTCCTGCTCAGTTTGTCCGCCAGACTAATGGACCAACCCGGAATGTGCTTTGCTACCAGAAAATGGCTGGTAGAGATCGCCCATTCCCACACTCTCATGGCCTCGCAACAAAGGGGATAAGACCTGGTTCCCCCTGTTTGTTGATGTACCAGACCACTGGCATGTGTCTGAACAGAAATCGTTCCCAGAGGAAGAAAGGCCTGAAAAGCCTGCAAAGCTAACAAGACCACCCTCAGCTCCAGAGAACTCATATGCAGTTTAGTCTCGCTCTGGGACCACGTGCTTTGGACCGTCCTGCCAGAACAATGCCCCCCCACCCTAGTTGGGAGGTGTCCGTGGTCAGCATGGCTTGAGGAGGGGCTGTAAATAATGGGCATCCCTCTGAGCTACAGGGAACGTATCCACCACAAGAAAGACTTCCTAAACGCGTTGCTTATGTGAATAGGATGCGTCAAAGGAAGATCTAAAAGGGAACACTGGACCGCTAACGTACACTGCAAAATTCGCATATGAAGGCGAGCACAGGGGAGAAGAGTAATGCTGACTGCCATGGAACCAAATGCTCTCAAAACCGCCTCGGCTGGTGGAAGATGAGACGGTAGGATCATAGATACATGAAGCTGTAGGTTCTGGACTCTTTCTGGAGTTAAAATGACCTTGGTTAGAGACATATCTATTCTCACTCCTATATAGTCCAAGGCCTGAACAGGATCTAGAGAAGACTTGGATATGTTGATTGTGATGCCCAGCAAGTCTGACAATTTCAGGAAAGAATCCCTGGCCTGACAAAGTAGATGCCTGGTGGGAGCGGTGAAGAGCCAATCATCCAGGTACGGATAAGACCTGTATCCCCTGAAGCCTCACGTGAGCCGCTACTACTGCCATGAACTTGGTGAACACCCTGGGGGCTGTAGTGAGACCAAAAGGTAGGGCTCGGACTTGATAGTGATTGGGCTCTAGCCGAAAGGGGAGGAACCTCCTGGAGCATCAGTGCATTTTGATGGGTTAGTAAGCACCCTGAAGATCTATGGAGCACATCCAGTCGTTCTGCAGGTAGGGCAGGATGGATTGTAGAGTGACCATCCAGAACTTCTCTTTGGCAACTGACAGGTTTAGTGTACAAAGGTCCATAATGGGCCTTAGGTCCCCAGTCTTTTTTGCCATCAAAAAGAACCTGGAATAGATGCCTGATTCGGACTGATCTCGGGGAATGGGCTGGATGACTTGTTTCCTTAGCAGTTTTCTGATTTATATTGTTGCTGCCTCCCTTTGTGCGGGTGGAATGTTCAAGAAGTGTTTTGGTGGAACGGGAGGAGTATAAAAAGGGATTGCATAAAGTACAGTTGTGTACACTTACCATAAATTTAGATGTTAGAGTGTATTCACTGTTGCAGTCATTACATTTGGGTAATCTGCTTGCAGGTAGCCCTCAGTCAGACTGATTAACAAAGTCTTGGGTCCTGCATCGGTTGCTGCCCCTTCTTCCATGACGTCAGGTCATCAGAGAGTATAGAACATGCAGCCGACGCCATTACATCAGTTTTTCTTGCTCCAGATGTTAGGTGCCCTTCTAATGGGAAGCAATTAAATATAAAAGTACAAAGATATACCTCCAACAAAAAAGCAAATACACCAAAAATGCTTTTAAGCTTAGTAAAGGAAAGTAGAGGTATAGCCAAAAGAAGCTAGGGGGCTGGAGTGAGGGTAACCAGGACTGCAACAGTGAATACACTTGAACATCTACATTTATGGTAAGTGTACACAACTGTACTATGTTCTTCGTGTTTCACTGTTGCAGTCATTACATTTGGGTAGATTCCCAAAGCTATGGTTGGGAGGAGGAATTTAGATAGCATTAGGGCCAACTATAAGGCCCTGCAAGACTGCATTGGCAAAGCCAGCTCTGGATTTAGAGAAAATTGGCAAATGATAATGCTCGCTGAAAGTATGCACAGAACTCCAGGTAACAGCTTCTAGGATGTCCCTGGTACAGACGCCTCTGAGAAAGGCTGTAGAGGTAGATGCAGCCCTGGTGGAGTGAGGTCTGATCCCCTGGGGGATAGGTTTTCCATGGCGCTTGTAGCAGAAATTAATGCAATGGCTTATCCATTTAGAAATGGTTTGCTTTGAAATAGCCTCCCCTCTGCCCCTGCAGCAAATGCCACCAGCAGTTGTTCAGATTTCCTTTCAGGTTTAGTCCTGTCCAAGTAGAATCTAAGTTGTCTGTGCACATCTAAGGAATGCAGCATCCCTTTCCCCTTTATTCTGTGGATTGGGAAAGAAGGTTGGCAAATGAATGGACTGATTAAGAGCCACACTGGATACCACCTTGGGCATGAAGGATGGACTGGTTCTGAGGGACACCCTGTCCGCATGAAAGATGATGAAAGGCTCCACTGCCATAAGGGCCTGTAATTCAGATACCCTCCTAGCTGACGTGATTGCTAAACGGAAAGCTGTTTTCCAAGAAAGAAATTTTAAGTCTGCAGTAGCAGCTGGCAAGAAAGGAGGTAGAGTGAGTTTCTCCAAGACAAAATTAAGGTCCCAGGCTGGGGTTGGAGCTCTCCTGGGTGGTCTCAAATTTGTGGCCCCTCTGAGGAACTCCTTGAGCAGTGGATGATAGAAGAGGGGAGGTTCTGTGTTATAATGAGCTGAAATGACTTGGGCGTGGATTTTAATGGAGGAAAAAAGACAGGCCCTTGTGAAGCATCTCAGTTAAGTATTGTAAAATCTGAGGTAAATTGGGCACAGCTCTGCTCATCCCTTGAGACTGGTTCCAGGCACAGAATCTTTTCCATGTTTCAGCATAAGATTTTCTAGTACTAGGCCTCCTTGCCTCTAAAATGATATCCACCACAGGTTTGCTGAGGGATGGTAAAGGAGAGATTAAGTAATTAGCCACGCTGCAAGGTTCAGTGTTAGAAGCTGAGGGCACAGAATCTGGTTCTCCTGCTGAGACAGCAGGGAAGGAGTCTGAAGCAGGTGCCATGGAGATAACCGTGACACATTGCGCAGGAGGGGGTACCAGCACTGGCGCAGCCTGTCTGGAGCAATCAAAATCATCCTTGGTTTGTCCTACTTGATTTTTAGTAGTACTTTGGAGAGTAGAGGCAGAGGGGGGAAGGCATAGACTGATAGGTTTTTCCAGCCGAAGGACAGAGCATCCACTTTCCAGGCTTGTTTGTGGGGAGTCCTTGTGTAAAATTTGTCCAATTGGTAGTTCTGGGGAGAGGCAAACAGGTCTCTATCTGGGCTCCCCCATTTGCTTGTCAACATGTTGAAAATCATTGGTTCCAGTTTCCACTCGTGTGGGTCCATGAGGTTTCTGCTTAGTCCGTCTGCCAGTGTATTTAATTTTCCTGGCAGGAACTGAACTTGTAGGTGCACTTGGTAGCTCAAGGCTGTGTTCCACAATGCCATGGCTAGTCTGCAGAGGGGGTAAGAATGTGTACCCCCCTGCTTGTTTATGTACCACATAACAGTGGTGTTGTCCATCTTTGCCATTAGTTGTCCTGGAAGAATGTGGTCCTTGATGGTTGTCAGAGCATTCTTGTACAGCTAACATTTCTTTTTGATTGATATGCAGGTGCATTTGACTTGGGTTCCATTTGCCCTGAATGCACTTCCCTGCCAGGTGAGCACCGCATGCATAGTCTGATGTGTCTGTTGGTTTGGGCGGCAGGGGGGGTGGTGTGAAAGGAAGTCCCTTGTTTTAGTGGTAGGCCTCTGCCCACCAAAGGAACTCTAGGCGTAGGCAAGGTATGATAGGAATAAGTTATGTACTCACCATAACGTTCCATCTGAGTAGGAAACTTCATTTGTCTGCAACCTTTGGGTATCGGATCCGATCTTGGATCAGAGCCGGCAAATTGTTTCACAGCTATCAGATACGAGCTCCTAGCTCCTCCCCTTACCCATAATGCCCTGCCAACGCTGAAGGACCTCTGATCAAGTTTGCCCTCATATAAGCAGCTAAAAGGTTAAATACGTCCCGTAGTGGACTAGAAGACGGACATCCAGGGACTAAAACGTCTGAAGGTCAGGGGGAAGGAGGGGGGGGGTGGTTGCAGACAAATTAAGTTTCCTACTCAGATGGAACGTTATGGTGAGTACATAACTTCTTAATCTGAAGTAGGTACTTCATTTGTCAGCAACCTTTGGGACAGAGTCCCCAGATGCCTGGATCTTGGGCGGTCATCATGGAAGGATATTCCGGAGCACTGCGGAGCCAAAAGATGCTCTCCCTCTGGAGATAACGTCCAGCTTATAATGGTTGATAAAGGTATGAGATGAGGCCCAAGTGGCTGCGGAACAAATATCATCTAAAGACACTCTAGACCTAAAGGCAGTGGAGGTAGATATAGCGCGAGTAGTGTGTGCACGAACTCCGAGGTGCGGGCCTCCCAGAACTTTCATAAGCCGCTAGAATACACTGCGAGATCCATAGCGATAAAGTGACCTTAGAAACAGGTTTACCTAAGTTAAATTTGGCAAAGTAGATGAACAACTGGTCGGATTGTCTATGACCAGCAGTTCTGTGAATGTAAAAGCGCAGTTGTCTATGCACATCTAACGAATGCAGTTTGTATTCTCCTTTGTTCTGATACTTAGGAAAGAAGACTGGCAGGTTAATGGATTGATTGATATTGGCCTCTGAAGCCACCTTGGGAAGGAACGAGGGGTTGGTCCTGAGGTACACTCTATCCTGGTGAAAAGCCAAGTACGGGGGTTTTACACAAAGGGCCTGAAGCTCAGAAACTCTTTTCGCTGAAGTAATAGCGATGAGGAACGCCGTTTTCCAAGATAGGTACTTAAGATCAACCGAAGCAGCAGGTTCAAAAGGGGGAGCTGTCAATGCCTGCAGGACTAGTGATAAATCCCAAGGGGGTATAACTTCCTTAACAGGAAGTCTGAGCAGAAAGGTACCCTTTAGAAAGGTTTTACACAATTTAGCCGTAATCAAGGGACCTGACTCATGTCCCACATGATAATGAGATAGCTGCCAGTTGAACCTTGACCGTAGAGCAGCTAGCCCCCTGATGAAACGGACCTTAAGGAAATCCAACACAGTCGGTAACGGTGCTGTGAAGGGATCTAAGTTATGATTCTCCGCCCAGATGGAGAAACGCTTCCATTTACTGCGATAGACCTTCCTAGTGGAAAGTTTATGTGCTGCTACAAGGATGGCTTTAACTGGGGAAGAGATTCTGGGAGTCCTAATTAGGAGTGGAACTGGAGCAGCAAAGCTGTCAACTTGAGGTTGTCCAGATTCGGGATCGGGAGATTCAGGGGATGAGATATTAGATCCGGTAGGGGATCCAGAATCCAAGGAGGATTTACCAGGTGAGACCACAGGTAAGGGAACCACGGTTGACGAGGCCAGAATGGGGCAATGAGGATCATTCTGCTCCCTAACCGACTGGCTTTCTGTACAAGTTTCAGCATCAGAGGTAGAGGTGGGTAAATATAAAGTAGACCGGGAGGCCAAGCATGCACCAGAGAGTCTCTCGGGGATTCCCAGAAGGGGGGAATTAGAGCAAAGTAACGGTTGCATTTCGTATTTGAGGGAGAAGCAAATAGATCGCAACAGGGTTGCCCCCATTCGGAAAACATCCGCTTCGCTACATGGGGATTGAGAGACCACTCGTAAGGGGAAAGGATGGTGCGGCTGAGCCTGTCTGCCAGAATGTTGGTCCATCCCGGAATGTGCGTCGCAATAAGAAAGCGGTTGGTGGAGGTTGCCCATTCCCACACTCTCATGGCCTCTCGACAGAGAGGATAGGACCTGGTTCCCCCCTGTTTGTTGATGTACCAGACAACTGACATGTCTGTTTGGATTGCAATAGTTCCTACAGGAAGAAGGTTCTGAAGTGCTTGCAACGCTAATAGCACCGCCCTCATCTCCAGGACATTGATGTGCAAAAAGGTCTCTGTGTCGTTCCACGTGCCTTGGACCGTCCTGCCTGAGCAATGCCCCCCCCACCCGAGGCGAGAGGCGTCCGTGGTCACCGTGGCGAGGGGAGGAGGCGTGGAGAAGGGACGTCCCGTATGGAGGTCCGGAGAGTGGAGCCACCATAAGAGAGCCCTCCTGCAAGCCCTGCTGAGGAAAATAGGATGGGCTTAGGGGGTAATGTAGAAAGGACTACTGTATTTGAAGGGTCCATTGCAGGACCCTCATATTTAGACGAGCCAATGGCAAAAGAGTGATTGCCGCCGCCATGGAGCCTAAAGCCCTCAGGACCAACTCCGCCGATGGGGCTTCTAATTGGAGGATGGCCCGCACATGAAGCCTCAGGTTTTGTAGTCGTTCCGCAGTCAAGAATGCTAGAAGGTTTCTTGTATCCAACTTGTCCCCTATAAACTCTATCACCTGAGTCGGAGCAAGAGAAGATTTGTCCCTGTTGATGGTGATGCCCAGCTGGGGAGCAAGCCGAAGGAAGTAGTCCCTGGCTGAGCAAAGTAGATGCCTTGTCGGGGTGGTCAGGAGCCAGTCGTCCAGGTATGGAAAAACCTGCATGAGCCGCTATCACTGCTAATACTTTGGTAAACACCCTGGGGGCTGTGGTGAGGCCAAAGGGAAGGACCCTGAACTGGTAGTGACTGGCTCCCAGCCGGAAGCGGAGAAACCTCCTGGATCATCTGTCCATCAGAATGTGGTAGTACGCATCCTTGAGGTCTACTGAGCACATCCAGTCGTTCTCCCGCAATAGGGGGAGGATGGATTGAAGAGTGACCATCCGGAATTTTTGTTTGGTTACTGACAGGTTCAAAATGGAGAGGTCGAGAATTGGCCTCAAGTCCCCCGTCTTTTTTGGCACCAGAAAGAACCTGGAGTAAAAACCTAATCCGCGCTGGTCTGGGGGGACGGGTTGGATGGCTCTTTTTTCTAGGAGCTGCTGAATTTCTGCAGCTGCTACCTCACACTGATCGGGTGGGTACATCGGGGAGGTTTCTGAGTTTGGGGACATGATACAGGGGAATTTGGTAATCTCTGGATATGATACGAAGCACCCAGCGATCTGATGTGATGGACTGCCAAGTGCCTTGAGAAACCCCCCCCCCCCCGGCTGCCTCCAGAGTGGAGCAGTCGGACAACCCCTCAGGGTTGCTGCGTGGGCCGATCAGAGAAGGTTTCTCTTGACACAAAATTCTTCAGGCCCCCTCTGCCTCTAGGGTGGCGTCCTCCCTGTCCGCCTCTTGCCACGGAAGGACTGGTTGTCCGGAGCAGGCTGGGAATGTTACGATTTCCGGAACCACATCTTCTTCTGTCCCTTTTGGTTCTTAGAGAAGGACCTCTGGGGAGCAGAGAAGCAGACTCTGACGGCAGACAACGTCTTCCCGTCCTTTTCGCTCTGGACTAAAGTCTCGCGAACTGTCTTGCCAAATAAGGCAGAACCATTGAAAGGGGCAATTGCAAATGACGCCTTGAAGGGTACCGCGAAGTCACAATGTCGGAGCCAGGCCTGGCGTCTCATGACTAGGCCTGCTCCGCTGGCTCTAGCAGCTCCCTCTGTGGCATGGGACAAAAGCCGCATAAAGGTATTCGATATAGATCTTAGAGTGGCCATGCGAATGGAGTACAACTGCTTTTCCTCCGCCGACATGGACTCTGGGGGGGGGGGGGGGCAGCGTACTCTTTGATAAGGTCTCGCTGCATCCTAATAATGTGTGCCATGCAGTTCAGGGACCTTACTGAGAAGGTCGCTGAACTAAAGACCAGCTTCCTTAGGCGATCCATCGAGCGGGACTCCCTGCTCAGTGGATGGACCGAGGGACTCTCCTGAGCTAACTCCCTCTTAGTGGCTGCTGCCAACCAACATGGCATCTACGGGGGGACCCTTGCTCCAGTGGGACCTCTCCGAAGGGGGGCTCAGAATCCTATCGGGGCGTTTGGGAACTGGCTCCACAGTGTCCGGCTCCTTCCACTCCCTGGTGGTAACAAGGTCCACCAGGGGGTCGGGCGGAGGGGACACCCAAGAGATAGATGGGCCTGCTTCGAATGCCTCCAGGAACACGGACTCGTCGAAGGAAGCCCCAATCCTGAGCATTTCCATGATGTCTCCAAAGGAGACATCCTTGGGGAGCCTTCCCCTTCATCCAAGTCTGTGTCTTCTGTTAAGGACTCAGGGGAGTCCACGTGCCTCCTCTTACACTTCTGCTTATGAGGAACATCCTCGGGGAGGCTGTCCGAGGAAGTCTGACCAGCAACATCTTGTTCCAAAGGAACGACCTGAGACATCGAAGCAGGCTGTCCCTGTGGCCAGGCAATGGAAGCCAGGCCCAGCCGAGAGGGAGTGCAGGATGGGGCCGAGGTAAGGGCCGGGGGTCCGGATGCACTCAACAGAGCCCTCTCCACCGAATCGAAGGCCGAGAGAGAGTCGCTCTCTCTCGGATCCGAGAGCAGACTCCCACTCGGATCCGATGGGAGGATCGGAACCTGAGCAGAGACCATCGGATCCGAAGGACCCATGTGCTCCGACCTGGATGGAGCCAAAGGCAAACTGAATCCCTCGGATCCGAAGCTCAGCCCACGGCTCTGAGAGCTCAGATCCGACAAGGACGGACCCGACAAACTCGAGGGAAAGGTCGGAGTCGAAGAAGGAGCTATTAGGGCAAAAATAGGCGTTGCTCCCGAAGCAGGAGCACTCCCATCTGCAGCTGGGCCTGGATGAACCTTCGCACCATCCGGTCCAAGTCTGCATCTGACAGGCTATAAGTGGAGCTCGACGACGCCACCGAGGTGGGCCGGGACTGCCGCCTCGATGACCTCGACGGAAATCGGGTCTCCTCCTCCTCTGGTCCCGGTGAAAAGCATGGAGACCGGAGCCGAGGAGGAGGAGACCTGGACATGTCATATGCTGACAGACTAAAGAAACTCCAGCTCTATTCAGTAGCATACCGGCTACTCAGAGGTGATCTGTGCCTGACGTACAAGGCCATGTCCAATCAGGAATTGATGGACATGCTCCACCTCAAAAAATCCAAATCCATCAGAACCACGAGAGCTAAAGATTTAAACCTCAGCACAAACATGAATAGGACATGCTGGGACAGATTCATAACTCAGAGGCTTCCCATACTCTGGAACAGAATCCCAGTTCATGTTAGGCAGAGCCCCTCACTGACTCTCTTCAAGAGAAATCTTGACGAGTGGATGGGAGATCGTAGGTTTACCCCGGGGGTCATCTCTGTGTCACTACTAGACAGAGGCACAGTAAACTAATTCTATTATGTAAGGGAGTCTTCACTGTGTCACTACTAGACAGAGGCACAGTATTCTAAATCTATTCTGTACACTTTTGTACCATTACATGGGGTGGCGAAAGCCACATCACTATGGCTAGGCTTATAAATGCCCCAGGGCAGATAGCCTAGTACTAAACTATGGAAGCCATGGAGGGAGAAGCCCGCTTAGCCGGGGGGGGGGGGGGGCTGAAGCGGAGGCCTCGGCCCGCCGCTTGTGGTGCTTCTCCCTCTTTTTCTCCCTCCTGGCCTCCCTCTCCTCCGGCGCCGTAGCGGGAGTTTGAGTCCCGGCCGGGGGGAGAGAGGCAGGAGCGGCCACCACCGAGGACTGGGGTGAGGCCACGGGAGCACCGGAGGCCGAAGCCGAATCCGAGGGCAAAAGTCCCGCCAAGATCAGCTTCGACCTCCGCTCTTTCAGTGCCCTGGGGTTGAACCCTGCGCAGATAGCACACCCAGAGGACAGGTGTTCAACCCCAAGGCACCGAACACAGCGAGTGTGGCCATCCGCCGGTGAAAGCTTATGGCCACACTCAGTGCATTTAGAGAAGATCGGTTTTGGGGCCTCTGACATTATACTACAAAAAAAAATCAAACTCACTCACACAAGGCCCCAAACACACACCGACCCACCAACGAGGGGAGGGAAGGAATACACTAATAAAAAATACACGATTCTAAGGCTAAAATAAAAGGGAACCTAACACACTCAAACTTTTGACTAAAAATTTACAACAACAAGTACAAAAAGTTGAACACTTACTTATCTGTGATACTAGGAGCTATGAATCTAGCTGCTTTCACAAGCGCGGCAAACTAGATCTAAGGTCAGTCAGGGTTGGCAGGGGATTATGGGTAAGGGGAGGAGCTAGGATCTGATAGCTGTGAAACAAGTTGCCGGCTCGGATCAGATACCCAAAGGTTGCTGACAAATGAAGTACCTACTTCAGATTCATTGTTTCTAGGTCTTGAGAATGTTGAAACCATAGGCTTTTTAGATACCACTGTAGTTTCCTCATATGCAGTCTTGCATATGGAATTAGAAGAATGCAGGAGGCCATGAACCCAAAGGCTTGCAGTATTTGTCTTACAGGGTTTTTGTGGCCACTTGTTTGAAGTAGGTTGTCAAATGAATTTTTTTCTCTGGTGTGAGGTAAGCCATCTGGGAAGTTGTATTCAAGCTTGCTCCCAGGAATATAATTTGTTGACAGTGTACCAGATGTGATTTCTTTTCGTTTATTGTGTAACCCAGACAAGTTAGAACCCTTTGTACAAAGGCCAGATGATTCAAAAGTATGTCCTGGCTTTCTGCCTGAATTAGACAATTGTCCAGGTATAGGTATATTTGAATATTTCTTTGCCTGCAAAATGCAATAACTGGAGCTAGGCACTTTGTGAATACCCGGGACTCAATAGATAAGCCAAAGGGCAGTGCAGAAAACTGATAGTGCGTGTAGCCTGCGTTGAAGCATAGGTATCTTCTGCAAGATTCCCGGATTTGGATGTGCAGGTATGCTTCTTTTAAATCTAGTGTTGCCAACCAGGCATCTTTGCCTAGCATAGGAAGTAAATGGTGAAGAGTCAGCATCTTGAATTTTGGATCTCCAAAGACTGGTCCAGTATAGGACGCTGTGAACTGTTTTTTCTGGGTACCAGCTGAATAGCCCCCATGCTTAAGAGAGAACGTACTTGTTTTTGGGCCTCTGCCCACAGATTTGGGGGTAGGTCCGGCCACTCGCTTGGTGTTGGCAATGTGTGCAAGTGAAGTCTGCATCCCTGGGACACTATATTTAAAATCAATTTGTCCTGGTTAATGAGTTCCCAATTCTTTGCATGAAAAGCAATCTTTCCCCCCAAAAGGGCAGTCAGTTGATAAGTGCTTGGAAATTTTAAAAACAAGTCATTTAGACAGTTTACCATAGATTTGGAAGTGGAGGCCCCCCACTGCTTAGTTTTGTGTGTCCCCCTGGGACTGAAACCTGGGGTTTTTGCTGTGTCTGGGCTTGGCTTGAGAAGACCTGGAAGGGGCTGGAAAGGACCAATTCTTAGAGGGCCAGTGCCTACTAAATCTAGGAGGCTGAACTTGTAAAAAATCTTTAACAGTTTGCATAGATTTAGCTTTATCTTCCATCTTTTTAAGAACTTCCTCAGCCTAAAACAGGCAGTCCTGATTTAAGAGAGCATCCAACAATTTAGCTTTAACATGAACAGGCAAAGATTGCTCGTTAAGCCAAGCATGCCTTCTAAGCACAGACCCAGTAACAGCAGCCCTGCAAGAGGCCTCTAATGAATCAAAACCACATTGCAAAGTTATGTTTTCCAACCTTTTCAGCAAAATCCTGTAATTCTTTATTTTCCACACAGTGAGGAATCAACATCATTTTCTGTTTAAGCAGTCCAATAACATGTTGCTGATACTTTAACATATGAAACTGGCAGTTTAAAGCCCTAATGGCCAAGGTTGCAGAAGTGTAAACCTTCTTAACCCATCTATCCAGTGCCCTGGAGTCTCTATCAGAAGGGGTAGGATGTTTAGCAGTAGAAGCCTTAATGCCCTTGGGCCCCTGTGAAATGGTCTCTGGATCTGCAATAGGATTTTTAAAAAGGAACTTGTGGGACTCGGGGACCCTGTAGTATCTGTCAGGTTTTCTGGGAGCAGGAGGCAGGGAATCAGGAGCCAAACTAGATTCCGAAAAACAATCAACAATGTCTAGTACAGGCGGAATAACTAAAGGCCTATGCTGAGGTAGGAGAAGGAAATCCCTAAGCCTCTTTTTTGAATCAGAAAAATCCTGGCTTTCCCAGTGGAAATGCTCCCTTAGAGTATATGTAAGGTTTCCCCAAAAGAAAAATCCTCAGGAGGGGAAGCAGAGGAAATGAAGTCCTCTGCATCAGAATCTTCATAAGAAAATAAAGGCAAATCCAGATCATTAGAAGAATCAGAAAAAAAAACAGAATCCAGATCAGAAGATTCATAATCAACTTCAGTCCTAGGCCTCTTAGAAGGGGGGGGGGGTTGGTTACCCCTGATTAGTTATTAGATCTTCAGCCATTATTATCATTAGTTTTTTAGGCATAGAAGCCTGAGCACGTGGCCTGGGCGTCATTTTTTTAGGCATGGATCGAGATTTAGGTCTAAGTAAAGAAGGCGACATTGGTTTAATACGCAAGTCCATAGGCCTGAATACACCCTCTGAAGCTGGTGCCTGCACAGCGGCTCCGGACCCATCCAAGGTAGAGATATCCGTGGGTTCCCTAGATGAAGTATCTCGCTGCATACCGGACTCTGAATGGGTCTCAGTAGAGGCCTGCGACTCAGAAGTAGCAGGTATCAGTGGCTGCGAAAGCGCCTCACTGAGTACTGGCAAACTGGTGACTGGCTTAGGAGAAATGTTGTCAGCAGTTTTGGACCTTGGCATCCTGTCTCTGTCTATATCTTTGCATTTTTTCGGAATCCCGGTAGTCAGATGGCTAACCAACGACATTTCTGGATAATTAAACCGAGAACCGAAATATTTAGAAGCGAAAATATACAGACGGATAGTGCACGGATTAAAACACAAAACCGACAGCAAGGTATGTCGTGGTCAGGGCCTATGCAAGGAATACAGTACGAATGAAAATCTTTGAGGTATTTGCTTTCCACAAGCAATGCAATTATTAACTTTTACTGACATCGGTAAGGAGCAAGAAAAAGTTTCCCAAACGGGGTAATTAGCTTTAGTTGAAGACTTCGGTTCTGAAACTCGAAAACGAAAATTTCAGGAGTCTACCGATTGGCACTTGCGAACTGCTTCTGCTTTGGGCACCGCACGGCAAGAAAGACTGATGTAATGGTGTTGGCTGCATGTTTTATACCCCTGACAACCTGACGTCATGGAAGAAGGGACAGCAACCGATGCAGGACCCAAGACTTTGTTAATCGGGCCGACTGACTGCTACCTGCAAGCAGATAACCCAAATGTAATGAATGCAACAGTGAAACACAAAGAACATCCTCTGGATATTATTTGCAGCACCCAACGGTCTGATGACATGGACTCCCATGCCGTCAGGTGCAACGAAAGACTACCCCCCGACTGCCTCCAGAACAGAGCAGTCAGGCAACCCTTCAGGGCTGTTGTGTGCGTCTGTCCGAGAATGGTTCTCCAGACCCAAAATTTCTCGGACCCCCCCCACCTCTTGGCCGGCGTCTGTCCTGACTCCCTCTGCCTCTAGGGGAAGGGTAGTCCCAAGTGTCCCAGGAATACTGAGACTTCCAGAACTACATCTTCTTTTGCCCCTTCGGATTCTTGGAAAAGGATCTTTGGGGGTTAGAGAAGCGGATTCCAATGGCAGACAGTGTCTTCCCGTCCTTCTCACTCTAGACCAACGTTTCACGAACGGTCTTCCCAGACAAGGAAGAACCATCCTAAGTGACATTCGCGAAAGAATGCCTTAAAGGGTCCTGTGAATTAATAAAGCCTAAGCCAGGTGTGTCGCCTCATGGCAATGCCAGACCCGGCAGCCCTTACTGCTCCTTCAGTGGCATGTGAATGGAGGAGCATGGGCGTATTCGTAACCGCTTTGAGAGTGGCCATTCTCGCTGAGAATGTGTGTTTATACTCAGGAGACAGACTCTGGGGGAGACTCCGTGACCTCCTTGACGAGGTCTTGCTGTAGTCTAGTAACATGGGCCAAATAATTCAGCACTCTTATAGAAAAGGTGACTGAAGCATATGTCCGCTTTCCCACACGATCCATCGTCCTGGACTTTTGGTCAGGGGGATGGACTGCAGAACTTTCCCGGGCCAGTTCTTTCGTTCTGGCAGCCCGTACCACCATGGCGTCCACAGGTGGCCCCTTGTTCAAGCTCTGTCTGTCCACTGGAGGGCTCAAGATCTTATCAGGGCGCCTGGGAATTGGCTCCACTGTGTCTGGCTCCTTTCATACCCTGGTGGTAATGAGGTCCAACAAGGGATTCGTGGGGGTGGGTTGGGGTCTGGGGATGGATGACGGGCCCATGACAAAGGCTTCCAGGAACACAGACTAGTCCGAAGAAGGTTTGGGGGTGGACCAATCCCCCAGCTGGCGCAGGATTTCCATGATGTCGCCAAAGGAGACATCTTCGGGGTGTGATCTGGGAACCTTCCCCTTCCTCCAAGTCAGTATCCTCAGTGAGGGATTCTGGAGAGGAGTCCAGGTGCCTCCTTTAGCACGTTTGCTTGTGAGGGATCTCTCCGGAGGGATTCTCCAGAGAGGGATTGCAAACTATTTAAGGTTCCCAGAGGGAAAAGGCCTGGGGCACCTTG
Source organism: Protopterus annectens (assembly GCF_019279795.1). Taxonomy (NCBI): domain Eukaryota; kingdom Metazoa; phylum Chordata; order Ceratodontiformes; family Protopteridae; genus Protopterus; species Protopterus annectens. Next base: position 1,032,129,424 of record NC_056743.1, read on the forward strand.
AGCACGGGCTGTCCCTGCAGGGGCAATATGACAAAAATTGCACCCAGAGGTGAGGGAGTAGGGGAGGAATCAGATGAGATGATCAAGGGCCTCTATTCTCTGGAGAGAACCCTCTTAACTACGTCGAAAGCTGAGGGAGAACGAGCATCCAGAAGAACTGGTATGGAGACTTCTCTCCCAAGATCCGTTGTGGGGATTGGAGCAGAGCCCGACAGAGCCGAGATACTGAGGGGTAGACCTTGACCAGACAGTGTCGGCACCAACAGAGCAAGGCTCAACCCCCTGGATCCAATGCCCAGGTTCTGGTTCAGAGAGCCGCTCGGATCCGACATGCTCAAGGTAATGGCTGTCAGACGTACCTAGTACCATTGTCACCAGGCCCCTGACTCCGGGACCTCTCAGATCCAAGAACTCCTATACCGGGGGTCGGATTGGAGGAGGAGATTATCGGGGCAAAAAAGGGAAGCGAGCCTCCCCCTCTGAAGAAAGAGGGGGCTGGCAAGACCCCCATCTGAATCTAGGTGCGAATAAACCATCATTTTGTCCATGTTGGCTTCAGATAAACTAAAGGTGGACCTCTATGAGGCCACCGATGCCGGCCAGGAGGGTCGGTGTATGGAGGCCCTAGAAAGAGGCCTAAACTCCTCCAGCTCTGGTGAGAATCTCGACAATCGGAGCCGAGGGGAAGCTGACCTAGAAAAAAATGTCTGCTTGGGGTTAAGACCCACCGGATCCCAACGGTCCGGGGATCTCTTCCTCCCCGCGTCTCTCTCTCTGCTCCTCGTTTTATTAGATTCCTTAACCACAGGCCTTTGATCGGGAGGTTGAGTCCTGGCCTGGGAGGGAGAGGAGACTGTGGCCGAAGTAGGTGCAGCCACGGCCGTGACCACAACAGAAGAGGCAGCCACCTCCGTCGCAGCCAGAAGTCCCTTAAGGATCAATTTTGCCCGATGATCTTTAAGGGCCTTGGGATTAAACCCCGCACAAATAGAGCAGTCAGACGATAAATGGACTGCCCCCAGACACACAACATACAGAGTGTGGCCATCCGCAAGTGACAACTTATGGCCACACAATGTGCATTTCCTAAAGATCAGCTTAGCCTGCTGATCAGCCATATCCAACACACAAAAAAGTTTAACCTAACAAGGTTGAACTAACTACCCAGCCCAAACACTCACACACACACACACACACACACACACACACACACACACACACACACACACACACACACACACACACACACACACAGTAGGGAAAGGGAGACAAGGCCTAACTACCTAACAAGACGCAATAACGTTTTTTTTTTTTTTTTTGAAGAACGCAACACACAAAATGAGGGAAGGGGAGGTAAGGGACAGTAGGAAGCCTACCTACACTATCAACGCAAAACACTCACAAAAGCCTGAAGAAAAATTCCTACCACGCCTGGAGCTCTAGACCACGATGCTTGGCAAAGCTGCGGCAAACTAACTGAGGGAAGGAAAGATATGGAGGGGTATTATGTGTAAGGGGAGGAGCTTGGAGCTCATATCAGATGGTGGTGAAACTGCCACCTTGGATCCGATCCGGATCGGACATCCCACAGGTTGATGATCAAATGAAGTTAACTTCAGATTAAGATTTTCCAGTGGGGAACTGAGGGTCCAGTGGGGAGCTGGTTCTTTTCTGGGTGGTCTCAGATGCAGAATTCCTTTAAATGTTTCATGGCTGGGTGGGAGAAAATAGGAGGATCCAGATATAAGCAAGCTGTTCTAAGCATCTATTGGCCTCCGTTAATGCACACTCAGAGAAAAGACAATTTAGAGGTGTAGGATTTCCTGTTACTAGATCTTCTAGTCTATAGTCCATTTCAAGGAAAGACATTCTCTGAAAAATGCCTGCACAGAATAAATACTAGATCATCCACCCTGCTATCAGTGTGTTTAAGTGATGGTGCATTGTGGACCCCCTGTTTTGGGCAAGCAGGTCCACTTACAGTGGGGGCATCCATGGCTTCTCTTTGGCCATGCTTAATAGTAGAGAATCAGTGTTGTGTAGGATTAAAAGGAGGGGGGCACTAGGATCATTCTTGGCTTGTCCTCCTTGTTTTTCTATCCTGGAGATAAGAGGTAGGTTAGTGTAGGCATACAGAAACAGACCTATCCATGGGAAGAGAGTGGCATCTGTCCTCCATGCTTCCTACTCTGGAGCACTTGTGCAATACTTCACACCTCACTTATGAATCATTTGAAGGAACACTCCCCTCTTTACCATCCACTTATTTGGGACTAGGCTTGTGCTACTGAATTTGTCTGTAATATTGTTCTCCCACCATGGGAGGTATGGGTGGGGGGAGTCAGACCCGTTCCTTGTGCTATTTCTCAAAATCTGCATATCTTGCCTACACAAGAAATATGAGTGGGTGCCCATTTGGTTCATGTACTGTGGTGGGAGGCATCCTTTAGGTTAGGACAACAAGGACAGCTTCTGGAAGAATCATTAGTAAAAGTTTCTGAAAGTGAGCATCTTGAATTTTGGGACATGTAGAAATCTGTTTAATCTTGCAAGATCTACGGACACAGAGATGGACACTTTTCTATTTTTTTTTCCTCTTTAGTCTGACTATCAGGAAAGGACCACATCTTACTTTTGTACTTCCAGCTAAACTACACAGGACATAAAGCAGAAAATATCTGCTTGTCTGCATTCTCTCTGCCTTCTCCTCAAGTTTCTTAAAGATTCTCTCAGCTAGGGATCCAAAGAGGAAACCCTTATTAAGGGGGTCATCAAGAATCTCCACTTTTACATGACTGAACACAGGTTGTTCTCTCAGCCTTGATAAATGACCTTATGGAAGCTGCACTGCTGCAAGCATCCAAAACTTCAAAATGTCTTACCATACTGTTCCATCCGAGTTGCTGATCTTCTTCCAATCATCACTGATGGGTACGGTTCCGAACCTTTGGAACCGAATCGGCCAAATGCCAAGCTAGCGTACACCAAAGTCTCGAGCCACGCTACTACCCACAATGCCCTTCATCCCATACATCAGATCGAGTTTGTAGAACACATAGTAGCAACATATATATATATATATATATATATATATATATATATATATATATATATATATATATATATATATATATATATATGAAACAGAAACAAAAGCAGAGGCCATCTCTGCGCAAACACCCTAACACACCAAAACGACCCAAAGATCCGCTAGAAGCCTTTGGCGGGGGAAGGTGGGCGGGTGTGATGAATGGAAGATCATCAACGACGCTGATGGAACGTTATGGTAAGACATAACTTCTTTATCTGGAGTTGTTGATCTTCTTCCATTCCTCACTGATGGGACTGATTCCCTAGCTACTACAAAATCTAGGTGGCCCTCATGGAAGAACATTCCGGAGAACCATAGAGCCAAAGGCAGCTCGACCCCTGGAGATCAGATCTAATTTGTAATGCTTGATAAATGTATGGGGTTTAGCCCAGGTGGCAGCTGCACAAATATCATAAATGGAAGCCCTAGCATGAAAGGCGACAGAAGCGGCCACAGCTCTAATGGAATGAGGTTTAATGCGGCCAGGAACTGATTCCTCCTCCAGAGAATAAACAAAGGAGATGCAATCCCTAAGCCATTTAGACAAGGTAACGCTAGACACTGCCGATCCCTTTCTAGAGCCCACAAAGCCAACAAAAAGCTAATCTGACTTTCGAAAAGACTTTGTCCTTTCCAAATAAAACCGCAACTGTCTGTGGACATCCAAGGAATGGAGACAGTATTCCCCTTTGTTGGTATAATTAGGGAAAAACATGGGCAATTCAATGGACTGATTAATAGAGATTTCCGAAACCACCTTGGGTAAGAAAGTGGGATTGGTGCAAAGTGATACTCTGTCCTTATGGAAAATCAAATAAGGACTCAACGCATAATGCTTGCAGCTCCGATACATGTCTGGCTGAAGTAACCGCCACCAGAAACAAGGTCTTCCAGGACAGAAACTTCACATCACAGGTTGCAGCTGGCTCGAAGGGGGGCAGAGTCAAAGTTTGAAGCACCCTAGACAGATTCCATGATTCCACAGATTGCCTAATGGGGATCTAGAATGAAAAATCCCCTTCAAGAAAGTCTTTCACAGACTGGAAGAAATAATAGGAATTCCGTCTGAACCATCATGGAAATTGGAGATGGCAGCTAGATGCACCCGAACCGTGGATACAGAAGCACTGTTAAGGAAAAGCTTGGTCAGGTATTGAAGAACCGTAGCTACTGGAACAGAAACAGGATCCAGAGACAGCTCTTGTGCCCACAAGGAAAAATGTTTTCACTTGTCTTTATAAAGTTTTCTGGAAGGTTTGTGGGATGCCAAAATAATATTCCATACCAGAGAAGAAAGCGACTCAAGCCTGGCTACTAACGGAAGTGGAGCAACCAAGCTGTCAGCTTGAGAGTGGCCAGATTTGGAGACAACAACCCTTGGGGGTGAGAAATGATATCCTGATGGAAGTCTAGAATCAAAGGAGGTCGAGCATGTGCGGCTGAAGGAAGGGGAACCAAACCTGATGAGGCCAGAATGGGGCAATGAGAATCATTCTGCTTCTCAACTGAGTAGCTTTCCTTAAGACTAAGGGTATCAAGGGGATGGGAGGATAAGCGTACAAGAGACATGTGTGCCAATCGAGTCAGAGCATCTCTCGAGGACTCCCCCTGCAGAGGAAAGAGGGCAAAGTAGCTGCTGCACTTCGCACTGGAGGGGGAGGCAAACATATCGCAGCAAGGCTGGCCCCAACGGCTGAAAATTTCCTCCGCCACTTCCGGATTGAGAGACCATTCGTGAGGAAGCAGGATGCATCTGCTCAGCCTGTCCGCAATCACATTGGAAATCCCTGGGATGTGTGTAGCAATCAGGAAATGGTTGGTAGCTATCGCCCACTGCCAAATCCTCATGGCTTCACGACAAAGGAGGTAAGATCTGGTCCCTCCCTGCTTGTTGATGTACCAGACCACAGACATGTTGTCGGACTGGATAGCAATCGGTCCGAGAGGAAGAAGAGGGTGGAGAGCTTGTAACACAGCTCTGAGCACTAGAACGTTGATGTGTAAGTCGACTTCTAGAGGAGACCATGTGCCTTGAACAGATTTTCCCTGAAAATGCCCCCCCCCCCCGTCAGTGAAATGTCCATAGTCACCTTGGCGCTGGGCTGAAGAGGTTGAAAGGGGCGACACCAAAGATTTTTGTCCATTCTCATCCACCAGAGGGGATCCTCTTTGCAAAGATCGGTGATGAGGATTAGTGCGTTCAAGGGATGATGATTGTGTATCCATTGAGTTTGGAGAAGCCACTGTAACAGGCGCATATGAAGCCTGGCCAACAGAACAATGGGAATGGCTGCCGCCATGGAACCCAGAGCCTGCAAAACTTCCCTTGCAGACACTTTCCTGCGGTCGAGTATCACTTGCACTTGTGTTCTCAGTCTTAAGAGCCTGTGATGAGGAAGAGATATTAGGCCGAGCTTAACATAGCTCCTATGAATTCCAGTTGTTGTGAGGGCTGAAGATTTGATTTTTCCCAATTGATAGTAATACCCAGAGACTCCGCCAGAGACACTGTGTTGAGCAGGGCCCTGGTCAGTAGATGCTCGGTGGAGGCGGAGAGGAGCCAATCGTCCAGATAAGGAAACACTTGGAATCCTCAAGTGAGCTGTCACCACTGCTAGACATTTCATGAACACTCTGGGGGCCATCGAGAGACCGAAAGGAAGGGCTCTGAATTGAAAATGATTGGCCCCCAGCCGGAAGCGCAAAAGCCTCCTGGAGCGTTTGTCCATTTTGATGTGGTAATTTGCATCCCGGAGATCTAGAGAGTACGTCCACACACCCTCCTGAAGGCATGGAAGGATGGATTGAACAGTGACCATGCGGAACTTCGTCTGTATAACTGACTCGTTCAAACGACTGAGATCCAGAATGAGCCTCTAGTCCTCTGTCTTTTTTGGCACCAAAGAGAGTCTGCAGTAGAATCCCAATCCGCACTGATCTGGGGGGACCTTCTGGATGACTCGCTTTAGAAGAAGCTTCTTGATTTTGGAAGCTGCCTCCTCCCTTTGACTGGGTGGAACATTGGGAAGGGAGAATTGAGGTCTTGGAAAGGATTTGAGGGGAATATGATGGCCTCTGGTGATAATTCTCTGCACCCATAGATCGTTGGTAATGGAGGACCAGGCTGCTTGGTGCTGAGCGAAACGCACCCAGACTGCTTCCAGAGGAAAGCAATTGGGCAATGCTTCAGGAGCGTTGATAGGGCCCTACCGGAGAAAGAATCTCTGGAGCCCTGATTCCAGTAACCTCCTCTGCCCCTAAAGGGACGTCTTCCACTGTCGGACCCTCCTCTGCCTCTGGAGAAGTCCTCGCCATGTGCGTCACGAAAGAAACCTTGCAACTTCTTGTGCCACAACTTTCCACTCCTCTGATTCCTGGAGAAGGAATGCTGAGGTTTGGAGAAGCGCAGGCCCATTGCGGACAAGGTCTTTCCGTCCTGCTCGCACCTGGCCAAAGTATCCTTGACCTTAGAACAAAAGAGCACGGAGGGCTCAATAGGAGCATTCAAAAAGGAAGACTTGAAGGAATCCGGTAGGTCAGAAATGCGCATCCAGGCATGACGTCGGACAACCACGCCAGCACCTGCTGCTCTAGCTGCTCCTTCGGTTGCGTGGGAGAGCAACCTCATGGAGGAATTCAAAATCGCTTCAAGTGTGGCAAGTTGGGAGGCCACTTTGTCACATGCTCCGACAGTTGACCCGTGAGGCTACCAGAGAGTTCGGAAATAAGGTCTCTCTGGAGTCTCGTAAAGTGTGCCAAGAAATTCAGCGAACGCACGGCAAAGGTCGCTGCAGCAAAGGCTCGCTTCCCTAGCCTGTCCACCGCCCGGGACTCCCTGTTGGGCGGATGAACAGCCGGAGTCTCTTCTGCCAAGTCCTTTTTTGTGGCCGCCACCACCACAGCATCTACTGGCAAGCCTTTTGACCAATGGGGTTGATCCCCTGGAGGAGAAAGTACTTTGTCTGATCTCCTGGGGATAGCTTCTACTGAATCTGGACTCCTCCACGCTCGCTCCACAATGAATTTGACCAAATCATCTGCAGGAGGGGTCACACAGGACGTAGTGGGCTGGGAACGGAAAGCTTGTAAGAATACGGATTCCTCAGGGGAAGGGGTGGAAGATTTCCAGTCACCCCACCGACTGAAAATCTCCAAGATATCCCCAAAGGAAACATAGTCAAGGGGTGATCTAGGAGAACCTTCCCCATCATCGTAATCTAGATCTTCAGTAAGGGACACTTCAAGTGAGTCCATGTGTTTTCTTTTGCACACCCTCTTCCGAAAGGGCTCTGTGGTGGGAATGTCCGAAGAAGCCTCGGAAAGGGGGGTGCTTTGGATTAGTGGTCCTCTGCAAAGGGCTGGCGATGGCTGAGTAAGAGGGGGAACCAAAGGCAGAACTGAAGGAGGAGGATTGCTAGCTGTCAGCGCCCTCTCCATAATCTGGAAGGCGGGCCCATCCGAAGAGGGATGGGAGCCCGGAACCGAAGAGGAATGAATCGGAACCGGGGTCACACCCCACTCCGAATGGCCCACCTCCAAGACTGACTTTTGAGAAGGGTTCAGTGCGGAAATAACTCTCGGATCTGAGATGGGAAACGAGAAGGCCGTCGGTGACAGGGCCGGAACTGAATATTCCACCCTCGAAGCAAGGGGTTGAGTAAGATGAGCTGTCGTTGGAACTGAAGCCCACCAGGACTTAGATGCTTCAGGCATCAAAGCAGTCAGCACCGAAGGAAGGGGTCCCGTTGAAAGCAATGGGCAAGGGGGCCTTGGAACCGAAAGATTCCCATCAGTAGAATATGGAGTTGTCGAAGGAGGAAAAATCCCAACACTCGGAGCGGAACAGGGTCTAGAGATTCCTCTTGCAGTCAATACCTGATCCACGAGACGAACAATGTCTATTTCGGACACGCTCCTGGCAGACCTAATCGATATCCTGGAAGGGGAATCAGGCCGGTCCAGAAAAGGACTGTAGGGTTGCCCGGCAAACGGGTCCACAGAAGACGGATACCTGGTCCGTGGTAATGAACTCAATGGAGCCAAGGATTCTGATTTGAATTGCGTAAACGGTAAAGTCGACACAGAGAGGGAACTCGGAGCCGAAGTCACAATCGGGGTAGTAGTCAAAATTGGATAAGAGGTCGTTGCAGCCTGTAAAGGCAAGGTCGGTGCTGAAGTGTCCTGAACCAGACTGGTCGGAACTGAAGTAATCAGCGGTTCAGTAGTAGTCAGTGCCGAGCCCGGCACCGACAATTCAGACTTACCAGAAACTGCACTAGGTGCCGAAATCGGTGGCACAGACAGTGAGTCTATACTTGGAGGAAGATCTACCAGTCTTAGATCGATGATTTTTGCTCCTATCACCAGCCAGTGAAGAAGGGTCCGAGCGGGGGCGCTTCTTATCCTTGCCTGGAGAGGTTGAGACCTTCGCAGAAATAGCCTCCGAGAAAGGAGAGGAAAGCAATCCTTTCAAAATCAACTTGTTGCACCATTCATTCAACGTCCGTTGACTAAAACTCGCACAAATATCACATGGGGGAGTCGCAGAAAGGTGCGAGACGCCCAAACAATAAACGCATTTAAAATGCAAGTCACTATTAGGTAATTTACCACTGCACGACGCGCAATGTTTAAAACCTGAAGTACCCTTTTTCTCAGATATACTAAAACTCGCTCAGAGAAAAGAAGGACAAAAAGGCCAGACTACCAGCAATGGTATGAAGAGTTACCACGAGGGTGGTAAAAGGTAAAGAAAAGGCAAGAAAATACCAACAATGGTAAGAAAAGGAATACCAGTGGGTAGAGCTAGACTAGAAGAAAACACTAGAAGAGAAATTATGGAAGAAATACAAGTCTGAATAATTCAAAACTACTTAGCTGGAGAGCTCGGTGAAAACGCTGCTAAATGGCTGCGCGGCAAACAAGATCTGAGGTATGGGATGAAGGGCATTGTGGGTAGTAGCGTGGCTCGAGAGTTTGGTGTACGCTAGCTTGGCATTTGGCTGACTCTGTTCAGAGGGTTCGGAACCGTACCCATCAGTGAGGAATAGATGAAGATTAACAACTTCAGATCTACAGTTAAGGAAAGCTTGGCAACTTGGGAAGCTATTGTTTTCATAAGCCTAGCATTTCCTTCTATATAGCCTTGTTCTCAGTCCTCCTCGTCTTTCATTTAATTTGCTCAGGAGGGATTCCTGGTTTTTAAATATAAATGAAAACTCCAGCCAAGCTAGAGCTTCCAATGAGTGACCTCCCAAACTTCCTGTAACAGAGGCACATGGGATATATGCAAATGACCCTTATGAACATCAGGTGTTTTTAGCTATAGTGTCCATTAAAACGACTTAAAATGTAAAAGTCATGGGCAATCAGAATTGCCATATAGCTAAAACACCTGATGTTCATAAGGGTCATTTGCATATATCCCATGTGCCTTTGTTACAGGAGGTTTGGGAGGTCACTCATTGGAAGTTCTAGCTTGGCTGGAGTTTTCATTTAGCTTTTTCTGATTGGTTTTTCAGTGTGACCTAACATTTTGTTTTAATGTGGTATTTAAATATAGGAAACTGGCAGTTCTGGGCAGTCATGGCTATGGTAGCTGCATGTCTTTTTTTCCAAAGCACTCAAAAGCCCTGCTGCCTTATTCTTATGGGAAGGAGTCCCTGGAAGAGCAGTGCATGGACCCCTTAAAATCTGTAGGGATCCCTTTGGGATGCACACCAGGGCTCTTGTGCAGGTGCTTGTAAAGCTCACACACACAAAAGAAATAATCAGGTCTCCTGGGGGCAGAGTGTAGGGAGTCCGGTTTTACAGATTTGCGTGGACTATATCATTCAATATTCTCTAGCACTGGAGAAAAAGCTAAAAGGCTTGAGATCAGTAAGCCCAAGAAACTGTTCAAATCTCTTCATGTACTGGGGATATTCTCGAGCCTTCCCAGTTGACACACTCATCCTATGCAAAGTGTTCCAGAAAGAAAGGTCCTCATCTAAGAAGCTAAGGCTAGGGTATTGTCAGACTCGGAACTAGCATAAAACCTTGAATGCTGGTCAGCAAATGTCAATTCTTCTGGTTCCGATCAGACTAAGGTAGAAGTCTCCCATGGGGAGGGGGCCTCTTTTTAACCAGGAAGACTCCTGAACAAAGAGTAATTTCAGAGTAATACTGTCTGGATGTCATGAAATCCAGGAGGTCCTCATCCAGCCCAAGTTCGGGCAGATAAGCCTGACAGGAATGTGACATAGGCCCATATAGCTACAACCAAGGCAAACTGAGGATAGATTTTTTTTTTTCCTTTGGAGTCCCTTAAGTCTTTTTCCCCCTTCAATATAAAACTTCATAACCACTTCACTAGACCCGAAACTAATTTGGTGTTTGGCACAACTACAATGAGGGCAAAGAATCTGGACACAGCACAATATACATTTTTTTTTAAATCAGAGGAGATCAATGGAGTTTATAAACAAAAGTACTCTGAATGCTAATTTGTTTCTGTGCTAAGTTTATATAGTAGAGAGAAATTTTACAAGACTGCAAGAACATTTTCATGGCATGAGGAGCAGGAATACTGACAAATGTTGCTGTACATTTCTTATTAAAATGCTAAGTACACTTAAAGGCACAATCCTGTCCAAAATTGGATATGTTATCGGTCTCAGATTATACATATATAATTTATAGATATATATATGTGGATATATATCTATTTATAGATATATATATGTGGATATATATCTATTTATAGATATATATATGTGGATATATATCTATATATATATCTATATATATCTATATATATATCTATATATCTATATCTATATCTATATATATATCTATATCTATATCTATATCTATATATATCTATCTATATCTATATATATCTATCTATATCTATATATATATATATCTATATATATATCTATATATATCTATATATATATATCTATATATATATATCTATATATATATATCTATATATATATATCTATATATATATATATCTATATATATATATATCTATATATATATATATCTATATATATATATATCTATCTATATATCTATCTATATATATATCTATATATATATATATCTATCTATCTATATCTATATATCTATATAGCTATATATCTATATATATATACACATACACACACATATATATATATATATATATATATATATATATATATATATATATATACATACATACATACACAAGTCACTTTTGGGAACAAAGCTCTGTTAAATTTGAAAACACGAAAAGTACAGTTGTGTACACTTACCATAAATGTAGATGTTCGAGTGTATTCACTGTTGCAGTCATCACATTTGGGTTATCTGCCTGCAGGTAGCCCTCAGCCGGCCTGAATACCAGAGTCTTGGGATTTCTGCGTTGGAGGCTGTCGCTTCTTCCATGATGTCAGGTCGTCAGGGGTATAAAACATGCAGCAGATGCCATTACATCAGTTTTTCTTGCCCCAGATGTTAGGTGCCCCCACAATAGGAAGCAATTATATGGTGTGGAACACTCCCAGCAAAAAGCAAATACACACAGTATAAGATATGCCAAACCAAAAGGATATGTGAAAGCAAAGACAATCAGGGGGCTGGAGGGAGGATAACAGACTGCAATAGTGAATACACTCGAACATCTACATTTATGGTAAGTGTACACAACTGTACTATGTTCTTCATGTTTCACTGTTGCAGTCATCACATTTGGGTAGATTCCCAAAGCTAAGAAAGGGTGGAGGTAGATTAAAAAGCATTAGGGCTGGCAATCAGGCCCTGTAAGACTGCTGTGGCAAATCCAACTCTGGATTTAGAAAAGCTAGGCAAGTGGTAATGCTTGGTGAAGGTATGTACAGCGCTCCAGGTTGCAGCTTCCAAGATGTCCCTGGTAGTGACTCCTCTGAGAAATGCAGCAGAGGTAGATGTAGCCCTAGTGCAATGTGTTCTTATCCCCTGTGGGTTAGGTTTGCCATGGTGCTTGTAGCAGAAACGGATGCAGTGTGTTATCCATTTAGAAATGGTTTGCTTTGAAATGGCCTTCTCCTCTGCCCCTGCAGCAAAGCTGACTAGCAGTTGGTCAGATTTTCTGAAAGGCTTAGTCCTGTCCAAATAGAATCTAAGCTGTCTGTGCACATCCAGATAATGCAGTATCCGTTCCCCTTTATTCTGAGGATTAGAGAAAAAAGTAGGCAAATGAATGGACTGGTTTAAGGCCACACTAGACACCACCTTGGGCATAAAAGATGGGTTAGTCATGAGGGAAACCCTGTCTGCATGGAAGATAAGGAAGGGTTCCACTGTCATAAGGGCCAGCAGTTCAGACACTCTTCTTGCTGAAGTGATTGCTAGAAGTAATGCTGTTTGCCATGAGAGGAATTTCAACTCTGCTATAGCAGCCGGTTCAAAGGGGAGGGAAGTGTAAGTTTTTCCAATACAAAGTTAAGGTCCCAGGTTGGAGTGAGAGCTCTCCTGGGGGGGGGGGGGGGGGGATTACATTTTTGGCCCCTCTAAGGAATTGTTTTACCAGAGGATGAGAGAAGAGGGGTGGCTCAGTATTATAATGAGCTGAGATGGCTGAGGCGTGAATCTTAACTGAACAGAAGTATAGGCCCTTGTGGAGCATTTCTGTTAAGTAATCTAGTATAAGAGATAAGCTGGGCACCGTTGTGCCTATCCCCTGAGACTGGCTCCAGGAACAATATCTTTTCCACTTTTCTGAATATGATTTTCTAGTACTAGGCTTTCTTGCCTCAAGAATGACATCCAGCACCTGCTTACTGAGGCTTGCTAGAGGTGAGCTCAGGGGATTAGCCAGGCTGCAAGGTTCAGGGTTTGAAGCTGAGGGTGCAGAATCTGGCCCACCTGCTGGGACAGCAGGGAAGGGGTCTGAGGTAGGTGCCATGGTTGTAGCACTGACAGACTGTGCAAAAGAGGGTACCAGTGCTGGCATGGCCAGTCTGGTGCAATCAGGATTATCCTTGGCTTGTCCTGTTTGATCTTTAGTAGAACCTTCGAGAGGAGAGGCAGAGGGGGAAAGGCATAGACTGAGAGACTTTCCCAGGTAAAGGACAAGGTATCCAATTTCCAAGCTTTGCTGTGGGAAGTTCTGGTGCAGTATTTGTTCAATTGGTAGTTCTGAGGGGAGGCAAACAGGTCTACCTCTGGTGTCCCCCCCGATTTGTTCCTCAAAAGCTTGAATATTTTGGGTTCCAGTTTCCATTCGTGTGGGTCCATGAGATTTCTGCTTAAGTCTACCAGTGAATTTAGTTTGCCTGGCAGGAATTGAGCTTGTAGGTGCACTTGGTTGCTGAAGGCGGTGTTCCACAGAGCCATGGCTAATCTGCAGAGAGGGTAGGAATGGGTTCCCCCCTGCTTGTTTGTGTACCACAAAACTGTGGTGTTGTCTTTCTTTACCAATAGTTGTCCTGGAAGAATAAGGTATTTGAAGGCTGTCAGAGCATTCTGTACAGCTAGCATTTCTTTTTGATTGATATGCAGGTGCATCTGCTTTGGGATCCATTTGCCCTAAATGCACTTCCCTGCCATGTGAGCCCCCTCCATGCATAGTCTGATGCGTCTGTTAGGGTTTGGGCGGCAGGGAGTAGAGTGAAAGGGAGTCCCTTGTTGTGGTTGCAGGCCTCTGCCCACCAAAGGAACTCTGCCCATAGACAAGGAATATGATAGGAATTATTGTTTCCAGGTCCTGAGAATGTTGACACTATAGACTTTTTAGATATCATTGAAGTTTCCTCATATGCAGTCTTGCATATGGAATTACCAGAAAGCAAGAGGCCATGAAACCCAGAGCTAGGTTTTTGTAGCCAGTAGGTTGAAGTAGGTTGTCAAATAAATTTGTTTCTCTGGAGTGAGGAATGCCATCTGGGAAGTTGCTCCCAGGAATACAATCTGTTGGCAATGTACTAAGTGCGATTTCTTCTCGTTGATAGTGTACCCCAGTGAAGTTAGAAGTCTCTTTACAAATGCCAGGTGCTGTAATAGCAAGTCCTGATTTTCCGCCTGAATCAGGCAATCGTCCAAGTATGGGTAAATCTGAATATTTCTCTGCCTGCAAAATGCAATGGCTGGAGCTAGGCACTTTGCGAATACCCTGAGCACAGTAGATAAGCCAAAGGGAAGTGCAGAGAACTGAGAGTGCATGGAGCCTGCCCTGAAGCGTTGGTATTTCCTGCAGGATTCCCTTATGGGATGTGCAGGTAAAGCTTCTTTTAAGTCTAGAGTTACCAGCCAGGCATCCTTGGCTAGCATAGGAAGCTTGGACAGTTAAGCATTTTGAATTTTGGAACCACCAGAAAGGTGTTGAGAATAGACAGATCCAGGCTAGGACACCAGGAGTTTTGTTTTCTGGGAACCAGGAACAGTCTTGAATAAAAGCCTTGTCCTCTTTGTTCTGTTCGGACAGGTTGAATAGCCTTGATGCTGAGGAGAGAGAGAAGTTCTTGGCCTCCACCCACTGGTTTAGGGGGAGGTCTTTGCCATCCCCTTAGGGATGGGAGTGAGTGAAAATGGAATCTGTATCTTAGGGAAACAACGTTTAAAGCACATTCGTCTTGGGTAATGCAGTCCCAGTTTTTTGCATGCAGGGCGAGCTTTCCTCCTAAAAATGCAAGTAGTTGAGCAAAGCTTGGAAGAGTTAAGGATAAGTCATTGTGCAATTTTACCATAGGGGGTGGCTTACTATTCCCTGCTTTGGACACGGGAGCACACCCTGCTTAGATCTGTGCATAACCCGAGACTGAAGTCTTGGTGGTCTGCTGTCCCTGAGTTTGGACTGAGAAGGCCTGGAAAGGACCAGTTCTTCGAAGACCAATGCCTACTGAATCTAGGTAGCTGTACTTGTAAGAAATCTTTAACAGTTTGCATAGATTTAGCTTTTTCCTCCATCCTTTTGAGGACGACTTCTGCTTTATTGCCAAATAGGCACTCTTGGTTTAAGGGTGCATCCAGTAAGTTTGCTTTTACATGATCTGGCAAGTTTTGTTCCTTAAGCCAAGCATGCCTTCTAACTACAGATCCAGTGACAGCAGCCCTTCAAGATGCTTCTAAAGCATCAAAACCACACTGCAAAGTATGTTTACCAACTTGGTCAGCAGAATGCATTAACTCTTGTAAATCTGTGTTCTGCACAGTCAGGAATCAACATCATTTTCTGTTTAATTAGCCCCATAATATACTGCTGATACTTTAACATATGAAACTGGCAATTTAAGGCCCTAATGGCCAGAGTAGCAGAGGCGTATACCTTTTTACCCCAGCTGTCTAAAGCCCTAGAATCCCTGTCGGAAGGGGTAGGATTTTTGGCAGTAGTAGCCTTAATGCCTTTTGATCCTTGGGAAATGGTCTCTGGATCTGCAGTAGGATTTTTGAAGAAGAATTTTTTGAGAATCAGGTACTCTAAAGTACCGGTCAGATTTCCTGGGAGTTGGAGGCAAAGTATCCGGGGTAAGGCTGGATTCCAAGAAATCATCATCTACAATCTCCAGAACAGGAAGGATAGCTAGAGGCCTGTGTTGAGGCAGGTTTAAAAATTCCGAGTCTCTTTTTGGACTGAGAATAGTCATGGCTTTCCCAGCAGAAATGCACCCTGAGGGTATGCAAGGTTTCACCAACAGAAAAGTCTTCTGGAGGGGAAGCAGAGGGAATGGAATCCTCTGCATCAGAATCCTCGTAGGTAGATAAGGGTATGTCCTGGTAGTCAGAAGGAACAGAGATATCAGATTCCTGATCAGAAGAATCAGAAGGAAAATCAGTTCTAGGTCTCTTAGAGGGGGGAGACTTCCCCTAATTAAGGTAATAAGGTCTTCAGCCATTCTAATCATTTGTTTTTGAGGCATGTGGGCCTGAGAATGCGCTTTGGTCGTCAGTTTTCTAGGCGTAGTGCGAACTTTAGGCCTGAGGAATTTGGAATTTTTGGCTTGAAACGAAGTCGTCGGTTTAATATGAAAATCAGTAGGCCTGAATACACCCTCAGAAGCCGGTGCCTGCACAGCGGCTCCGGACCCATCCAAGGTGGAGACATCTGCATGTTCCATGGTCGAAGAAGCATCTCGCGGCATACCGGACTCCGATGGGTCTCAATAGAGGCCTGCGAATCTGTAGAAATGGGTATCAGGGGCTGCAAAAGCGCCTGAGTACCAGCGGACTGGCGACTAGCTTAACAGAAGAGTTGTCGGCAGTTTTGGACCCATGCAGTCTGTCTCTGTCTTTATCCTTATGTTTTTTTCAGAAGATCGGTAGTCGGATGGCTTAACGAAGCCATTTCAGAGTATGGAGATCGAGAACGCAAGTATTAAGCTAAAAAAATAGCCAGACGACAAATAGCTCAGTCATTGAACAAGGCACAAAATCTACAGTGAGGGACTTTGTGGTCTGGGCCTAAACAGGTGACGCAGTAAGAATGAAAATCTCTATGAGGTATTTGCTTTCCACAGGCAAGACAATTAATTTTTTCTGACATAGTTTAGAGCAAGAAAACAGGATCCACAATGGGATACTTATCTTTTAGAAGACTTCAGGTATGAAACTCAAAAATGAAAATTTCAGGAGTCGGCCGACCGGCATTTGCGAACTGCTACTGCTTCAGGCACCGCACAGCAAGAAAGACTGATATAATGGCATCGACTGCATGACGTCGTGGAAGAAGCGACAGCATCCGAAGCAGAAATGCCAAGACTCTGGTATTCAGGCCAGCTGAGGGCTA
Source organism: Protopterus annectens (assembly GCF_019279795.1). Lineage (NCBI taxonomy): Eukaryota > Metazoa > Chordata > Ceratodontiformes > Protopteridae > Protopterus > Protopterus annectens. Next base: position 1,032,146,247 of record NC_056743.1, read on the forward strand.
CCTGCAGGCAGATAACCCAAATGTGATGACTAACAGTGAAACACGAAGAACATCCAAGTGGTCTTAATTCTCAGATAAAGAAATAATTAATTACACGTTTTAACAAATTGTAATATTGTAGAAATAATATATTTTTTACATTCGTTCATAGTTCCAACTGATTGTCCAGTGCTAAAACCAGCACAATCTTAATTGACAGATGAGCGTCTCTCATTATCTCATTGTGTATATTTTATTTACTTTTGTCTATTGGAAGACTGTCTAATTAGCCACTTTGGTGCTTCAGTAAAGTTCTGCTTGTCTGTGAACTTGTTACATTACTATGTATCTTTATTCAGCAGCAGTTAACTCTTCATGCTGCATATGGACTAAAAGCTAGAGTTATGAAGAAATGATACCAAACTCACTAAATACAAGTGATCATCTATGAGAACTGAGAATGTGAACATCGCATACCTCTCAACTGTACAGATCTTCGCAGAATGTCCAGATTTTTGCATCATATTTTTGGACTGTTTTTCATAAAATTGTGGTTTTCTGCCAAATTAGTGGCAGGTCATTAAAGACTGAAGTTAGAAAACAATGACAGATATTTGAGTTTTAGACATCAATCCCTTCACAAAATCCATGCTAATGGAAAAACCTGTTATTCTGTCAACTTTTTACTTTGTTAGAGCAATATTTAAAAATTGTCCCTATTTTTGGGCTTATGTCCCACTTTTATTTATGGCTTTGTCCAGATTCCTTGCTCTAAAAGGTTGAGAAGTATACCATATAGATACAGATATTCCATTGTGTACAGCTGTAATAAAAAAACATGGCTCATCAGAATGTTGTTTCTTAACGCATACATCTGAAATTTATCATCACAGAACAAGTGTGTGAAAAATCCAGAACCCATCTTGCCTGGATAACCTTCGTAGGCAATGAGATGCCCTAAATCTGAGTTCAGAGCTATGTGCAGCTGTTGTGGCGATGTCTGAACAACAAGGCCCAGAAAAGGAGAATGGTGAAACTGAACGCAACCCTGGGAATCTACCCACTGATCCCACTTGCTGGCTTCCACTGTCAGACATAAAATCTAAACATCCTGTAAAAGGATAGCCTAAGAGGACGGATATCAATTTCAAGGGACTTTACAGTGGACTTTTACTGTATTACTTGGCAAGAGTGCTTTCTGCTTCCACAAAGGGGAAATTCCTACAGTACAGAAGTGCAAGGCACAGGACATTTTTTTCTGAGAACAAATAGTTTTACCCTTCGTTTCAAAGGCTGCTGACAGGTCTTTGGTGGCCTAGCAAAGAATACATCACAGGTTCCAGGGTATTGTTTTTAATCCAAAAGAACGGAGCTAGATCAAAGAAAGAAATATCTTAAAGTTACAACAGAGACTACAGATCTCAACTACGTATCCAGTAAATCAAAAATGTACTTGAATATGCAACTGTCTGATGTAGTGGCTAACTTTCACAAATCATCCTAGTTACAGAATGGAAAATTTCTATAAAAACAAAAAGACATTTGCTGCAGCACACAGCTATAAACAGCAACACCTGCAACTGCAATTACCAAAAAATGCTGTTTAGACAGCATTCAACTTTTTATAGGTCTTGAATATAATTTCGCATTCTATAAAACCAATCTTTCCTATGAGCTACTGGGTAGTGAGTCAATGGCCTTACAGGCAGAATATGCTATATCATGACAGGAATCAAGCAATGGTGATTTGGCTTAATTGTAAGGCTGTTCCGATTTCAACATTTTACAGCATCACTTAAATTATACATTTTGCATCCCAAACAAATCTCAGTTTACAGTTTCCTCAAAATAAGCACTTCTGTAAAGAGCTGTGGGATGTGAAGGGTGTGTGTTTCATTTCACATATGCATCAGTACTCAAGGGTAGCTTCAGCAGTGAATTTTTTTTTCCAGTAGAGGACAGAAGGCTAGATCTTTTCCACTTTTGGGATGTGGCATGAAGTGGTAAAATCTTATCAGCTAACACAGGTGACTAACAAACGTAGTAACGGGACCGTTCAGCAGAAGACCTGCACAGCTGTGACCAATAACAATATCAGCTGTTTGTGACGACTTCTTCAAACTTGCTACTCAAATATTTTTTTTACTGACTCTTGGTACTCTTATCAGTGTTAAAAACCCCAAAATCAGAATCCATTTCCGTATCTGTCAGAAAAAGATACAGAAGGTTAACAATTTATATTGGCATATCTATGGAAAAAAATCTTGCAGGACACTTGCTTGCTGATTTGTCCTCTAGCAGACAAATGACCCTGTTTGCTCTGTGTCAATAACAATTAAAAAAAAACTTTAATCCAAATTACATATTTTCTGTTAATATTTCAGGTAGTGGTTGGGTCACTATCTGTAACTGTATGGTTCCCTCGCTCGCTCTCTCCATCCTCTCTCTCTCTCTCTCTCTCTCTCCAATACCACAGATTATATACAACTTCACCTGTACTACAGATTATATACAACTTCACCAATGTTTTATGTCTCCAGACTGGAATCACCAACTAGCAAAGGTAGGTTGACATGGGAGGACAGCACATTTGGGATCTAGCATTACTGCTCGCAGAGACAGGTTTTGCAGGCTAAGTGCCTAAAAGTCAAGGGCAGATACGCAACAGGCTCTTGTGAGGAGCAGGCATACATCCGGGACCAAGATCCTCATAAGCCCTACCTTACCGCTACACTGAACTGATGGCTTTCAGTCTCCTCCAAGAATCTTATTTTAGAAACGACCTTGAGCATGCGCCACCCCCCCCCCCCCCAGGTGAAAAGGTAATCAGGCTATGCCTCCATCACTCCTTTTTTCTCCTACACCAGTCATAGTCAGGACTTGCTGGAGATGGGAAGCAGGAGCCAACTTGTTACACTTTGGCTTTAACTTACCGTATTCTTTTGCTGCCTTCCTAAAGTTCCTACCACTATTCTGACATGTTAGAGGAGACTATCTTTTGCCTTCCATTTCTCCCAACTGTAAGTTTCTCATTCAAAGGATGTGCCTCTAATGATTGGATGCCATTAACTCTGAAAAGGTCCAACTCTTAACAGTGGCGGTAATGGTATTCTCCACTTATTTATATGAAACAAACTTGATATTTTCAGACTTTGAGGTACCACTTCAATATTGCTCAAGTATGTACTCTTCAGGAGACTTTTGTATCCTCTCCAAATAAATATGCACTCCATCTACCTCCAAGGTCTATATAGTAAAAAGATAACTACACATCATCCCACAAGATATGAGCAATGAATGAACCACCACTAACAAACACCCAGCTTGGTTACACTGTGCACAATTCACCATACCAAAGATGGGAAATATCTTTACTTTTGTAAATGGATATAAAGCTAGCAAATATATAAACATAAGTTAAATAATAGGGTCTACAAGTGAAATTGACTTTAGTAAAAACTAAAATATGTTTAAATTGCTTTGTAAACTTGATAATCTAAACAGGACATGTCACAAAGAACTATACAGATGTTTCCAACAACAAAATTCTACCCTCACCACATGCAAATAAAGCTATACTGTTATTTAAGTCTCATGTATTCCCATACCGTTTTGGATACAAATTCATGAAGCCGGATTCCAGTATGGCTCTGTGGTGTAGTGCAGGTATTAAGTTCTGCCTCTGGTTTTGTCTGAGCTGGGCCATCAAGATGGCTAGAGTTGCTGTCCCATTGTTGTAAAGTAGCTGGAAAAGAAGGAAAAATATTGCCTTTTTTTTTCTTCAAAAAGGTCAATTATATGAGCATGCTCTCCAGAAAAGTACATTCTTAAGTAATAGGATCAGTGTTGCATGAATTATATATAGGAAAAATAGCTGAAGGCAGCTATCATTCATTCAAACCTCATTATGCGGCAATCTGAAGATCCCAGGGATACATGTATGCAGACCTGGACCACTTTAAATAGGCAGAGTCGCTCTAATTTGTAATCTTCATACTATTATTTTTTGTGCCCAGAAACTGGCAAATGGAGCTAGCATCCAAACACACTGTCTTAAGAAAACTTGAAACTCCAGAAGTCTAAAGTAATTTATCCACAGCATACAATAGTAACAGAAATGATGAATACTATAATAAAACTGCAACTAGTAAAAGACTAACAAAGAAATAGATCACATACACACAATATATCATGAGAACTATGTGAAATCATCTACTTTTACAACCAAGAACATAAGACCACCAGAACCAATAATATCTGTATTTGTGCTCTATAAAACTGTCTCATGAAATACCAAATACTCTGAATTTAAAAAAAAAAAAGAATAATTTTACAGCAAATCTAAAGTGATTTAAAAAGATAATTTTTTTTTTTGCAGGGGGAAAGCCAGCTGCACCCCTTAAACCATCCCCTGCTGAGTATATATACCAGATCTGAGAGCACGCAACAGCAGGATAAAGGAAAATTCCCTGATGCCACTGCAAAGAAGTATCGCACAAAACACAGCAGGCTGAAACACCATTAAAGAAAGGTTTTGCTCATATGAGCATTTGCTTTTATTTACAGCAATTAAGTGTTCGCTCTTCTCAGCTGCAACCATACATATTATACACACACACGTACACTTGAGAGACAGGTACAAAATTCGAGCAGCAATTCCTTTTATTCAGACATCTGCTGTTGACAAATTATTTCCTTAACTGCATTACTTTCAAGCAAGAATCATTGCTGCAAAATTTCATCACATGTATGGAGAGTAACCATGCAAAGTACATCTCAGCTACCAGGAATCACTGTTGGCCTGCAGAAAAGTGAAGTGAATCCAGCTAAACCTGCAAACTTGACAACTTGGATTACAACATATAGATGATCCATGTCCAGGCAGCAGCTTCAAGACACATTTTTAAGTATGGTACACTAGTAGCTGCTGACCCTGGTAGTGTGAGTCTCAATTTCCCCAAAGGTTTTGTTCCTTTTTCATAACAACGTTAATATAGGTAGCCACCCACTTGGATGGTTAGTGGGAATGGATTGACTTTTTTTTTTGTTACATAAATGACAGAAATAGAAGTTATGTACTTACCATAATTTGGCATCTGTGTTGTCCTATTTCAATATGCTTCTTGAATGGGTATTCGGATCAGTCCTCTGATCAGACACTGCCATTTCTTCCAGACATATGACCCAAGCCTCAAACTCCTCCCACTCCAATAATGCCTCACTCCTCTTCCAACCCTTAGATCAAGTTTGCTGTCCCTTCCGGAAGATTACCCAAATAGACTTAGATATAGTACAGAAAACGGCTAACAGGAGCCCAAACTAGGAACCAGTGGATTCCCTCAGCCTCCATATTGCTCTCAGCTGTAAAATGAAGGGGGAAGCAGGGTGGAATGTGATGCAGTGAAATGGGAAAACAAGTTGTTATGTACTCATCATAACGTTCGATGCATGTAGTCCCATCTTGCCTTACACATTCTTACCCGTGGGCTCGGCTCTGACTCGGCCATACTCTAGCTCAAAGTCTTCAATTGGCTCGTGGCTAAGAGGTATCCCATCGTGCAACATTTCTATTTCCCAGATCTTGTTTGCTGCAAGCTCTCACACTGAGAAGAACAACCACCCCAACAGAAAGGACTACTGATACCTAGAGACAATACCACCAGGTCGTCCAGGAGGGGGAAGGAGGGAGGCTTAGTAAGAATGTAAGGCAAGATGGACTGCATACATCGAACGTTATGGTGAGTACATAACTTCTTGAGGTTATGTAGTCCAATCTCGCCTTCATTCTTACCCGTGGGACAACGTCCCTAGCATCTTGATCTTGGGTGGCTCTGTGAAAAATACTCAAGCACCGTGGAGCCATAGGAAGATCCGCCTCTAGAGACCAGATCTAATTTGTAGTGACTAATAAAGGTATGAGGCGAAGCCCATGTTGCTGCAGCACAAATATCATCCATAGACATCCTAGCCTGAAACGCAGTTGAGGTAGCCACAGAACGTGTAGAATGAGCCTTCACTTTAAAGGGAAATTCTTTGCCATTGGAAGCATAAATAAATGAGATGCAATCGGAGATCCAGCGAGACAAGGTTACCTTAGAAACCGAAACCCCAAGTCTAGTGTCTGAAAATGAGACAAACATTTGATCTGATTTCCTGACATCTTCTGTCCTATGTAAATAGAAACGCAATTGTCCGTGAACATCCAGCTGAGGAAACTTAAATTCTGCCTTGTTGGAGAATTCAGGAAAAAAAAACACAGGCAACTCAATGGATTGGTTGATATTGACAACAGAGGCAACCTTTGGAACAAAGGAAGGGTTGGTTCTTAAGGAGACCCTATATCTTTTTGAAACACCAAATAAGGTGGCCTAATCGATAATGCTTGGAGTTCAGAGACCCGCCTAGCTGAAACTATGGCTACCAAGAATACTGTCTTCCATGACAAGAATTTAATGTCACACGTAGCTGCGGGCTCAAAGGGAGTTGAGGTGAGCTTCTGTAGTACAAAATTGAGGTCCCATGGCATCACTGGATCAAAGACTGGAGGTCGGAATAACAATGTCCCTCTCATAAAAGCCCTACAAAGCCTATGAGCCATAAGGTTGGGATCATTAGCAACGTGAAAGGTAGAAATTGCTGCCAACTGCACTTTAATGGTTGCCGCAGCTGAACCCTGACTAAACAGTTGAGAAAGAAATTCCAATATTGCTGAAATAGGCACTGTATAAGGATCAGTATGTCTCTCAAGGGCCCAAATAAAATCTCTTCCACTTACTGGAATAAATACTTCCTGGTAGAAGGTTTGTGGGGAGATGATAGAATATGGACCACTTCCGGGGAAAAATCATGAAGCCTGACTAAGGATGGAACTGGAGCAGCCAAGTTGTCAACCTGAGGGTCTGGATGGAGAGATGGAAATGTCCTGACATACGAGCCAGCAGATCTGGAACTGGGTCAAGGATCCCGGGCTTGTCCATTAGATAGGGTTGAAGGAAGGGAAACCAAATCTGACAAGGCCAGTGTGGGGCAATGAGGATCATTTTGCTCCTCAAAGACTGTGCTTTCTGAATGACCTTTGATATCAGAGGTAACGGTGTAACGGTTGAAAGGCGTAGAGAAGACTGGAGGGCCAATCGTTAGCCAGAGCGTCCCTGGGCATCTCCCCCTCCAGGGGGATAAGGGTGAAGTAGCTGCTGCGTTTGGCATTGAAAGGGCTGGCAAATAGATCGCAGCAAGGCTGACCCCATCTGTGGAATATCTCTTCCGCAACATAATTGTTCAGGGACCACTCGTGAGGCATTAGGATAGCTCTGCTCATCCAGTTGGCAATCACGTTGGACTTCCCCGGTATATGCGTTGCAACTAGAAAGCATTGGGAAGACACCGCCAAACTAAGTGCCTCTCTGCAAAGGGGGTATGATTTGGTTCTCCCTGTTTGTTCAGGTACCACACTACCGACATGTTGTCTTAGTGGATTGCAACGGTCTTTAGAGGGAGAGAGCTCTGAAGTGCTTGCAATGCTAATAGCACTGCTCTCATCTCCAAGACACTGATATGCAAATGGGTCTTGTGATCCTGCCTTGCACAGTCCTGCCAAGATAATGCCCCCCCCACCCAATCTGGGAGGCATCCATGGTCACCTTGGCAACTGGAAAAGATGGGACAAAGGGCTTGCCCACGTTGAGATTGCTGACCTGAAGACACCAGCGTAGATCCCGCTTGCACATGTCTGTAATCAGAATAAAATGGGAGAGTGGAAGATGCTACAGTGACCATTGGGCAAAACGCAGCCACTGAAGAACCCTCATGTATAGCCTGGCAAGGGGAACTAGCATGATTGTGGCAGCCATGGTCCCTAATAACTTGGGGACCACTTTTGCCCTGACCTTCCTCAATGGTAGTAAGGCATAGACCTGCTGTCATAGAGCCTGAGTTATCTCTACTGGTAAGAAGGCCCTCATAAGCACAGAATCTAGTTCGGCGCCGATAAAAGTGACACGCTGTGAGGGCAACAAGGCAGATTTTTTCCCATTTAGAGTAATTCCTAACCACTGGCACAATGTAATGGTGGCGTCCCTGGTCTCTAACAGTAGATGCCTGGTGGTGGCAGAAAGGAGCCAGTCGTCCAGGTACAGAAACACTTGGAATCCCGGACGTCTCGAGTGAGCAGTTACCACTGCCATGCATTTGGTGAACACCCTGGGGGCTGTGGTGAGACCAAAGGGTAGAGCGCGAAACTGAAAATGACTGGCTCACAGCCGGAAGCGTAAATGACTTCTCGATGCCCTGTCCATCTTGATATGGTAAGTAAGCATCTTTGAGGTCGATGGAGCACATCCACACATCTTTCCCTAACAGAGGGAGTATTGACTGTAAGGTGACCATGCGGAACTTGGACTTTTGTACATGAAGGTTCAATTGGCTGAGATCCAAGATGGGTCTCAGGTCCCCTGTTCTTTTCGGCACCAAAAAGAATTTGGAGCAAGTCCCTAATCCTACTTGGTCTGCAGGGACAAGCTGGATGGCTCCCTTTGAAAGCAACTTTTTTATTTCTAAAGTTGCGGAATCCCTGGGACTGGGTGGAATGTCTGGGATTCTCTTGGATGGCGGGGGAGGAGAAGAGGGGGGGGATATGATAACCTCTGGAAATTATCTTTAATACCTCGTCTTGGGTGACTTCTTGCCAGGCTTCTGGATATAAAGAAATGAGACCCCCGACCGGCTCCAGAGACGCACAGTCGGGCCTCCCTTTAGGAGCGCTGGTAGGGAGAACCATGAAAGGAATCATGGCCCCCCCTGGTTATGTGGGCCTCCTCTGCCTCTAGGGCGGCGTCTACCTGAATTTCCACCCCCTCCCCTAACTCCGGAGGGGAAATCACTTTGTGTGCCATGAAAAATGAGACTTCCTGTACCACATTTTCCCACCCTTCTGGCCCTTGGGGTAAGGTCTAGAAGGCATGGAAAAACGGACTTCCACGGCAGACAGGGTTTTTCCTTCCTGCTCGCACCTAGTGAGTGTCCTTCACCTTGGTTCCGAACAACGATGAACCATCAAATGGAGCATTGGTGAATGTAGACTTGAAGGCCTCCGCGAAATTGCACAGGCGCATCCAGGAGTGTCTCCTAAGAGAGACTCCAGCACCCACAGCCCTACTCGCTCCATCAGCTGCATATGAGATCAGCCTCATGGATTAGTTGGTAAGGGAATTTAAGGTAGACATCTGTGCATTGACCTTCTGTGCTACGGCATCAGAAATGTTACCCTCTAGAGAATCTCTTAGCTCTTTTAGGAGAGCTCTCTGGAGCCTCGCAAAATGCGTCAAGTAGTTCAGCGACTTCAGTGTAAAGGCCATTGAGGTAAACACGTGCTTCCCATACCTGTCCCTACACCGGGACTCCTTGTTAGGTGGATGGACGGTAGACGAAGTTTCAGCAAGTTCCTTCTTGGTGGCCGCTGCCACCACCATGGCATCTACTGGAACGCTTTTAGATAGATACTCCTTGTCAGAGGGGGTGGACAAAAACTTATTGGGTCTCCTTGAGACCGGTTCCACAGTGTCAGGAGTTTCCACACCTTTCGACAGACAAGGTCTAAAAACTCATCAAAAGAGGGGGAAAACCCAAGAGGCAGAGGGTTGAGACACGAAAGCAGTCAGGAACACAGACTCCTCATCAGGAGGGGGTTTGGAGGGCCAGCCGCTTCTCTGCTTCAAGATCTCCAGGATATTTGAAAAAGAGATATCTTCAGAAGATGACTGGGGGACCCCTCTGACTCCTCAACGTCGGTGCCCGATGTGAGAGACTCATCCGAGGAGTCAAGTTGTTTCCTCTTACACAATCTCTTTCTGGCGGGCTCCTCAGGCAAAAACTCTGGGGAGACGTCAGAAAGTTGGGGACAACTCATGGAGGTATCCTGAGGCTTAGAGTCTCCGCTGCCCAAGGCTAGAGCATGAACCGAAACTGACACCGGTGCTGGAGGGGGCAGAGTATCGGTGCCGTAGGATGCAGCTGACTACCTGGCCAGCACGCTCCTCATAACCTCAAAGACTGATCCCCCTGGCTCCGAAGGGCGACTAACTGTAGGGGAAACAGTAGTATCCCTTGGAGCTGAGGAGATGAGGTCCAAAGCTCACTCTAGCCGAAGCACAGAGAGGAAGGCTCGGAACCGATGAAGATCGAGCCGATCCCACCCCCCTCGGGTCTGACCGGAGAACCGTGGACCCTCGACCCCATGGACGGAGCCGATGGGGTCAGAGCGGAAATCGGAACAGAGAGGCCAGGCGAGGCTACTGGAACTGACCTAATGGCACCCGACGGAACTGACAACTCTGGCTCCGAAGGAGGAACAACAAAGGATGAAGAGACCATAGGCTCCTGAGCCAACTGGGTCGGAGCTGAAATCACTTTGGCCAACACCGATGACTGAAGCAGTTTCTTCACCACCATATCGGCGTCCTCATCGGAAATGGTCCTGGAAGATAAAGTAGGAGATCCGGATCTCCCTACTGAAGGGGACTTGCATGAAGGAGAACCCGGTCGAAAAACTGGAGATAGACTCTGAACCAAAATATCCATGACCGGCTCCGAAAGGCTGGGAGCCGATATGGACTTAGTCAAGAGACAACCTTCTTTCGGCACCAAAGGCAATGGAACCGAAGGAGGAAAAGCTGTTCTAGCAACTTTCTCTGGCAGCTCCGAAGAAATAGACGGAGACGGACAGCGCTACTTGGAAGTCTTTTCGTCCTTTTTAGCTGGAGAGGATAATGCACTGGAAGACTTAGCCAAGTCTTCCTTGAAGGCGTGTTTAAGCAGTCCTTTCAAAATGAGCTTGTTCTTCCTCTCCTGTAGCACACGGGGACTGAAGGAATGACAAAACAAGCAGGACTCTTGGAGGTGAATAGCCCCCCATGCAGTACACGCACACGGAGTGCCCATCAGTTAAAGACATTTTATTGCTGCATACAGAACACTTTTTAAAGCCCTAAGGACCGTGTTCCTTAGGATCCTTGGACATGCTGAAAGGAACAAATTAATACATACACGCACTACACCCAACTAACAAGAAACAGAACCTCTAACTCAAACGACCAAGAAACCGGTGGGAAAACAACACGGAGGACTAGGTCTTCTAACTTAAAACGGGCCTAGCCTGTGGGGAAAGAAAACTAACGGGATACCCAAACAGCCGGACAAGGGCACAAAAAACAGCCAGAGAAACAAATACAGGTGGTAAAATACCACTACCCCACACACAGAGCTATGAAAATAGCTTTTTTGAGCAACAAGTCAAAAGTTTATAAACAATATACTTCGCCACGGCCAAAAGCGGGACCACGTCTGAGCTTAATGAGCGGCAAACGAGATCTGCGAAATAGACCTGTTGCACGATGGGATACGTCTTAACCACGAACCAACTGAAGACTTAGAGCTAAGAGTATGGCCAAGTCAGAGCAGAGGTTCGGCTTCGAACCCACGAGTAAGAATGAAGGTGAGACTGGAATACATAACATCAAGTTATGGTAAGTACATAACTTCTAATCTGATGTTGTCCATTTCACTATGCATCACAAATGGGTGAGAGTCCCCAGCAACATAAAACCCTGGGAGGACCCTATGGAAGAATATGCCTGAGCACCGCGGAACCAAAGGATGCTCTGTTCCTAGAAACCATGTCCAGCTTGTAGCGAGATACAAAAGTGTGAGCTGTGGACCAAGTAGCTGCAGCACAAATTTCGTCAACTGGAGTTGTTAGAGAAAAAAACAGGACCTGGTAAAATGGGATCTCACTGAACAAGGAAGTTGTTTTCCCTGCTGGGCATAAGCTGTAGCAATACAATTCACAATCCATTTAGCCAAGGTAATTTTAAAAATGGCCTGACCTAACCTGTATGGAGAAAAGGCAGTGAACATTTGGTCCAACTTCCTGTTATCTCTAATTCTGTGTAGGTAAAAACATAACTGTTAATGCACATCCAAAGTATTAACATATATTCTCCCTTACTGGAGTGATTAGGAAAAAATACTGGCAGGTGAATAGTCCGATTGATATTTGACACTGAAGCTACTTTCAGGATGAAAGTGGGATTCGTTCTAAATGAGACTATCTTTGAAGAAAGTGACGTATGGTGGTCAAGAAGACAGGGCTTGCAATACTGACACCCTTCTGGCCAACGTAATGGCCCCCAGAAGAGCAGTATTCCATGACAAAAATTTTAAGTTACATGAGCAAGCAGGTTTGAAACATTTCTGGGTCAGTCCTTGAAGCAATAAAGTAAGATCCCAAGAGGGAGAAGGATATTTAATCTGGGGCCTAAGGTGAAAAATACCTTTCATAAAGCCCAGACATAACTTAAGATATGGAAAGAGAGGAAGGAAAACCAGCGTCCTTCCCCACATGGAAGCTGGAGATAGCAGCAAGTTGCAATTTGATGGTGGAAAAACTACCCCCGAGCTGGAAGAGAGTGAAGCAAGAAACATCAAAATGTCAGGGACTGAAACAGAAAATGATCGATATTTCTCTGTGAAGCCCAAATACAAAATCTATTACATTTGGTACAATATACTTTCTAGGTTGAGGACTTTTGAGAAGCAAGAATGATTTTGCGGACCAGGAAAGCTAGCCTGGACTTTTAGAAGACCACTGAAAGTGGAGAAACCAAGCAGTTAGTTTGAGGGATTGTAGACTGGGGCTCTGGCGTTCCAACGGGTGAGATATCGGATCCTGTTTGGGATCCAGTACCCATGGAGGAGACTTGCAATGAGACCCACAGGAAGAGGAACCATACCTGGTGAGGCCAGTAAGGGGCAAGGAGGATTAGACTGGTCTTCAATCTGTTTACTTTCAGAAAAACTTTGGATATCAGGGGAATAGGTGGGTAAGCATACAGGAGACTCGATGGCCCATTGTGGACTAGAACATTTCTGGGTAACTCCCCACAAAGGAGTGCTCAAAACGAAGTATTTATTTATTTATTTTACATTTGTTGACCGGGCTAGTCTAACTGGATACATTTCCATTTTCAGCAGAGGCCCGGGGAGAAAAGCTCCACATATAGACAAAAGAGATACAACATAAGCAAAAATAACAGATTAAAATCTGGTAGGACGTAGACAATGAACATTGTTAAAAAAATAGGACTTTAACTTCCTAGACAAGGTAATGAACATATTAAACATTTAATATTTTAAAACCAAGAAGAGAAAGCGTAAAACCAAGGAAAAGAAAAACAATAATAGAAAGAGAGAGCAGATTTATTAAAGATATATACTGTCTGGAAAAAGACATAGCCATATGAAGGAAGGATATATGGGAGAAGTCCATGTATGGTGGAGAAAGTAAGCTATGGAAGAAAGCAGGAGGCACAAAAGGAGAGGGAGAGAGGTAAGAGAGATAACTAAAGAAGTTAAATTTTTAATCAGGATTAGAGCAGGGACACATCCAGTGGCTTTTAGGGTAGATTCTGAGTTTTTGTTTAAACAGAACAGTAGATGCAATGGAAGTAAGTTCGGTAGGAAGTTGATTCCAGTGTTTACCAATGGTATTCGAGAAAAGGGAATCACCAGCTAGGTTATTAGATTTGGTTAAGGTAACTAGCAGTTTGCTTGAAAAGCGAAGTGAGTTCAGATTAGAGTAAGGGGTTAAGAGGTTAGAAAGTACAGGTGTGTTATGAGGTAGGTAGAAAGCTCTTCGGACAAACGTAAGTTGGGAAAGAAGCAACATGTTTGTCAGTTCAAGCCAGTTAAGTTCCTGCAGGTTCAGACAGTGGTGAGTTCGGAATTGCTTACCAGTAACAAATCTAGCTATATTATTGTAAGTGGTAGACAGTTTAGAGAGATTGTTTTTCTTGGGGTTAGTATAGATTGGTGAGGCATAGAGAAGAGTGGAAATAAGATGAGAGTGGGCAAGAGTGACTTTGGCTGGAGAGGTTAAGAAGGTTTTAATTCTATAGAGAGCGCCAAGTTTCCTGTTTACAGATTTAATGGTATTGTTGATGTGACAGTCAAAGGAAAGATTGTTGTCAATTGTAACACCTAGCAGTTTAGTAGTAGAGTCAGGTGATATAAGGGTTCCATTATTAGATAGGATAGTGAAGTCTAATGTGGGGGATCTGGTAGTAGGCTTAAAGACTAGGAGTTTAGTTTTTTTTGCGTTTAGGAGTAGACAACGTTTTAGGAACCAAGTTTCAACTTTGGAAAATACAGCTTGAGTATTAGTATGAAGTTCAGAAATGGATTTAGCAGAACAAATTAATGTGGAGTCGTCAGCGTATTTTATGCATGTAGCCTGGGGAATAGCTACTTGTAAGTCATTTATAAAGAGGGAGAAAAGAAGAGGTCCAAGAATAGAGCCTTGGGGAACTCCAACTGAAATTGGGAGAAGAGTTGAGAGTTTGTTATCCCAGAGTACAGCCTGTTTCCTGTTAGTGAGATAGGAACTAAACCAGTGGATAGCCTTAGATTCTAAGGAAAGAGATTCGAGAATTTTTAAGAGGAGAGGGTGGTTAACCATGTCAAAAGCTTTGGACAGGTCAATAAAGAGAGCTGAAGACAGGATGTTATTATTGCGATTCTTGTTAATAAAGTCTGTAAAGGAGAGGAGAGCAGTGGTCGTGCTATGAAAAGGCCTAAAGCCATGTTGACAGTTAGTAAGAATGTTGTTTTTTATTAAGTGGTTCATTAACTGATGGTGAACACATTTTTCCATGATTTTTGCGAGTGGGGACAGGAGAGCTATGGGCCTGTAATTAGAATATTCATAGGAGTTACCTCCTTTATGTAAGGATATGATGTGAGAGATTTTCCAGATGTCAGGTATGGTTTCTTCATTTATAGTTCAATTAATAAGAATGGATATGGGATAGGCTATTTCAGAGGCTGCTTTTTGAAGGAATTCAGATGGAAGCTGGTCAGCCGAGGGTGTGCAAGGTTTAAGTTTGTGGATACATTTCTGTATAAAGGTAGTGGAGATGGGTTGTAACCTAAAGGTTGGTAGTTTGGAGGATGCAAGGTCAGGGATGTTACTGTTGTCACTGGAGAGATGGGAGGCCAAGGAATTAATAGTATCAATAAAGAATGAGTTGAAAGTATTGGCAGTATCAAGGGAGGAATTCTTTTCAGACCCGGAAGGAGTAGTAGTCTGTCCAGGGTGAAGAAGTCTGTTTAGGGTTGACCAGAATTTTTGAGGGTTATTGTGATTCACTTGCTGGAGATTACTATAATAGCTCCTTTTGTCAGAGAGGATAGCTTTTTTGGTACTGTTTCTTAGGTACCTGAAGGTCTGTTGGTCTATGGGAGATTTGCTAGTTCACCATTTTATCCAAGATTTGTTTCTGAGTAACATTTTTTGTCTTGTATCTTTAGACAGCCAGGGGGCTGGTTTAGATTTAACTCGGATGGAACGTTTTGGTGCGTGATTATCTAGGATTGTTAGGAATGTGGCGTTAAAGTATTGAACAGCTTCTTCAAGAGGAAGTGTTTTTAGTGGGTTCCAGTTACAGGCATTTAGTTCAGTTTTAAATTGGATAGGGTTGAAACATTTGAGATCACGTAGGGTCCTATAGATAGGAAAATTGGTAGAGGCATTCTTTTGTCTTATAATATAGGTTAGATTGTGGTCACTAATGTCATCAGGTAGCGTTCCGGACTGATATTTTAGTAGAGGTTTGTTAACGAGAATCCAATCTAGAATACTTTCTTTGTTATTAGGTTTGTTACTTCTAGTAGAGGTGTTTATTGTCTGAGTAAAACCATGGAGATTAATATGAGAAGCTGGGTTGTTAGTGTTTATTGAGGACCAGTCAAGGTTGAGGTCTCCAAGTATTATGGTTTCTTGTGGGTAGGTGGAAGTGGCCCAACTGAGGATATTTTCTATGGTAGTAGAGTTATTTCCAGGAGGTAGATATATACAGATAATATAGATGGATTTTTTAGGGTTTAGTTGCAGCTTTGAGATAAGGAGTTCAGTCTTGGTAATGTCCAGGGGATCATAGGGTACTAATGTTATATTTAGTTCAGTCTTGAATAGTAGTGCCACTCCTCCACCTTTTTTAGTTTTGCGGTCGGGTCTCAAGATATTGTAACCTTGAGGAATGATTTAATTATCTTTAGTAAAGGGTTTTTACCAGGTTTCAGTTAAGCAGAGAATATCAAAGGAGTGGTGTTCAAGAAGAGAGTGGAGATGGGTGATTTTGTTATTGACACTTCGGATATTAAGGTGCCCTATGAGTAAAGTATTTGCATTGGAGGTTGGTAATAGAAGGGATGAGTTTGGCGTAGCAGGTATGGTTTCAGATGAAGTATTTAAGGGCCCTGGGTTGAGGTGAATGTCCCCATCTGCCAAGGTAGAGCGGTTGTATTCCAAGTAAGATTTGTTAGGGAAGTTCAGCAAGTATTTTAGTTTCCTAAGCAAGAGATTTTGAATTTTAATGTGAGAGAGCCTATGATATCTGGCTAAGAGGTAACTAGAGGTAGATGTAATGTTTAAATGAGTGAAGTTTAGGCTTTTGAAATCTGAAGCTGTATGTTTGGGAGAGTAGTTAAAGTGGTAATTAGAATTTGATTCATAAGAGGTCAAGAGATAGGGTAGTGAGAGAGCAAGAGAAGGAATAAGCAGGAGTGTTAGTTTTTTTTAGAATAATTTTTGTTGCAGAGGTCATGGATGGAGTTTTGTTAGTTTTAGTGGACATGTTAAGGTGAGAAAGAAAGGAATAGACAAAAGGACTTAGGCTAAGACTATAGTATAAGTAAGAGAAGCTAGATGGAGGAGTCACAGTATGTATTTAGCTTTAAGGGGGGAGGAGAGATTGGAGAGGCAATTGAGGAAGGTATAGGTGGGAGAGAAGTTGCAATCAAGGTAGGTGCCTGGGATAGGTGCAATTATAAAGGGGGTGTGGTATGTGAGGTATAAGGCTAAGGGCACGGGGGTGGGTGAGATAAGGGGATAGGGAGGGGAGCGAAGCGGGGCAGAAACAGTTAGTGAAGAGAGCGTAATCATCAGCAGTATCTGCTGCACTTGTTTAGGGAAGAGGCAAAGAGGTCGCAGCAAGGCTGGCCGCAACGGCCAAACATCTGCTCTGCTACGGATTGGTTCAGGGGCCACTCGCGAGGACTCAAAATCGATCTGCTGACTCTGTCCGCAAGAACGTTGGATTCCCCCGGGATGTAAATTGCAATGAGAAAGCAGTTTGAAGAAATTGCCCATTCCTAAACCCTCATGGCCTTCTTGTACAAAGGGTATGAGCGGGTTCCCCCCATGCTTGTTGATGTATGAAACCACTGACATTGTCAGGCATAATTGCAACTGTTCCCAGAGGAAGGCAGTCCTGAAAGGCTTGCAACATGAGGAGGACTGCCCTCATTACTAGAACATTTATGTGCAATTTTGTCTCTATTGTGTATGTGCAATTTGGTCTCTGTTGTGGACTACATGCCTTGAAACCATCCTTACCTGGAAATGGCCCCTTACCCCAACAGGGAGGCATCCCGTGGCCAAAGGAGAGGGAAGAATGAATAGCCTTCCAAGATGGAGGTGGTCAGCAAAGATCCAACATCGGATAAAGCACCTGGAAATTGGAGTGAGCTTGACTGGAGCTAACAGAAGATGGCACTGAACAGACCAGTGTACCGCTAGGGTTTACTGGAGAACCTGGCCAGGGGTACTAAAAGAATGGCACCTGACATGGATCCCAAGGCCATGAGGACCAGTCGAGGTGGTGGATTCGGAGTGTCTAAGTTGAATCTGCTGTCTTCAGGGATAAGGCTCAGAAGGGCTGCTACTTGCATTGCTGTATTCAACTGCATCCCTATGAACTCTATATCCTGTACCAGAGTCATCTTGCATTTTGCCATAATTACGGTGACCCGCAAGCGGTGAAAAGTACAGTTTTGTACCTACCATAAATGTAGATGTTCGAGGATTCCATTGCTGCAGTCCTGACTATTGGGTATAGTCCGCGTCCCAGTCGGCCCGAATACCAGAGTATAAGGCTGACGTCGGTCAGGGCGCATTAGACTGACGTCAGTACGTCAGGGTACTAATGCGCATGACCGACGTCATATCCTCAGTCTTTTCTTGCCCCAGATGTCAGAAGACCCTAAAAAGACAAGTCCCAAAAAACCTGCACCAAAAACATGTACAATATATACAACCATATATACAAAAATTATAAGCATGTAAACTCACCTACACAACCACCCCTAAATACAGAGGGGAAGGAGGGAGGGTAAATTGGACTGCAGCAAAGGAATCCTCGAACATCTACATTTATGGTAGGTACAAAACTGTACTATGTTCTTCGTCTTCCATTGCTGCAGTCCTGACTATTGGGTAGAATCCCAAAGCAGAGGTAAGGGAGGCTGGCAAATTACAAAGTAGTAGGAGCTGACAACATGCCTTGTAAAACAGCTGTGGCAAAACCAGCCCTAGACTTAGAGTAGATAGGAAGGTGATAATGCCTAGAAAAAGTATGCACTGAACTCCAAGTAGCTGCTTCCAGAATATCCTTAGTTGCCACCCCCCTTAGAAATGCTGTTGAAGTGGCAGTAGCCCTAGTGGAATGAGGCCTAATCCCAGCTGGAATCTCCTTGCCATGATGGGAATAACAAAATGCAATGCAAAAGCCAATCCACCTAGAAATAGTTTGTTTTGACACAGGCTTGCCCTGAGAACTCAAAGCAAAAGAAACAAACTGCTGAGACTGCCTAAAATCCTTAGTCCTGCTTAAATAATAACGCAATTGCCTGTGTACATCTAAAGTGTGCAAAATCTTTTCCCCTTTATTCTGAGGATCTGCAAAAAACGTAGGCAAATGAATAGTTTGGTTTAAAGCCACACTAGAAACCACCTTAGGCATAAAAGAAGGATTAGTACGTAATGATACCCTATCCTTATGGAAAATCAAAAAGGGCTCTACTGCCATAAGGGCCTGCAACTCAGACACCCGTCTTGCAGAAGTAATAGCCAACAGAAAAGCAGTCTTCCATGACAAATATTTCAATTCAGCAGTAGCTGCAGGCTCAAAAGGTTGTAGAGTAAGTTTTTCCAACACAAAATTGAGATCCCAAGCAGGAGTAGGAGCTCTACGGGGGTCTTATATTCTTTGCCCTCTAAGAAACTGCTTGAACAAAGGATGCGAAAACAAAGGTGGGTCACAATCATAGTGAGCTGAAATTGCTGCAGCATGAATCTTTATGGAAGAGAAGGACAAACCTTTGTCCAATAATTCAGTAAGATATTGAAGAGCCACACTCAAATTAGGCTCAGAAATCTCCAAATTCTTTGCTGTACTCCAAAATGAAAATCTCTTCCATTTTTCCAAGATACACTTTCCTTGTACTAGGTCTTCTAGCTTCCCTGATCACATTTAAAACTTGTTGAGGAAGTTGAGACCTGCTGTGCTTCAACACAGAATATGCCAAGCTGTTAGATGAAGAGAGTGTAGCTTGACATTGAGCAGATGACCGTCCTTCTGAGATAACAGATGAGGAATCAGAGGTAAAGGCCATGGAGGCTTCTTTACCAGACTCCGTAGTAGTGGGTACCAGTGTTGCCGAGGCCAATCTGGAGCTATCAAAATCATCCTTGGCCTGTCTTGTCTGACCTTTAACAGTACCTTTGGAAGAAGAGGCAGAGGTGGAAAGGCATAAACATGAAGATTTCTCCAACTGAAAGACAGAGCATCCACTTTCCAAGCTGTGTGATGAAACCCCTTTGTGCAATACTGTGGCAGCTGGTGGTTTATTGGAGAAGCGAACAGATCTATGTCTGGAGTTCCCCATGACACTGTCAGTTTCTGAAATACATGAAGATCCAGTTTCCACTCGTGGGGATCCATGATTTGTCTGCTTAACACATCTGCTAAAGAGTTCTGTGCTCCTGGCAGAAACCTTGCCTGAAGAGTTAGTTGCAGGCTTAGTGCTGTCTCCCATAAAATCATTGCTTGCCTGCATAGAGGATAAGAATGTGTTCCCCCTTGCTTGTTGATGTACCACATGACAGTTGTGTTGTCTGTTAGAATCAACACCTGCCCTGGAAGAAGTAACTCCTTGAAAGCCATTAATGCAAACTGGACTGCCAACATCTCTTTCATGTTGATATGTAGATGCTGTAGTTTGGCAGGCCACTTGTCTTGCATCCACTTTCCATCTAGATGAGCTCCCCAAGCTATGTCCGAGGCATCTGTCGTTAAGATCTGACTTGCCTCTGGCCGGGTCACAGAGAGTCCCTTGTTTAGGTGACATTCCTGAGCCCACCACAAAATTCTTTTGAAGGCAAGGTATTATTTGAATGACAGTGTCCAAATCCTGGCAGTGCTGTGTCCATACATTTTTGAGATACCATTGTAGCTTCCTCATATGCAGTTTGGCATTGGGAAGCACCAGAATACAAGATGCCATGAACCCTAATGCTTGAAGGACTGTCCTTGCAGTCAGCACGGACTGATGAGATAGTTGATGGAAGTAAAGTGACAGACTCTTTTGTTTGTCCGGGGTTAAAAGGCCATCTGGGCTGCTGTATTCAGTCTCACACCCAGAAAGCACATGTCTTGAGAGGGTACTAGACTGGACTTTATTTCGCTCACCGAATACCCTAGGCATCTTAGCACTGCTATGACATATTCCAGATGCTGTAGAAGATCTTCCTTTTCTTGAGCCAGAATCAGGCAGTCGCCCAAGTAAGGATAGATTTGAATTCCTTGTAGCCTGAAGTAAGCTATCACTGGAGCCAGAACCTTTGTGAATACTCTGGGCGCAGTAGATAAGCCAAAGGGCAATGCAGAGAACTGATAATGAGAATTTCCAGCTCGAAACCGCAGATACTTCCTGCAACTTAGCCTTATAGGCACATGAAGGTAAGCCTCCTTGAGATCTAAAGTTACCATCCAGTGATCTTTGCCCAGCAGAGGTAGAAGCTGTTGTAACGTCAACATCTTGAACTTGGGAATGTCCAGATAAGTGTTGAGGATAGATAAATCCAAAATTGGTCTCCACGTGTTCCCCTTCTTTGGTACTAGGAACAGGCGAGAATAAAATCCTAGGCCCCTTTCTGATACAGGAACTGGCTGAATGGCCCCTATGTGAAGCAACTGAGAAACTTGCTTGTGAGCCTCTTTTCTTTGTGGAGGAGGAACATCTGGCATGCCTTTGAAAGGGGGCATTGTATGGAAATAAAATCTGTAACCGTGGTGAATGATATCCAACACCCATTTGTCTTGAGTAATTAAATCCCAATTTTCTTTGAAAAGAGACAGTCTTCCTCCCAAAGGAGCTGCCATACGTGAATCTGCTGGCAGCGGAAAAGACAGGTCATTGGGTCTGTTTACGAAAGGACTGACCCCTGCCCTCACCAGAAGTCTGAGCAGGTGAACTCACTGTTCTAGGCCTAAAAGAACCTTGAGCCCTGCCCCTACCACGTCTAGACCTACCCCTAGACTGGGAATCATAAGCAGGATATGTCCACCCCTTAGCAGGCCAATTTCTACTAAACTTTGGAGGCTGCACCTGCAAGAAATCCTTAACAGTTTGCATAGACTTAGCTTTGTCCTCCATTTTCTTTAAAACTGCTTCCACAGGCGATCCAAACAACACATCAGACTGTAAAGGAGCATCCAAAATCCTTGTCTTAACATGCTCAGCTAAATTCTGGTCCTTCAACCAGGCATGCCTGCGAAGAACAGAACTGGTAGCAGCCACCCTCGAGGAGGCCTGTACAGCATCAAAACCACATTGCAAAGAATGCTTACCCACTTGTTCAGACACATGAACCAAATCCAGCAACTCTTTACACTCAATACCTTCCGCCAAAGCATCCACCTTAGAATTCAATTGTGAAAGGAGATAATTCTGATATTTTAGCATGTGAAACTGGCAATTCAAAGCTCGCATGGCTAGAGTGGAAGAAGTATACACTTTCTTTCCCCACCTATCCAAAGCCCTTGCCTCCTTATCAGTGGGAACAGGATTTTTAACCACAGAAGCCTTTACACCCTTAGGCCCTTGAGAAATAGTTTCTGGGTCCGCCCTAGGACTCTTAAACAAATATTTATGAGCTTCGGGCACCCTATAATACCTATCAGGCTTAACAGGAGCAGGAGGCAAAGAGTCAGGGTTCAGGGAAGCCTCTGCAAAAACATCTTCCACCACATTCAACACAGGAGGAATAGCTAAAGGCCTATGCTGGGGTAAAAACAAAAACTCCCTAAGCCTTTTCCTGGAATCAGAGTAATCTTGGCCTTCCCATTTAAAGTGCTCCCTCATGGAATGCAGAGTCTCTGAAAATGAGAAATCCTCAGGCGGAGAAGCTGTAGGAGTGGAATCATCCACATCAGAATCAGAATAAGTAGGAAACTCCTGTATATCTTCCACAGAAGATTCTGAGGCTTCTGAACACTGTTCAAAACTATCAAACTCCGGTTCCACCCTAGGCCTCTTATCAGGCGGTGGCATAGAACCCCTAATCATAGTAATTAAATCTTCTGCCATTTTAAGCATATGTTTCTTAGGTACAGAACCCGAAATGCTAGGAGAAGCCCCCACAGAAGCTGAAGTAGGCCTACCTCGCAAAGAAGGTTTGGCAACAGAAGGAGAGGCCCTAACTACCTTGGGAAGAGGGGGAAGAACAGTCACCTGAGAAGCCCCCTCAGCCTGGCCTACCTCCTGAGAAGGCACATCCTGTAAAAGTATAGTTTCTGCCTGGGACTCCATGGAAACTCCTGGCAAAACCTCCGGCTCCACTGAGCCTTCTAAAGAACCGACGTCCGGGACTGCCGGTTCCTCCACCCTAGGCTTCACAGTTTTATCCTTGCGCTTCTTGGAAGAAGCGGGCGTCGGAGCATCCGACGGCATTTTATAATTGCAACGCTTCCCAAACACTAACCTGGCACAGTCTAACCTCCTCTTAATAGTGCGTTTATTAAACCTAGCACAAGAGCGGCAACCAACAACGTCGTGCTCAGGCCCTAGACAAGGTATACACAAGGTATGATAATCCCTATGAGGTATCTGTTTCCCACAAGAAATACAGTTATTCACTTTTTCTGACATCTGGTAAAATACTGAGGCAAGAAAAAACTAAAATATTCCCCAACGGGGTACTTAGCCAACTCTGTTTCGGTCTGAAACTCCGGTTTCGGAAATATTTCAGTACGCCAACCTGCACTCGCAAAATTGCTTCTGCATCGGACCATGCGGCAAAAAAGACTGGGGATATGACGTCGGTCATGCGCATTAGTACCCTGACGTACTGACGTCAGTCTAATGCGCCCTGACCGACGTCAGCCTTATACTCTGGTATTCGGGCCGACTGGGACGCGGACTATACCCAATAGTCAGGACTGCAGCAATGGAAGACGAAGAACATCAGATGCAACAAACTGAATAGGGTGTAGTAGTTTATTCCTTGTGGGTGTCATCAGGAGCCAATCATTTAAGTAAAAAACACCTGGAATCCCTCAGACTGAGATGAGCTGCAACCACTGCCATGCATTTGGTGAAAACACAGGGGGCGGTGGTGAGGCCAAAGGGCAGTGCTCTGAAATGGTAAGGATTGGCCACCAGCCAGAAAGTACAGTTTTGTACCTACCATAAATGTAGATGTCCGATAAGTATGCATCTGTAGTCATCACACATGGGTTGTCCTGCCTCAGGCAGCCCTTCGGTCGGCCGGATTCCAAAGTCTGGGTCCGGCGTCGGCTGATGTCGCTCCTTCCCTGACGTCACAACGCCTGGGGTACAAAAGCGTCAGCCGGCGCCATCTTCCTCAGTTTTTTTCTTGCCCCAGATGCCAGGTACCCTCTAGGAAGGCTAAATTTGGAAAAATGCAATAAAAGGTCCAAACATTTGCAAAAATATATACATATATAACAAATACACCATAATAATTCCCCCAGCTAGCTAATAGAGAGGTAAGTACCCTAGGAGTACCACAGAGGGGAAGGTGGGAGGGTAAACCTGACTACAGATGCATACCTATCGGACATCTACATTTATGGTAGGTACAAAACTGTACTATGTCCTTCAAGGATGCATCTGTAGTCATCACATATGGGTAGAATACCACAGCCAATCTGGGGGTGGAGGTACTAGGAAAAGGATGGTGTAGAGAGGATACCCTGCAGGACAGCCATAGCAAAGCCTGCTCTGGATCTGGAATACAATGGTAAATTGTAATGCTTGGCAAATGTATGCACGGCGCTCCATGTGGCAGCTTCTAAAATGTCTTTTGTAGCCACCCCTCTTAAGAATGCTGTGGAGGTGGCAGTGGCTCTCGTAGAATGAGGTCTAATGTTGGTTGGTACAGTCTTTCCATGAAATGAGTAGCAAAAGCGAATGCAATTTCCTATCCATTTTGAAATTGTCTGTTTGGAAATTGCTCTTTCTTGATTACCAGCAGCATATGCTACCAGCAGCTGGTCAGTTTTTCTGAAGCCTTTAGTTCTGTCCAAGTAGTAGCGCAACTGTCTGTGAATGTCCAGGGTGTGCAGCAGTTTCTCCCCTTTGTTCTGTGGATTTGGGAAGAAGGTAGGCAAGTGAATGGCTTGATTAAATGAAACCCTGGATACCACCTTTGGCATAAAGGTAGGAATAGTCCTTAATGAAACTCTATCCTGATGGAAAATAATAAATGGCTGAACAGACATCAGGGCCTGCAATTCCGAAACTCTTCTTGCTGAGGTTACTGCCAGAAGGAAAGCAGTCTTCCATGAGAGGTACTGTAGATCTGCAGATGCTGCTGGTTCAAATGGAGGCAGTGTTAGTTTTTCCAACACATAGTTAAGGTCCCAAGCAGGTAAAGGTGGTTTCCTAGGAGGTTTGATGTTTTTGATCCCTCTTAGAAATGGTCTTAGGAGAGGATGAGAGAAGACAGAGGGATCAGTATTGTACTCTGCTGAAATTGCTGAAGCATGAATCTTAATGGAAGAGTAGGACAGTCCATTGTGGAACATTTCTGCCAAATATTCCAGAATATGTGCCATGTTCATCATTGTTGCATCTAGGCCTTTTGTGGTGTTCCAGATGAAAAATCTTTTCCATTTTGCCGAGTAAGTCTTCCTTGTGGAAGGGCGGCGAGCTTCCAGAATAATATTCTTTACTCTCTGGGATAGCTTATGCTGAGGAGGGATCAAGGTATTCTCCACGCTGTTAGTTGCAATGTTTTCAGGTTGGAGTGGAGAGTTTTGTATCTGTGCTGTGTCAGTAGAAGTGGCCATAGAGGGAGAGGACATGGCTTCGTACGTGACATGCTCCTTAGCAGTGGGTACCAGTGCTGTCTTGGCCAGTCCGGAGCTATCAGGATCACTTTTGGCTGCTCTGACCTGATCTTCAGTAACACCTTGGTCATCAATGGAAGAGGAGGAAATGCATACACTGTCAGATTTTTCCAGCTGAAAGAGAGGGCATCCACTTTCCAGGCTTGTGGATGGTATGTCCTTGAGCAAAATTTCTTTAGTTGATGATTGTGGGGGGAAGCAAATAGATCTATGTCCGGGCTCCCCCAAGATTGTGTTATCTGCTGAAAAATGTCTGGGTGCAGCATCCATTCGTGTGCATCCATGATATTTCTGCTTAAGTGGTCCGCCAGAGTATTGTCCTTTCCTGGCACAAACTGAGCTTGTAGCTGTATATTGAGATTCAGGGAAAGATCCCATGGATTCATTGCCAGTCTGCACAGAGGGTAAGAATGGGTACCCTCCTTGCTTGTTTATGTACCACATAACTGTGGTGCTGTCTGTCCTTAGTAGATGGCCTTGATGCAGAAAGAGTTTGAAGGCCTCGATTGCGTGTATCACTGCTAGCATTTCTTTTTGATTTATGTACATGCGTAGCTCCTTTCGTGACCACTGTCCTTGGATACCTTTGCCCTCCATGTGTGCTCCCCAACCTAGGTCTGAAGCGTCTGTTGTAATAGTTTGGGAGGTTTTCGGCTTTGTGAAGGGCAGCCCTCTGTTGGACTGGCTGGCCTGAGCCCACCATAGAAATTCCTTGTGAAGGCATGGAATGAGTGGGATTAGAGTTTCCAAACTGTGACTGTGCTGAGTCCATAAACTCCTTAGGTACCACTGTAGCTTTCTCATATGTAGCCTTGCTTGTGGAATCAGAAGAATACAGGATGCCATGTAACCCAGGGCCTGCAGGATTTTCCTTGCAGTCAGCTGAGTTTGTCTTGTCAGATTCTTGAAGTAATCCGGTAGTTGCCTTTGCTTTTCTTCTGTGAGATAAGCCATTTGGGTGGTTGTATCTAGATCCGCACCCAGAAAGGTTATTCTTTGGGATGGAACAAGTCTTGATTTATGCATGTTGACCGTGTATCCAAAGGCCTGGAGAAGATTGATGGCATAATTTAAGTCCTTTATCAGAGTTTGTTGGCTGTCCGCTTGTATAAGGCAGTCGTCCAGATATGGGTAGATTTGAATCCCCTGGAGTCTGCAGTGTGCTATTACTGATGCCAGGCATTTCGTGAATACTCTGGGCGCAGTAGATAAGCCAAAGGGCAATGCTGAGAATTGATAATGCTCTGACCCTGCAAGAAATCTGAGGTATCTTCTGCAACTTTGTCTGATAGGGACATGCAGGTATGCCTCCTTGAGGTCTAGAGTCACCAGCCAAGACCCCTTGCCCAGCATGGGAAGGAGTTGCTGTAGAGTTGGCATTTTGAATTTTGGCACAATGAGATAAGTGTTCAGTGCGGACAAGTCGAGAATAGGCCTCCATTGATTTTCTTTTCTTGGAACAAGGAATAGTCTGGAATAAAATCCTTGGCCTTGTTCTGAGGAAGGAACCTTTTCTATAGCCTTCATTTGTATTAAGCTGGAGATTTGTTTCAAGGCCTCTGCCCTCTGATTTGGTGGCAGGTCTGGCATGCCTTTTCTTTTTGGCAATGTGTGAAAATGGAACCTGTATCCTTTGTCTATAATTTGCAGTGTCCATTTGTCCCTTGCAATGCTGTGCCAATTGCCTGAGAATAATGAAAGCTTTCCGCCCAAAGGTGCTTCTAATTGAGCCCTGGTCGGCGGAGTCAAAGCAAAGTCATTGAGTCTGTCCTTGTGTAGTAGTTGTTGATCCTGCACTACTTCTCTGGTTTGGAGACTGCCATTGACTGCCTCTGTTGGAGCCTCTAGTTTGCCCTCTACCTCTGGCACGTCTGTTTCTGCCTCTCTGAAATCTTTCCGAATCCGGAAAGGACCAATTCTTGGTAGGCCAATTTCTGCTGAATCTTGATGGTTGGACTTGCAGAAAATCTTTGACTGTTTGCACAGATTTTGCCTTTTCTTCAAATTTCTTCAAGACCTCTTGAGCCGTGGAGCCAAATAATTTCTGTTTTTCCAGAGGAGCATCCAGAAGTTTAGCTTTAACATGGTCTGGCAGAGATTGTTCCTTCAGCCAAGCATGCCTACGTATGACTGCACCTGTCATAGCTGACCTACATGAAGCTTCCAATGCATCATAACCACACTGCAGAAAATGATTACTAACCTGCTGGGAGTTATGCACCAGATCCTGAAGGGATTTGCGATCAAGGGGTTCAGAGGAAGACAGTTTCTTATGTAATTCATCTAACAAATACTCTTGGTACTGTATCATATGAAATTGACAGTTTAATGCCCTCATAGAAAGAGTTGCAGAAGTATACACTTTCTTACCCCATCTCTCTAAAGCTCTGGACTCCCTTTCAGAGGGTAGAGGATTTCTAGCAGTGGTAGCTGCAACCCCTTTAGGGCCCTGAGAAATAGTTTCAGGATCAGCAGAGTGGCCCTTGTACAGGTGTAGGTGAGAGTCCGGGACCCTGTAGTACCTATCAGGTTTGGCAGGAGCCGGAGGGAGAGAATCAGGAGCTGAGCTAGAGTCAGAGTACACATCATCAATAACATTTAACACAGGAGGAATAGCTAAAGGCCTATGCTGAGGTAAATGTAAGAAGGTCCTTAATCTTTCCCTAGAGTCAGAAAAATCCTGACCCTGCCATTGGAAATGCTCTCTCATAGCATGCAGTGTCTCCCCAAAGGAGAACTCTTCAGGAGGGGAGGCCGAGGGAATAGATTCTTCGGCATCAGAATCTTCGTAGGCCGAAAAAGCCTCCTCCTGGTGGTCCGAGAGAGCAGAGCCAACAGAAGACTCATCAGAGGAGTGGGGATGAGAGGGCTTAACCCTGGGCCTTTTATCTGGAGGTGGATGTGAGCCCCTAATTAATGAGGTAAGATCCTCAGCTAAGGTTAGGATCTGAGCACCAGTAGAAGTTCCCTGAGGGGTAACCTTGGGAGGCAAAGCTTTTGAGAGTTTAGCAGCTTTAGCCCCAGAGAAAGCCTTAATGGACATGGATGCAGGAGGCCTGGCTGCACCACGTGCTGGAGTAGTTTTATCTAAAGGAATGGTGTCGGAAGATTCCAGGACACCAGTTTCAGCAGGTAATGCGACAACCGACTCGGCAGGGGCCTCCGGTGCCGAGGTCGTCGGTTGTGCGGTTTCGGTAATCAGAGGAGCTAAGGACTCTGTTTCAGCCGAAACAGAGACACTCGCGGTAGGCCTGGCTGTGGTTTCAGCCGAAACCACGGACCGCGTGTAGTCGGTCCTTGCCTTTCCGTTTTTGAATTAAATGTGTAGTCGGGATCTCCGACTGCATTTTATAAGCAAAAGTAGCCCCAAAAAACTCATCTGCAAACTCCGGCCGACGTCTAAGGGTTCGTCGGTTGAAGGAGGCACAGGCTGAACAGGCCGAGACGTCGTGGTCAAGGAAGGCAGAAAGAGTGGAAATCCTTATGAGGCATTTGTTTCCCACAAGTTAAACAATTATTAATTTTGTCTGACATCGGCTGAGGCAAGAAAGAGTCCCCAACGGGGTACTTAGCTTTTTGAAGTCTTCGGTTAGCTGAAATACAGGAGCTGGCCGACCGGCACTTGCGAACTGCTTCTGCTTCGGGCACCATGCGGCAAGAAAGACTGGGGAAGATGGCGCCAGCTGACGCTTTTGTACCCCAGGCGTTGTGACGTCAGGGAAGGAGCGACATCAGCCGACGCCAGACCCAGACTTTGGAATCCGGCCGACCGAAGGGCTGCCTGAGGCAGGACAACCCATATGTGATGATTACAGATGCATCCTTGAAGGACATGTGCAAATATCTCCTGGAGCGCCTGGTTATTTTGATATGATAGTATGTGTCCTGGAGATCAACAGAGCACATCCAGTAGTCCTTTCAGAGCAGCAGCACAATGGACTGCACTGTAACCATGTGGAACTTCGACTTTCTTACAGATTCACAGACTGCTCAGATCCAAGATGGGTCGAATGACCCCTGTCTTCTATCACACCAAAAAGAAGGTGAGTAAGGTCCACACACTTGTTTGGTGGGGACCTGCTGGATGACTCTCTTGATTAGAAGTTTTTGAACTTCTAGAAGGGCACTCTCCCTCTGACTGGGTGGCTCATCAGGGAGGTACCTGTCAGAACTGGGAGGAGGAAGGGGAAAAGGGAATATAGCAATCTCTGGAAATTATATTCAACACCTAGGCATCGCTAGTTGCGTTTGTCCAGGCTTCTGGGTGTAAAGAATGTCTGCCCCCGACTGCCTCCAGAGTAGGACAGTCAGACAGCACTTCAGGAGTGCTGAAAGGGCCTGTCAGAGAAGGGTTCCCTGAAGGCCTGATTTTGCAGACCTCCTCTCCCTCTGGGAGCGGATCTGGGGACCTTTCCTCTTCATCAAAATCAATGTCCTCCGTCAATGACTCCAAGGGGGAGTCTAGAAGCTTCCTCTTGCATCGATGCTTCCGAAGAACCTCCTCCACTGAATATTCGGGGAAGGACTCTACAGACGGGGGGGGGGATCCCTTGCTGAGGGACAGGCTGAAGGCTTTCTGGAAGAGGTAGACCATGCATCTAATGAATGGAAGCAAAGCCCTGATCCGCCGAGGATTGGTTAGGGCTTGGCAGAGGAGCGACCAGGTCTCTAGGAGTACAGAATGCCCTGTCACCTAGAAGTCTAACGATGCCAAGACAACCCTGTCCCTCAAACCCAGTGGTAGAGACCACCAAAGGAGAGACTATTAGGTCATCCTGGATCCAGCACCTCCAGAAGGCACTGGCCCTCAAGCTATCTAAGGCCAAGGAACCCAGGCACAGGGACAGCCCCAAATTGTTTGTAGCCAACACCAGCCCCAAGGACCCAACACCTCCTAAGGACTCCGTGCTGATCTCTTGGGTCCGGGACCCACTCTGCTCCAAAAGGATCTGAGCCGGGCTGGTCAATGACACTGTCAGGGTCAAGGAAAAAGCTATTCCACACTCCAACGCCGGTCCACTCAGGAGCATCAGGCTCCAAAACCAAAGATCGGATCAGGAGGCTGTAGTATGGCGGTAAGAGCACTCACAGATCCAGCTTGGGTCAAAGAAAGCAATACCCCCAAGCTGGATCTGGGCTTTGAGGAAACTTCTCTTCATCTGATCCATATCAGAATGGGACAGCCGAGAGGATCTCCGTTCTGGAGTATGACTCCAAGACCTCAAATCCTGGCAAACCTGACTAAGAGTCCACTCTGGAGAAAAGGAGCGGGGGACCCGAACAGGCTCCACTGGCTCCGATTGGGTGCTTGGACCAGAGGTCTGAGGATTGGGCAGAGACCAGGACGTAGTCACCTGAGGTTCTACTGGATCTGAGGGGGCCTTTGGATCCGGACAGAAATGAGTACCAGACAGATCCGAAGATGATGGATCGGAGTCTCTCCTCTTTTCAGGAGCGGAAGACAAGGTCTGCTGAGAAAGAAGGGGCATACTTCTTCGTTACAGGGGTCTGGGCTCCAGAAGATGGGAGAAGACCTCGTAGAATAAGCTTATTATGCTTGTCTGCAAGGGCCCAGGGGTTGAAGGCTGAAGAGATGTCACATGGCATTTCCAAGTGCCCCGGACCCAGGCAATATACACACCTCTTGTGGGCATCAGAATGGGGAATTTATTGCCCACAAGTACCACAGCTCTTAAACACAGAGAGCTTTTCTAGCTTGTCAGACATCCTGGACTAGCTCTCACACAGGTTACAGGCAAACTTAGTAACAAACTAAAAAATACACAGAATTTTTTTTTTAATCTAACGAAAGAGAAAAGTACAGTTTTGTACCTACCATAAATGTAGATGTTAGAGGATCCACATTGCTGCAGTCCTAACCATTGGGTAGTCCGCTGTCCAGTCGGCCCGAATACCAAAGTATATGGCTGACGTCGGTCAAGGCGCATTAGACTGACGTCAGTACGTCAGGGTACTAATGCGCATGACCGACGCCATATCTTCAGTCTTTTCTTGCCCCAGATGTCAGAAGACCCTAAAAAAACAAGGCCCAAACCAAAACACCAAAAGCCCTGCACCAAACTTATATACAAAATACATATATATATATATATATATATATATATATATATATATATATACAGATGTACAATAATATACAGCAACTCACACCACCACCCCTAAACACAGAGGGGAAGGCGGGAGGGTAAATTGGACTGCAGCAATGTGGATCCTCGAACATCTACATTTATGGTAGGTACAAAACTGTACTATGTTCTTCATTCCACATTGCTGCAGTCCTAACCATTGGGTAGAATCCCAAAGCAGAGGTAAGGGAGGCTGGCAAATCATAAAGAAGCAGGAGCTGCCAACATGCCTTGCAAAATGGCTGTGGCAAAACCAGCCCTAGATTTAGAGTAGAGAGGAAGGTGGTAATGCTTAGAGAAAGTATGCACTGAACTCCAAGTAGCTGCCTCTAAAATATCCTTAGTTGCCACCCCCCTTAAAAATGCTGTTGAAGTGGCAGTAGCCCTAGTGGAATGAGGCCTAATCCCAGCTGGAATCTCCTTGCCATGATGTGAATAACAAAAAGAAATGCAAAAGCCAATCCACTTAGAAATAGTTTGCTTAGACACAGGCTTGCCCTGAGAACTCAAAGCAAAAGAAACAAACAACTGCTGAGACTGCCTGAAATCCTTAGTCCTGCTTAAATAATAACGCAACTGCCTATGTACATCTAAAGTGTGCAAAATCTTTTCCCCTTTATTTTGGGGATCTGCATAGAAAGTAGGCAAATGAATAGTTTGGTTTAAAGCCACACTAGAAACCACCTTGGGCATAAAGGAAGGATTAGTACGTAATGATACCCTATCCTTATGGAAAATCAGAAAGGGCTCTACTGCCATAAGGGCCTGCAACTCAGAAACCCTTCTTGCAGAAGTAATAGCCAACAAAAAAGCAGTCTTCCATGACAAATATTTTAAATCAGCAGTACCCACAGGCTCAAAAGGTTGTAGAGTAAGTTTTTCCAACACAAAATTGAGATCCCAAGCAGGAGTAGGAGCTCTACGGGGGTCTTATATTCTTTGCCCCTCTGAGAAACTGCTTGAACAAAGGATGTGAAAACAATGGTGGGTCACAATCATAGTGAGCTGAAATTGCTGCAGCATGAATCTTAATGGAAGAGAAGGACAAACCTTTGTCCAATAACTCAGTAAGATATTGAAGAGCCACACTCAAATTAGGCTCAGAAATCTCCAAATTCCTTGCTGCACTCCAAAATAAAAATCTCTTCCATTTTTCTGCATACACTTTCCGTGTACTAGGTCTTCTAGCTTCCATAATCACATTTAAAACTTGTTGAGGAAGTTGAGACCGGCTGTCTCTCAAAACAGAATATGCCATGCTGTTAGATGAAGAGAACGAAGCTTGACATTGAGCAGGTGGCCTTCTCTCTGAGACAAAAGGTGTGGAATCAAGGGTAAAGGCCATGGAGGCTTCTTTACTAGACTCCTCAGTAATGGGTACCAGTGCTGCCGAGGCCAATCTGGAGCTATTAAAATCATCCTTGGCTTGTCTTGTCTGACCTTTAGAAGCACCTTTGGAAGAAGAGGCAGAGGTGGAAACGCATACACATGAAGATTTTTCCAACTGAAAGAAAGAGCATCCACTTTCCAAGCTGTGTGATGTAACCTCTTTGTGCAAAACTTTGGCAGCTGGTGGTTTAGTGGAGAAGCGAACAGATCTATGTCTGGAGTTCCCCAGGACACTGTCAACCTTTGAAATACATGAAGATCCAGTTTCCACTGTGGGGATCCATGATTTGTCTGCTTAACACATCTGCTAAGGAGTTCTGTGCTCCGGCAGAAACCTTGCCTGAAGAGTTAGTTGCAAGCTGAGCGCAGTCTCCCATAAAATCATTGCTTGCCTGCACAATGGGTAAGAATGTGTTCCCCCTTGCTTGTTGATGTACCACATGACAGTTGTGTTGTCTGTTAGAATCAACACCTGCCCTGGAAGAAGTAACTCCTTGAAAGCCATTAATGCAAACTGGACTGCTAACATCTCTTTCATGTTGATATGTAGATGCTGTAGTCTGGCAGGCCACTTGTCTTGTATCCACTTTCCATTTAGATGAGCTCCCAAGCTATGTCTGAGGCATCTGTCGTTAGAATCTGACTCGCCTCTGGCCGGGTCACAGAGAGTCCCTTGTTTAGGTGACATTGCTGAGCCCACCACAAAATTCCTTTTGAATGCAAGGTATTATTTGAATGACAGTGTCCAAATCCTGGCAGTGCTGTGTCCATACATTTTGAGATACCATTGCAGCTTCCTCATATGCAGTTTGGCATTGGGAAGCACCAGAATACAAGATGCCATGAACCCTAATGCTTGAAGGACTGTCCTTGCAGTCAGCACGGACTGATGAGATAGTTGATGAAAGTAAAGGGATAGACTCTGTTGTTTGTCCGGGGTTAAAAAGGCCATCTGGGCTGCTGTATTCAGTCTCACACCCAGAAAGCACATGTCTTGAGAGGGTACTAGACTGGACTTTATTTCGTTCACAGAATACCCTAGGCATCTTAGCACTGCTATAACATATTCCAGATGCTGTAGAAGGTCCTCCTTTTCTTGAGCCAGAATCAGGCAGTCGTCCAAGTAAGGATAGATTTGAATTCCTTGTAGTCTGAAGTAAGCTATCACTGGAGCCAGAACCTTTGTGAATACTCTGGGCGCAGTAGATAAGCCAAAGGGCAATGCAGAGAACTGATAATGAGAATTTCCAGCTCGAAAACGCAGATACTTCCTGCAACTTAGTCTTATAGGCACATGAAGGTAAGCTTCCTTGAGATCTAAAGTTACCATCCAGTGGTCTTTGCCCAGCAGAGGTAAAAGCTGTTGTAACGTCAACATCTTGAACTTGGGAATGTCCAGATAAGTGTTGAGGATAGATAAATCCAAAATTGGTCTCCACGTGTTCCCCTTCTTTGGTACTAGGAACAGGCGAGAATAAAATCCTAGGCCCCTTTCCGATACAGGGACTGACTGAATGGCCCCTATTTGGAGTAACAGAGAAATTTGCTTGTGAGCCTCTTTCCTTTGTGTAGGAGGAACGTCTGGCATGCCTTTGAAAGGGGGCAATGTATGGAAATAAAACCTGTAACCGTGGTGAATGATATCCAACACCCATCTGTCTTGAGTAATTAAATCCCAATTTTCTTTGAAAAGAGACAGTCTTCCTCCCAAAGGAGCTGCCAGACGAGAATCTACTGGCAGCTGAAAAGGCAGGTCATTGGGTCTGTTTACGAAAGGACTGACCCCTGCCCTCACCAGAAGTCTGAGCAGGTGAACTCCCTGATCTAGGCCTAAAAGAACCTTGAGCTCTGCCCCTACCACGTCTAGACCTACCCCTAGACTGGGAATCATACGCAGGATATGTCCATCCCTTAGTAGGCCAATTTCTACTAAACTTCGGTGGCTGCACCTGCAAAAAATCTTTAACAGTTTGCATAGACTTAGCTTTGTCCTCCATTTTCTTCAGGACTGCTTCCACAGGCGAACCAAACACATCAGACTGTAAAGGAGCATCCAAAATCCTTGTCTTAACATGCTCAGCTAAATTCTGATCCCTCAACCAGGCATGCCTGCGAAGAACAGAACTAGTGGCAGCCACCCTCGAGGAGGCCTGCACAGCATCAAAACCACATTGCAAAGAATGCTTACCCACTTGTTCAGACACATGAAGTAAATCCAGCAACTCTTTACACTCTATACCTTCCGCCAAAGCATCCACCTTAGATTTCAATTGTGAAAGAAGATAATTTTGATATTTTAGCATGTGAAACTGACAATTCAACGCTCTCATGGCTAGAGTGGAAGAAGTATACACTTTCTTTCCCCACCTATCCAAAGCCCTTGCCTCTTTATCAGTGGGAACAGGATTTTTTAACCACAGAGGCCTTAACACCTTTAGGCCCCTGAGAAACAGTTTCTGGGTCCGCCCTAGGACTCTTAAACAAATACTTATGAGCTTCGGGCACCCTATAGTACCTATCAGGTTTAACAGGAGCAGGAGGCAAAGAGTCAGGGTTCAGGGAAGCCTCTGCAAAAACATCTTCCACCACATTCAACACAGGAGGTATAGCTAAGGGCCTATGTTGTGGTAAAAATAAGAATTCCCTAAGCCTTTTCCTGGAATCAGAGTAATCTTGGCCTTCCCATTTAAAGTGTTCCCTCATGGAATGCAGAGTCTCTGAAAATGAGAAATCCTCAGGAGGAGAAGCTGTAGGTGTGGAATCATCCACATCAGAATAAGGAGGAAAGTCTTGTAATTCTTCCGCAGAAGACTCCGAAGCCTCTGAATACTGTTCCAAACTCTCAAACTCAGGTTCCACCCTAGGCCTCTTATCAGGAGGGGGCATAGAGCCTCTAATCATAGTAATTAAATCTTCTGCCATTTTAAGCATATGTTTCTTAGGCACAGAACCTGAAGTGCTAGGAGAAACCCCCACTGTAGCTGAACTTGGCCTACCTCTGAAAGAAGTTTTGGCAACAGTAGGAGAAGCTCTAACTAACTTGGGAACAGAGGGAAGAACAGTTACCTGAGAAGCCCCCTCAGCCTGGCCTACCTCCTGAGAGGGCACATCCTGTAACAATAAAGTGTCTGCCTGAGACTCCAAAGAAACTCCTGGCAAAACCTCTGGCTCCACAGAGCCTTCTAAAGAACCGACGTCCGGGACTGCCGGTTCATCCACCCTAGGCTTCGCTGTTTTGTCTTTGCGCTTCTTAGACGAAGCGGGCGTCGGAGCATCCGACGGCATTTTGTAATTACAACGCTTGCCAAATACTAACCTGGCACAGTCTAACCGTCTCTTAATAGTGCGTTTATTAAATCTAGCACAAGAGCGGCAACCAACAACGTCGTGCTCAGGCCCTAAACAAGGTATACACAGAGTATGGTAATCCCTATGAGGTATCTGTTTCCCACAAGAAATACAGTTATTCACTTTTTCTGACATCCGGTTAAATACTGAGGCAAGAAAAAACCAAAATGCTCCCCAACGGGGTACTTAGCCAACTTTGATTCGGTCTGAAACTCCGACTTCGGAAATATTTCAGAACGCCAACCTGCACTCGCAAGAACTGCTTCTGCATCGGACCATGCGGCAAAAAAGACTGAAGATATGGCGTCGGTCATGCGCATTAGTACCCTGACGTACTGACGTCAGTCTAATGCGCCTTGACCGACGTCAGCCATATACTTTGGTATTCGGGCCGACTGGACAGCGGACTACCCAATGGTTAGGACTGCAGCAATGTGGAATTAAGAACATCGGGGAAAGGAAGGGATAAGATGGAGGGAATGAAAAGAAACCGCAATGCCTGCAAAAACTACCGAAATAAAAAGCTTAAAACAGGAGGGGAGGCTAACAGTAAAGTACTGAAAAGACTATAAAAGAGCTATAAAAACTACTAGAAGAAATGGAAACAAGAAAATACTATATCTAACCAAGGCTCTGAAATAATGTCTTTTCTGGTAGGCGGCAAACAAGATCTGAGTGTTTGAAGAGAAGTGAGACATTATGGGAGTGGGAGGCTCAGATCGTATGTCTTGAAAAAATAGTCGAGTGATCATCAGATCTGATGTACATTTCACTGTGCATTAGGTGACTCCAATGTTTAGTAAAGCGGACTGGCACCTGTACAGTCTGTTCATATTTCACAATAATTATAGGCAGATCTACAGGGCGACAGAGGTTATGAAGTACCTGCAAAATGAAGGATTCAGTGTAGAAAATCTAATTCAGAAAGCACCGCAGCAAGATAAAGCAATGGATATCCAAATTAAGGGGAAACCAGTGGAACAGGAAGCAGTTGGTCAAGTGCCATATGAAGATACTTTGCAGCCTTCCACAGGAAACCAGTATAAACATTCAATTGAATCTGGACAGCAAAGGAAGGAACAGGAAACTGTGGAAACTCTGACACGGTCAATGTTGAGGAGTGATAGGCCAGTAAATTCCCATATGACAGAGCAATGGATGGCACAGGATGAAACTGGAAATTGTGCCACATGAAGATGCTATAGAACTTTATATAGAATGCCTGCAGAAAATGGAAAATAAAAATGTGTTCTCAGTTTGGAAGAAAACAAGCTAAGAAAAGAATTGCTTGATTTAACAGAGATAGACATATTAAGATCAATAAAAGAAATAGACTGCGGAAGGTCAATAAAACCCCAACAAGTCAGAAGTTTGATGAAACAAATGAACATGGTAATTAGGACTGTCCATCCATGCAATATTCTTCTTCTTTCGACTTTTCCCGGTTAGGGGTCGACACAGCGGATCACCTGTCCACTCATGATTGGCAGTGGAGTTTTACAGTGTCGAGTTGCCAGCCCGGCGCACAACCTTCCACAGAAGGCGCACACACACACTCACACCTAGGGCCAATATAGAATTTTCAATCCACCTACAGCACGTCTTTGGGATGTGGGAGGAAACCGGATAACCTCTTGCTGTGAGGTGACAATGCTAACCACTGCACCACCGTGGCCACCCAGAAATCCATGTAATATAATAGACATATATATACTACTGTGTAGCTAAATTAATAAATACAATTCTACCACAAGAACACAGGGTAGTGAGGGAAAGGAAGGGAAAAAATCTAATACCATCATGGAAGTATTGAACAGAGAAAACTAGAAAGCAATTAAGACAAGAAGTGCCACTGTTAGAAAAATACAGGAGAGGGAACAGATCAATTAAAAGGCTGACATAACAAAAGCAAAGCACACTATTAGAACAGACCAGGATCTTTCATGCACTATCGCAAATAACCCAAAAATCTCAGCACAGGTGGAAAACCTTAGAAGCTATGCAGATAAATACAAAGGTACAAAATAAGCAATTTATTCATGACCCAAAAAAGTTTTACAGAGAATTGGGCAACAAGGTAAAACGAAATAGATACATTTTGGAGAAGTATTTACAAAGATCGTGTGGAACATAAAGATGCTAAATGGATAGAAGTAAAAGAAAGAATAAGACATTTTAAGGTACAGAATATGAAATGGGATGAAGTAACAGCCAGAGAGATTGAAACAAATTAAGAAAAGCCTCCAAGTGGAAAACCCCAGGCCCAAATGCAGTACCTAACTTCTGGTTTAAAGTATCAACATCTTTGCACAAAGATTTAGCTACGAGTAAGAACTATTTATATGCCCACCCTGAAAAGACACCAACCTTGCTAACGAGAAAAACAATGCTCCTACTTAAGAGTGAGCTGTAAACTACCTTAAAAAAAAAGAAGTTATGTACACACCATAATGTTCCATCTGAGTAGTTATACTTCATTTTTCTGCAACCTGTGGGTATACGGATCCGTATCAGATCAGAGCTGGCAACTTTTTTCTAGCATCTGCTCCAAGCTTCGAGCTCCTCCCCTTGCCCATAATGCACTACCATCTCCTATCTTCCCTCAGATCGAGTTTGCTGCAACTAAATACATAAGCAACTCAGCCCAATGAACCAAACCTGAAAAGACAGGGCAAGGTCCGGGGGACGGAGGGAGGGAATGTTGCAGACAATGAAGTATAACTACTCAGATGGAATGTTATGGAGAGTACATAACTTTGTTATCTGAAGTAGTTAACTTCATTTTATCTGCAACCTGTGGGACAGAGTCCACAGCTACTCCAATCCTGGGAGGCCCTTATGGAAGGATATTCCTGAGCACAGCAGAGCCAAAGGCCAAAGCCAAATCAGATCTAATTTGTAATGGGAAATGAATGTATGTGAATTGGCCCAGGTCGCTGCTGCACAAATGTTGCCCAAAGGAACCCTAGACCAAAAGGCAGCAGAAGTCAACATAGACCTGGTAGAATGAGCCAGGAGGAGATAAACCTTTTGCTTTGTAGGCGTGTGAAATGCAAAGAGTGATCCATCTGGCCAAAGAAACATTAGAAATAGCTTTTCCCAGAAATGCTTTGAAAAATAAAACAAACTGGTCAGTCTTGCAGAAAGACTTTGTTCTATGAAGATAAAAATGAAGCTGTCTATGAACATCTAATAAATGAAGTTTGTATTCACCTGTATTTTGGAAGTTAGGGAAGAAAATGGGCAGATTAATGGACTGGTTTAGGTTTGCTTCAGATGCCACTTTGGGTAAGAAGGAAGGATTAGTACGAAGAGAGACCCTATCCTTGTGGAAGACCAAATACGGAGGCACGGCATAAAGAGCTTGAAGCTCAGAAACCCTCCTAGCAGATGTAATGGCGACTAGGAAAGCTGTCTTCCAGGATAAAAATTTCAAATCCACCGAAGTTGCAGGTTCGAATAGAGGAGCCACCAATGCCTGTAAAACAAAGGTAAGGTCCCAAGGAGGCACTGAATCCTTGATAGGTGGACATACCAGAAAAGTACCATTAAGAAAAGCCTTACACAGCCTAGAGAAGGCCAAGGCAATGTTGTCTTCACGAACATGAAAATTAGAAATGGCTGCCAATTGTACTTTCACTCTGGAGGAACTAGCTTCTTGCTGAAAAATGCCAGACAAAAAATCCAGCACCGCTGGAACAGGGGCTGTAAAGGGATCTAGTTTTCTCTGTGAGGCTCAAATGGAAAAGTGCTTCCATTTACTGCGATAAAGTTTCCTAGTGGAATCTTTAAGAGAAGCCACCAGAATGGATTTTACTGGGGATGAAAGACCAGGAGTCCTGGCAATCAACAGAACTGGAGCAACCAAGCTGTCAGCTTGAGGCTGCCCAGATCGGGCGGACGGGCCCCTGACGAATGGGATATTAGATCCAGGCAGGGATCCAGAACCCACGGGGGAGCTAAGAGATGAGACCAAAGGGATGGGAACCAAACCTGACTAGGCCAGAATGGGACAATGAGGATAACTTTGCACCGCAGTCAGCAAGCTTTCTGAAGAAACTTCAGAATGAGTGGCAATGGTGCATAAGCATACAGAAGCCTAGGGGGCCAAGCTTGGACTAGAGCATCTCTGGAGACTTCCCCTGGTGAGGGAATAAGAGCAAAGAACTCACTGCACTTCGCGTTGGACGGAGATGCGAAGAGATCTCAGCAAGGCTGACCCCATGCACGGAAGATCTCCTCCGCTACTGATTGTTTCAGAGACCACTCATACAGCATCAGACTAGCCCGACTCAATCTGTTTGCTAAAATGTTGGAGCTCCCTGGGATGTGCGTTGCTAAAAGAAATCGACCGGTGGAGATCGCCCATTCCCACACTCTCATGGCCTCGCGACATAGGGGGTAGGATCGGGCTCCCCCCTGTTTTTTGATATACCAGAAAACAGACATGTCTGACTGAATTGCAATCAATCCGAGAGGAAGGACAGTGTGAAAGTCTTCCAACGCTAAAAGCACTGCCCTCATCTCTAGAACATTTATGTGCAACTTGGTCTCTGACTAACCATGTGCCTTGGACTGTCCTTCCCAAACAGTGTCCCCCCCACCAGAGTTGGGAGGTGTCCGTGGTCTGGCTTGGGCTGGAGATGACGCAAAGGGTTGTCGTCCTGATATTTCCGGTGAACTTAACCACCAAAGAAGAGACGCCCTGCAGACGTGACTGATCCTGATCGGAAACTCCATGGGCAGGTCTAGCCAAGACCATTGAACAGCCAGAGTCCATTGAAGAACCTGCATATGAAGGCGCGCACAAGGGAGAATCTATATGGAGGCAGCCATGGAGCCCGGAGAACCTCGCTCGCCTTTGGCGACTTGGAATTCGCTATCTGCGCTATGTGGCACCTGAGGTGTATGATCCTGTCTGGAGTTAAGAATACCTTCATCTGCAAAGTGTTTAGCCATGCCCCAATGAAGTCTAGAACTTGTACTGTTTGCAAATGGGATTTCTGAACATTGACTAATTCTCAGTAGATGTGCCAACCGAATGAAATAATCTCGGGCCAGACACAGGTGATGCTTGTTGGGCGCAGCGAAGAGCCAGTTGTCCAGGTAAGGAAACACCTGAATACCCTGAAGCCTCAGGTGAGCCGCTACAACTGCCTTTACCTTGGTGAGCACCCTGTAGTGAGACCGAAAGGTAGGGCTCGGAACTAAAAATAACTGGCTCCCAGCCGGAAGCGCAGAAACCTCCTGGAGCGTCTGAGTATTTTGATGTGGTAGTAAGCATCCTGGAGGTCTAACGAGCATATCCAGTCGCACTCTCTGAGATAAGGTAGACTGGACTGTAGGGTGATCATCCGGAATTTCTGTTTGGCTACAGACAGGTTCAAATGTTGACAGGTCTAGAATGGGAATGAGGTCCCCAGTCTTTCTTGGCACCAAAAAGAACCTTGAGTAGACGACTGATCCGGACTGATTGGGGGAGGGGCTGTTCGATGGCTCGTTTGAGAAGCAGCTTTGAAACCTCTAGAGCTGCGGACTCCCTGTGAGCGGGTGGAACATCCGTGAGATGTTTTGCAATATTTGGAGGGGCTACAAATGGGATAGTGTAACCTCTGGATATTATCTGTAACATTCAGCGATCTGTCATAATTGAGTCCCATGCCGCTGGGTGTAAGGACAATCTTCCCCTGACTGCCTCCAGAGTAGGACAGTTGGGCAACCCCTCAGGGCTGCTGACCGGGTCTATCAGAAAAAGGTTCCTTAGACCCAAAATTCCTGGAACTCCCTCTACCTCTGGGTCGGCGTCGATCCTGTCCCCCTCTGCCTCTGGGAAAATAGTTGTCCTGAGAATCCCGGGAAAACAGATTTTCGGAACCACATGTTCTTCTGCCCTCTGATTCCTAGAGAAGGACCGCTGAGGGTTAGAGAAGCGGATACTGACAGCAGACAAAGTCTTCCCGTCCTTTTCGCTCTGGACAAGAGTGTCACGTACTGTCTTCCCAAAAAGGGAAGAATCGTCGTAGGGAGAGTTGATAAACGACGCCTTGAAAGGGTCCGCGAACTGACACAACCTGAGCCAGGCATGACGCCTCATGGCTATGCCTGTCCTAGCCGCCCTAGCTGCTCCTTCCATGGCATGGGAAAGGAGACGCATAGATGTGTTTGAGACAGACTTCGGAGTAGACATTTTCACAGAGAACAACTGTTTGTCCTGCAGCGATAAAGACTCTGGGGGCGACTCAGCGAATTCCGAAGCAAGGTCTCGCTGAAGCCGAATCACATGTGCTGAATAGTTCAGCGCACGGATTGAAAACGTAGTTGAGGAAGAGACGCGTTTCCCAAACCTATCCAACATTCTGGACTCCTTGTCTGGAGGGTGGACTGAGGAACTCTCATGTGCTAGTTCCTTCTTGGTGGCTGCTGCAACCAACATAGTGTCAACTGGGGCTCCTTTTGACCAGGGCTGCCAGTCGGAAGGGGGTGATAAAATTTTGTCAGGGCATTTGGGGATGGACTCTACGGTGTCAGGCTCCTTCCATGCCCGCTTACTGATAAGGTCCACCAAGGGGTCCGCTGGCAGAGACACCCAGGAAGTAGATGGGCCCGTGCCATAGGCCTCCAGGAACACGGACTTATCCCCAGAAGGTTTTGGGGCTGACCAACCTCCCTTCTGGGGGAAAGATCTACATGATTTCTCTGAAGGGGACGTCTTCGGGAGGTGACCTGGGGGAACCTTCTCCTTCATCTAAGCCAGTGTCCATAGTGAGGGACTCGGGGGAGTCCAAGTGCCTCCTTTTGCACTTGTGCTTACGGTGACCCTCTTCAGTGGGACTCTCAGGAGAGGATTCCTGAGCCGCAGGGGGTTCCTCAGAGAAATTAACCTGGGGATTCTCTGGCACAGGCTGTCCCCGAGACAAGATGAAGGGAGTCGTCACCAAATCCAGGGGGGACTGGGTGAAATCCGAGGGGATGGGCTGGGGTCTCAATCCCTGGGAGAGAACCTTCTCCACCAGTTCGAAGGCCGAGGGAGAGCGGACCTCCTTAGCACCCAGCAAATAAGATGCCCTCCCCGGATCCGAAGTGGGGACCAGAGCCAAGGCAAGGGTAGCCTGAGGTCTGAGGAAATAGGTTGGATCCGAAAAGGTCGGAGCCGAAGAATCCATTCCCTCGGGACCGACTTCCTGTCCGCGGCTCAGAGCTATTCGGATCCGAGGAACTCAAGGTAACAGCCAGAGTCGAGGTTGGAGAAACCGCCGGCGCCGAGCTGCCAGCTCTGAAAATCCTCTGATCCAAGAGCCCCGAAGCACGGATTGGGGAAGGAGAGAGAGATGGGGCAGAAAAAGGGCATGGAGGTCCCCCCTCCAGAGGGAGAGGGGCCTGGCAAGACTCCCATCTGTATTTGGGTCTGAATGAAATTCCGCATCATCCTGTCCATGTCCAAGTCCGATAAACTCTGAGTTTACTTCGAAGAGGCCACCGACTCAGATATGGCTGGTCTGTGCAATGACGGGGAGGAAGGCCTCAGGTCCAAATGTTCCAACGGCTCCGGTGAGAAACGAGGAGACCGGAGCCGTGGAGAAACTGGCCTCATGGCCTTAGAAGGGGGACTAAGAAAGAGCTCCCTGTCCGGGGAACTCTTGCGAGGTCTGTCCTTTCTCTTGTCCCTACCCTCTTTGTGACTTTCTCTTTTTTCCTTGTCAGCCACGCTGACTGTAGATTTGTCTTTATTAGGCCGAGCACCAGAAGAAGAGGGAGTTTGAGTCCCTGTCTGGGTGGGAGGTTGAGCACTAGGTACAGAGGCCGTGGCAGATTCCAGCATGGATGCGGGGAGAAGGCCTTTGGCTACTAACTTGGCCTTCCGATCCCAGAGGGCCCTAGGATTGAACTCGGTGCAGATAGCACATTGAGTGGACAAATGTGCCACTCCCAGGCAAATCACACACAGAGTGTGACCATCAGCCAGGGAGAGCATATGGCCACACACTGTACATTTCTTGAAAACAGATTTTGGCTGACCAGCCATGGTCCTGCACCCAAAAAGAAACACTACCTACCAGAAAAAACACACACAAAAACAGGTAGGGGAAGGGCAGGCCTAACCACTACTCTACCAAGTTTAGCAAAACTTTTTTTTTTTTTAAACCGACGAACAAGCGATACACTAAAAAAGGGGAGGAAGGGAAAAAAATCAGACACACACGAGATTAAGTATTAATTAGAAGTTATGTACCTACCATAACGTTCCATGTTAGTTGTCTTCTCTCGCCTTCTTTCTTGCTGGATGGGTTCGGAGCCGATCCTCGGCTCCGACTCGGCACTTGCTTTAGCTCGAGAACTCCTTTTACCAGCTCGAGGCAACCCTATATCCCATGATGCAAGGCGGAACTACCTCAGATCTCGTTTGGCAGCTAACTTACCCTGCTAAAGGTTATCCTAACCAAATTAGGAACAAAGTTTCCTAAAAGAAGTCCTCATAACAAAGATCCAGAGGAAACAAACTAATAGGAACTCTTCAAGATCTGTCCAGGCCAGGGGGAAGGAGGGAGGGACACAAGAAAGAAGGCGAGAAGACAACTAACATGGAACGTT
Source organism: Protopterus annectens (assembly GCF_019279795.1). Lineage (NCBI taxonomy): Eukaryota > Metazoa > Chordata > Ceratodontiformes > Protopteridae > Protopterus > Protopterus annectens. The sequence goes on from NC_056743.1 coordinate 1,032,190,963, forward strand.
ATGGTAGGTACATAACTTCTAAATGTTAAGTTGTCAATCTCGCCTTCATTCTTGCTGGATGGGACCGCGTCCCTAGCACCTGTATCCCGGGTGGCTCAATGGAACAGACTCTTGAGAACTGTGGAACCAAAACTGGTCCTATCTCTAGAGGCCAAATCCAACTTGTAATGAGAAACAAAGGTATGAGGCGTGGCCCAAGTAGCTGCTGCACAAATGGTATCAATGGGAAGTCTATCCTGAAAAGCTGCAGAAGTGGATAGACTCCTGGTCGAGTGTGCTTTTGGCTTAGAAGATAGTTGTTTGCCTCTGAGGAAGTACACATAGGAAATGGTGGAAGTCAACCATCTGGATAAGGTCACTTTAGAAACTGGAAGACCTAACCTGTTTTCTGCATAAGAGACAAACAATTGGTCCGATTTTCTAATTTGTTTAGTCCTATGCAAGTAGTACCTGAGCTGACGATGGACATCCAAAAAATGCAATTTCTGTTCAGCTCTGTCAGAATAGTTAGGGAAAAAGACTGGTAAATCTATAGATTGGTTAATATTGGTTTGAGATACAACCTTGGGGAGAAAGGAAGGGTTAGTTCTTAACGATACCCTGTCCTTATGAAAAACCAAATAAGGTGAACGAATACAGAGAGCCTGAATCTCGGAAACCCTTCTTGCAGAAGTGACAGCCAGTAAAAATATAGTTTTCCACGTCAATAACTTCCAAGAACATAAAGCAGACGGTTCGAAAGGAGGTAGTATCAAGGATGCTAACATTAAGTTTAGATCCCATTGCGGAGGAGGATGCTTTATAGGTGGTTTTAGGAGATAAACTCCTCTCAAAAAGGCCTTGCATAATCTATGAGACATGATATTATTGTCATGCAAGCCAACATGATACTTGGAAATGGCAGCCAGTTGTACTTTGACTGTAGATGACGAGGATCCCGAATGAAAAACCTCCGCTAGGAAATCTAAAACAGAATGTACGGGAGCAGTAAAAGGATCAATATTTCTGGAGTTTGCCCACATCGAAAACCGTCGCCACTTGCTAGCATAAATAGGCCTAGTGGACGACTTCAAAGAAGACACTAAAATGTCTCTGAGTCAGAAATCATTGGTAGCCTGGCTAGGGAAGGAAGTGGAGCAACCAAGCAGTGAGGTTGAGAGAATGAATGGCCCGGTGCTGCTGACCCGACTGGTGGATCAAAAGATCCGGAACTGGGTCCAGATGCCAGGGCTGCACCAGAAGGTGACGATGCAGAGACGGAAACCAAATCTGTCGAGGCCAAAAAGGAGCAATGAGGATCAATTTGGCTCTCAAAACGGTGGCTTTCTGAATGACTTGTGGAATCAATGGAAAGGGAGGAAAAGCATAAAGTCCCCGAGGCCAATCCTGGGTTAGAGAGTCTCTTAGGGGTTGGCCTGGAAGGGGAAATAGAGTGAAATAGTCTGGGCACTTGTTGTTTTGAGGGGTAGCGAAAAGATCGCAACAAGGAGTGCCCCACTTCAGAAAAATCTGATCCACTACAGATTGATTGAGAGACCACTCATGAGGCATCAGAATAGATCTGCTTAGCCTGTCCGCCAATAGGTTGGACCTGTCGGGGATGTGCGTTGCTATCAGAAACCGCTGAGAAGAGATCGCCCATTGCCAAAGTCTGAGAGCTTCTCGACATAAGGGATAGGACCTGGTTCCGCCCTGTTTGTTGATGTACCAGACCACGGACATGTTGTCCGTCTGTACTGCAATAGTCCCCGTGGGAAGAAAGTCGTTGAGGGCTTGCAATGTTAAAAGCACTGCTCTCATCTCCAGGACATTTATGTGCAGATGGTATTCTATGGGTTGCCACGTCCCGTGGACCATCCTGCCCTGATAATGCCCCCCCCACCCGATCAGAGAGGCATCCTTGGTGACTGTGGCAACTGGAGGAGGGGGAACAAAGGGTCGGCCCTGATGAAGAAGAGGGGAAGATATCCACCAGCCCAGATGAGCCCTGCACGACTGTGTTACTAAGATTTCGTGTCTCATCGGAAGATTGTGATACGACCACTGCGTGAATAGCATCCACTGCAGGAGACGCATGTGAAAGCGAGCCAGTGGTAAAGAACAATGGCCGCAGCCATTAGGCCTAGAACTTTCAGGACAAACCTGGCTTTGATCTTGTTGCTTTGTAACAGAAGCCGAACAAATTTTGGATGTCCAGAATTCTTTGATCTGTTAGTCTGGCTAACATTTTGACGGTATTTAACTCTGCCTATAAAGGTGATAGATTGGCAAGGCAGCAGAGAAGATTTTACAAATTTACTGAAATTCCCAGATTCTTGCAAAGCTGAAGGGTGTAGTCTCTGGACTGAAGAAGCTGACACTTGGTGGTGGTGGAGAGGAGCCAGTCGTCCAAATAAGGAAACACCTGGAATCCTAGACGTCTCAGGTGAGCTGTGACCACTGCCATGCATTTAGTAAACACTCTGGGGGCTGAAGTGAGGCCAAAGGGCAGGGCTCTGAATTGGTAATGACTGGTCCCTAGCGAGCGGAGAAACCTCCTGGAGCGCCTGTGAATCTTTATGTGATAGTACGCATCCTGAAGGTCTATAGAGCACATCCAGTTGTCCTTGCCCAGAAAAGGCAGAATGGACTGAAGCGTGACCATCCGGAATCTTGCCTTTTGACAAATCTGTTCAGATTGCTCAGGTCTAATATTGGTCTCAATCTCCCATCCTTTTGGGGACCAAAAGAATCTTGAGTAGACGCCGGATCCTACTTGGTCTGCCGGTGCGGTCTGGGCGGCTCTTTTTCTAGGAGTTTTGAAACCTCCTGTTTTGCCAAATCCCTTTGACCGGGTGAGATGTCTGGAAGGGATTGTGGAGGTACGGAAACCTTACGAAGGGATCTTGTAACCCTCGGATATAATCGACTGTACCCACTTCTCTTGGGATAGGGATTGCCAGGCTACTGGGTACAGTGAAATCCTTCCCCGACTGCCTCCAAGGGTGGACAGTCGGGCAACACCTCAGGGATGCTGAAAAGGCTTCTCAGGAAGAGACTCCCTGTTGCCCTGGTTCTGAGGACCCCCTGCCTCTAGGGCGTCTATTATTGTTACCCCTCTGCCTCTGGGGTAAACTGACCACGTGTGTCCGGTGTAGCTCCTTGGGCTTTACGGAACCACATCTTCCCCCTTTCTGACCTTTGGGATATGGTCTAGAAGGAGGAAAATTGGATTCCAACGGCAGAAAGAGTTTTACCGTCCTGCTCACACCTGGTCAAGGTATCCTTCACTTGAGGTCCGAACAAAGCCGAACCATCAAGGGGGTATTAGTGAAGGACGCCTTAAAGGGGTCCATAAAATTACACAGCCGCATCCAGGCTTGGCGTCTAAGAGCAACTCCTGTGCCTGCGGCCCTGCTCGCTCCATCGGCCGCATAAGATATGAGCCGCATGGAGGAGTTAGATATGGAATTCAGGATAGCAAGCTGTGAGGCAATCTTTTCCTGAGCCCCAGCAGCAGAAGGATCCTGGACTACTTCACCCAGTTCCTTGAGAATATCTCGTTGAAGCCTGGTGAAGTGACAAAGGTAATTCAGCGAGCATAGCATAGGTCGCTGAAGAAAACATCCGCTTTCCATACCTGTCCATGGTCCTAGAATCCTTGTTAGGAGGATGGACAGGTACTGAAGGATCCGCCAGTTCCTTCTTAGTGGCCGCCGCCACCACCATAGCATCCACAGAGACACCTTTGGAAAGGAACTGTTTATCCGGCGGGGCCGTAATGAACTTGGATGGTCTTCTGGGGACAGGTTCCACAGAATCTGGAGCCACGCCTTCCGAGCCACTACCTGCATAAGTGGGTCGAAAGGCGGAGACACCCAGGAGGTGGAGGGTCGGGATCCAAAAGCCTCCAGGTATACCGACTCATCCTCGGAGGGATCAATGGAGGGCCAATTCCCCCTCTGTTTGAGGAGCTCAAGGATGTCTGAAAAGGAGACATCCTCAGAGGGGGACCGTGGGGAACCCTCTGACTCATCTAAGTCGGTATCAGATGTAGTAGACTCAGGGGAGTCTGTGTGTTTCCTCTTACACGTCCTCTTCCGAGGGGGGTTCCCCTGCAGGGTCAGGAGAAACCTCGGAAGAGGAGGAAATTCCCAGTGGGGAAACCTGGGGCGATGGATCCCTGGGCCTGAGAGCAAGAGGCTGGCAAGAGGCATCTGCAGGCACTGATGAGGGAGGAGCTAGAGGGATGGACCGTTGACCGGGCTCAGAGGCCAGGACACTCCATCACCTCAAAGGCTCCTCTCCCCGGGAGGCCGGAACATATCCGCTCCGAAGAGACAGGAATGGTCGGCTCCAAAGAGAGAAGGCTCCGAGGCCGATGTCGGCGCCGAGCTTACCAAAGCCGAAGCCCCGAGGGGGAGAGCGGGGTCGGACAAGGGTCCGATGCCACTAGCCCCCTCGGAGCAGACAGTGGAAACCCGACGACCGGATCCCTCCAAGGAAGGTCTCAAGGAGGAGATTGGAGCCGAGGGCGGAGCCGAAGGATGTATCGGCTCGCATCAAACAGTCGCTGTCCCAAGAAACTCCGGCTCCGAACTCTGGTGTGGAGTCGGAGGAGGAAGTTCAAGAATTGGGGCTATAGCCGAAGTCTGTTGAGACGAGCTATGGAGCATTTGGGCCAGTGCCTGAGACTTCAACAGCCTGCTTACCACCCTCTCCAAGTCGTGGTCAGACAGCCTGGAAGATCTCGAAGATCGGCTCCGATGGCTCCGCTCCGACAAAGAGGAGATCCCGGGCCGAGTGAATACTCATAATAGAGGGGGACCGGGATCTCTTACGGGTCGAAGCCATCGGAGCCGAAGTCCCTTGAACCCCAGATGGAGCCGAGGATTTCTCGGCCCCGAAGTTGGATAAAGTGTCAGCTCCAGCCGGAGCCGACAAGGCCACAGCAGTCAGGGTATCGGAGCCAGCCGGCACCGAACCCACTACTTGAGTCGAAGAAGTATCGACTCCAGCCGGAGCCGATATCGGCTCCGACAGAGCCGGAGCCACCGGAGGAGGCTTGGACACTGTAGCCTGAGCCTTCGGTGGCTTATGAGGTTTTCCTGACCCTGATTTAGGAGGAGAACCTTCAGGTTTAAGTAAACCTCGGAGGATGAGTTTATTCCTCCTTTCCTGCAGGACTCTCTGGCTAAAAGCATGACACAAAGCACAGGAGTCCTGCAGGTGCAAAGGCCCCAGGCAATAAACACAAGAAGTGTGACCGTCTGTCAGAGACATTTTCTGACAGCACTGGTCACACTTCTTGAAGCCTGAGACCTTGCCTTCTTTTCACATCCTTAGGAGGATAGAACACAAACAGTCCCAACAAACACACAAATTAATCCCTTACACAAACACACAGGAAGGGATAACCAAGGGGAACTAGGCCTGACTAAACTACTTAAAATTAAAACTTATAAAAGTTTATAAAAAGGTTGAAAAATAGGGAATAGGGTGGGCTGTAACTAATTACAGACTACACTAACAATAACAGGGAAAAATAAACCCCTAACTACACTTTTTCTTATTTGACTAAGAAAAACTTACCTCAGCTGGCAAAGGAGACCTCTTTCGCTAAGCGGCAAACGAGATCTAAGGTAGTTCCGCCTTGCATCATGGGATATAGGGTTGCCTCGAGCTGGTAAAAGGAGTTCTCGAGCTAAAGCAAGTGCCGAGTCGGAGCCGAGGATCGGCTCCGAACCCATCCAGCAAGAATGAAGGCGAGATTGACAACTTAACATTAACACTTACTATCCCTGAGCTCAGAGTAAAGGAGACCACGATGCACACTACTGGCACGGCAAACGAGATCTGAGGGAAGATAGGAGATGGTAGTGCGTTATGGGTAAGGGGAGGAGCTTATGCTAGAAAAAAGTTGCCGGCTCGGATTCGATACGGATCCGTATACTAACAGTTGCAGATAAAATGAAGTTAACTACTTAAGATCTATAGACCGATAACTTGCCTTCCGATGACGTATAAACTATACATGGGAAGTGATGTTGATAGAGTTTATAGTCATTTGGAATAAAACTCAATTATGGCAGTAGAACAAAAGGCCAATAAAAGAAAGTCATATGGAACAAAGGATCATTTATTCTTAAAGTTATTGTGGAGAATTGTAAAAAGGGGAAGAATCTAAGTATGGCATGGATTGATTACAAAAAAGCATTTGACAGTATTCCATGTTCATGGATAAAAGTGCTTAAAAATGTATAACATACACCCTACACTGATCGACTACATTACAGTGACCATGAAAGTGGCAGACCACTTTGCAGTTAAGTCATGACAAAGAACAAATTATCACCTCAGGGATGAAAACTCAACAGGCGATATTCCAGCATGACCTCACCGCTGCTGTTCTACCTTGCCCTTAACCCATTAAGCTGTCTACTTAACAGCTTAAGCCATGGCTATAATTTGTCTGCCAGAAAACAGCAAAGTGTAAAGACTTATCTTTTCTTTGTTGATTATTTAAAACTGTATAGCTCATCAGATGAGGAACTGAAAGTACAACTGCAAGTTGTCAAAACTTTTTCAGATAAGAATGTAATTTGGTCTTGATAAATGTGCAAAGGGAACCTTTAAAGCATGAAAACTGCAGCACCAGGAAAAAAAGAAGTTATGTTCTTACCATAACGTTCCATGTGAGTTGTTCATCTCGCCTTTGTTCTTTACACATGGATTCAGAGCCGATCCATCAGCTCAGAGTCGGACGCTTTCCAAGCTCAAGATCTTTGAGTAGCACGAAGCACAGTCCCTATCCCATGATGCTCTCCAACCAACCCCAGATCTAGTTTGCTGAACCAGCAAGAAAAAAAACACACTAAGCACCCAATTACAATGTACATAGTACATAACTATTTACAATAGCTAAACAATAATCTGGCTGGAAAGGACACTAGCAAGACCAACCAGACCACCAGTCGTACCTGTTCTTCCATAACCTGGAGGAGGAAGGTGGAAGGGAGTGTAAGAACAAAGGCGAGATGAACAACTCACATGGAACGTTATGGTAAGAACATAACTTCTTTATGTGAAGTTGTTCAATCTCGCCGTTTGCTATTTACATGTGGGTAGCGTCCCAAGCACCCTAATCCTGGGTGGCTCATGGGACTATATTCCTGAGAATGGTGGAACCAAAGGAAGCCCTGTCCCTGGAGGCCCTGTCCACTTTGTAATAAGTGATAAACATATAAGGTTTGGACCAAGTAGCAGCTGCACAAATGGTGTCCAAAGGTAGACTGGCTGCGTGGGCTAAAGATGTAGAAACAGCCCTGGTAGAATGAGCTTTCAACCTCACGTTCTAAAGGTTGTTTTAGCTGAAGAATATACAAATTTTATACAATCAGAAATCCATTTGGACAATGTAACTTTGGATACCGACAAACCTTTCTTATTGTCTGCATAGGAAACGAATAGTTGATCAGATTTCCTAAATTCTTTTGTTCTGTCCGAGTAAAACCTCAATTGTTTGTGAACATCAAGCTTATGTAATATGTACTCCATTCTATTAGCATGATGTCTGAAAAAGGTAGGAAGGTCAACAGACTGGTTCAAATTTGCCTCGGAGCAGACCTTAGGAAGAAAGGTTGGATTTGTTCTTAAAGACACTCTGTCGGGGTAAAAGACTAGATATGGAGGCCTGATATAAAGTGCTTTTAGTTCAGAAACTCTACGAGCCGAAGTAATAGCCACCAGGAAAAATGTCTTCCAAGAACGGAACTTCAAAGGACAAGATGAGGCAGGCTCAAAAGATGGAAGAATGAGTTGAGATAGCACCAAATTCAGATTCCAGGGAGTAACAGGATGTCTAATAAGTGGCCTAAGGTGATGAGTTCCTTTCAAAAAGGCTTTACATAATCTGTGGGACATAATGTTTGAACCACTGCATCCCACATGGAAGTTAGATATGGCAGCTAATTGAACCCTTATTGTAGAAGCTGCCACACCATCGTGAAAGAGCGAAGTCAAGAATTCCAGAATACTATGAAGAGGTGCGACAGAGATCAATATCATGCTGAGAAGCCCAATAAACAAATCGCCTCCATTTGCTATTATAAAGTTTCCTGGCGGAGACTTTGTGAGAGGAAACTAAAATATGTTGAACTGCTGGAGACAAATCATGTGACCTGACTAGGCTGGGAAGTGGAGCAGCCAAGCTGTCATTTTGAGGGAGACAAGAGAGGGATGAAGAATTCCTGATGAATGAGTCAGAAGGTCTGGCACTGGGTCCAGAACCCAAGGTTCTTCCACTTGGTATTGTTGTAGGAAGGGGGACCATATCTGTTGAAGCCAAAACGGGGCTATTAGCTTTTTGTAAGAATCTGGGAATCAGAGGGATTTGGAGGGAAGGCATAAAGGAGACCAGAGGGCCAATCGTGTACAAGTGAGTCTCTTCGGCTATCCCCCGGTGGGGGATACAGGGCAAAGTAGCTTCTGCATTTGGCATTCATCGGGGATGCAAAAAGGTCGCAGCAAGGCGGGCCCCATCTGCGGAATATCTTTTTCGCCACTCATTCTTTGAGGGACCACTCGTGAGGCAATAGAGTGGCTCTGCTCAGTTTGTCTGCTATCACGCTGGATGACCCGGGTATGTGCATTGTTATCAGAAAGCACCTGGTGGATACAGCCCACTGCCAAAGTCTCAGGGCCTTTCGGCATAAGGGGTAAGACTTGGTTCCCCCATGCTTGTTGATGTACCAGACTATCGATACGTTGTCTGTATGTATTGCAATCGTCTCTCGAGGTAAAGAGTCGTGAAAGAGTTGCAATGCTAGAAACACCACTCTCAACTCTAGGACTTGGATGTGCAAATGAGATTCCATGTCTGACCAAGGGCCTTGGACAGTTCTTCCCTGAAACAGCCCCCCCTCGCCTATCAGGGAAGCATCCGTGGTCACTGTGGCTGTGGGAGGGGGAAGTACAAATGGGCGACCTACAGTCAATTGGTGGCTGTTCAACCACCAAAGAAGGTACTTTTTGCAAGCATTTGTCAGACGAATCTTGTGTGACATTGGAAGATGTTGATAAGACCACTGTGTGAATAGTAACCATTGGAGTATCCTCATGTGCATTCGTCCCAGAGGAACCGCTAGGAGTGTAGCTGCCATGGTGCCTAACAGCTTCAGAACCTGAAATACCGGAACTCTCCTTTCCATTAACAAATGGGACACTTGACTTCGCAAAGGTATTACTCTTTCTTGAGGCAATCTGACCAAGGAGGTGGTGGTGTCTAGATCTGCTCCTATAAAGGAAATATGCAGTGACGGCAATAAAGCAGATTTTTCAAAATTTAAGGTTATGCCCAACCTGGAACACAGGTTGCTAGTGTAATCTCTGGAGCGAATTAGTTGATGACTGGTGATGGCGGTGAGGAGCCAGTCGTCCAGCTATGGAAACACCCGGAATCCTAAAATGTCTCGGGTGAGCCATGACCACTGCCATACATTTGGTGAACACTCTGGGGGCTGTGGTGAGACCAAAGGGCAGAGCTCGGAATTGGTAGTGACTGGCCCCCAGCCAGAAACGCAAGTGATCTCTGGATGGCCTGGCCATTTTGATATGGTAGTACGCATCCTTGAGATCTATAGAGCACATCCAATCACCCGTTTCGAGAAACAGAAATATCGATTGAAGCGTGACCATCCGAAACTTTTCCTTTTTGACAAAGGTGTTTAGTTTGCTGAGGTCTAATATGGGCCTCCAGTCCCCTATTTTCTTTGGAATTAAAAAGAAAGTACAGTTTTGTACCTACCATAAATGTAGATGTTCGAGTGTTTACCCTGCTGCAGTCATCACACTTGGGTTATCCTGCCGTCAGGCGGTCTCGCAGTTGGCCCGAATTCCAAAGTCTTGGTCCAGCGTCGGTTGCTGTCGCTTATTCCCTGACGTCAGTGCGGCAGGGGTATTTAAGAGGCATCTGACGCCATTTTCTTCAGTTTTTCTTGCCCCAGATGTCAGGTGCCCCCGATAGGTAGGCAAAATATACATATATATATATATATATATATACATATAGATATATATATATATAGTTATATAAAAATCAAACAAAACCCTCAGGCACAAGCAAATACACCACAGAGGTAGTATAGGAAGAAGTGGTAGAGATAAGTTCAGCTAGTTCAGAGGGGATGGAGGGAGGGTAACCTGGACTGCAGCAGCAGGGTGAACACTCGAACATCTACATTTATGGTAGGTACAAAACTGTACTATGTTCATCGTGTTACCCTGCTGCAGTCATCACACTTGGGTTGAATCCCAAAGCTAAGGATGGGAGGCGGAATCAAACAGGGTTAGAAGAAGCTAGTAGGCCCTGCAAAACTGCAGTGGCAAAACCAGCTCTAGTCTTAGAGTATAGAGGTAAATGATAATGTTTGGTGAAGGTGTGCACTGAACTCCAAGTAGCAGCTTCCAGAATGTCCTTGGTTGGTACTCCCCTGAGAAAGGCTGCTGATGTAGCTGTAGCCCTGGTGGAGTGGGACCTAATGTTAGCAGGTACTGATTTCCCATGATGTGTGTAGCAGAAACGTATGCAATGTCCTATCCATTTAGAAATGGTCTGTTTTGAGATGGTTTTTCCTTGTGATCCTGTAGCATAGGCCACAAAAAGCTGGTCAGTTTTTTTGAAAGCCTTAGTTTTATCCATGTAGTAAGGTAATTGCCTGGGAATGTCCAGAGAGTGCAGGAGTCTTTCTCCTTTGTTCTGGGGATTTGGGAAGAAGGTGGGCAAGTGAATGGTTTGGTTTAGGGCCACACTGGATACCACCTTTGGCATAAAGGAAGGATTAGTTTGTAGAGAGACTCTGTCTTGATGAAAAATGATGAAAGGTTCCACTGCCATTAGTGCCTGTAGCTCTGAGACTCTTCTAGCTGAGGTTATTGCTAGTTGTAGGGCAGTTTTCCATGAAAGAAATTTTAAATCGGCTGAAAAAGCTGGTTCAAAGGGCGGCAGTGTAAGCTTTTCCAGAACAAAGTTGAGATCCCAAGTAGGTGTTGGAGCTCTCCTTGGTGGTCTTTAGTCTTTAGCCCCTCTGAGGAACTGTCTTAGGAGTGGATGTGAAAATAAAGGAGGATCCATGCTGTAATGCACTGAAATCGCTAAGGCGTGGATCTTAATAGATGAAAAGGAAAGTTTTTTGTGTAACATCTCAGTCAAATATTGTAGAATCTGAGGGATGTTAGGATCAAGGGGGTTTAGGCCTTTAGCCTTGTTCCAGGCGCAAAATCTCTTCCATTTGTCTGAATAGGTTTTCCTGGTGCTGGGCATCCTGGCCTCCAGAATGACATCCATAACAGCTTTGGATAAAGGTGTTGGTTGGTTGTTTAGGTAATTTGCCATGCAGCCAGGTTTAAAGTCTTGAGCTGGCTGTGTAGAATCTGATGGTCTCGCTGGGTGAGCAGGTGAGGAATTTGGGGCAAAATCCATGGTGGGCCGTGGGCCATATTCCTTAAAATTAGATACCAATGTTGGCGTGGCCACTCTGGTGTAAAGAGCATCATTTATGGCCTCTCTAATCTGACTTTCAGCAGTACCTTTGCTAGAAGAGGCAGTGGAGGGAAAGCATAAACTGTTAATGTTTTCCAACTGAATGAGAGGGCGTCCACTTTCCAAGCTAGTGGATGGAAGGTCCTTGTGCAAAAGTTTTGAAGTTGGTGGTTGTGGGGGCTTGCAAACAGATCTATGTCTGGGCGTCCCCATCTTTGAACTATCATTGCAACTATCATTGCAAATACTTGTGGATCTAGTTTCCATTCGTGTGGATCCATGATGTTTCTGCTTAGGTCGTCTGCCAATGTGTTTTTCTTTCCTGGCAGGAATTGTGCTTGTAAATGAACCTGGTAAGAGTGTGCAGTGTTCCACAAGGTCATTGCTTGCCTGCATAGAGGTTAGGAATGTCTGCCCCCTTGCTTGTTTATGTACCACATAACTGTGGTATTGTCCATCTTTATTAGTAGTTGTCCTGGGTGTAGAAGGTCCTTGAAAGCTGTTAGGGCATTCTGCACTGCTAGCATTTCTTTTTGATTGATATGCAGGTGTCTCTGATCTGTAGTCCATTTGCCCTGAATGCACTGCCCTGCCATGTGTGCTCCCCAGGCATAGTCCGATGCAGCTGTTGTCATAGTTTGCCTGGCTGGGGGTAAGGTGAAAGGCTGACCCTTGTTGAAGTGACATGCCTGTGCCCACCATAGAAATTCCTGTTGAAGGCAGGGAATGAGTGATATTGTCTACAAGCTGTGTCCATACACTTTTCAGGTACCATTGTAATTTCCTCATATTCAGTTTTGCAAATGGTATTAGAAGAATGCAAGATGCCATGAATCCCAAGGCCTGCAGAATTTTTCTTGCAGGGAGTTGGGTCTTTGTTGCCATTATTTTGAAATATTGAAACAGCTATCGTTGCTCGTCTGGCGTGAGGAAAACCATCTGGGCCGTTGTATTCAAGCTGGCACCCAGGAATATTATGTTTTGTGAGGGTACTAGTTTTGATTTCTTTTCGTTTACTGTGTACCCTAGGCAACTTAGAAGGTGTTTGACAAATGCCAGATGCTTTAAAAGAATGTCCTTGCTTTCTGCTTGAATAAGGCAGTCGTCCAGGTATGGGTATATTTGAATTCCTCTTAGTCTGCAGTATGCAATTACTGGTGCCAGGCATTTTGTGAAGACCCTGGGCGCAGTAGATAAGCCAAAGGGCAGTGCAGAGAATTGATAATGCGGTGAACCTGCAATGAAGCGGAGGTATCTTCTGCAATTTTGTCTGATAGGGACATGCAGGTATGCCTCCCTGAAGTCCAAAGTGACTAGCCAAGCATTCTTGCCCAGCATGGGAAGAAGCTGCTGTAGTGTTAGCATCTTAAATTTTGGTACTTGCAGATAGGTGTTCAGAATTGAAAGATCCAGAATGGGTCTGCATGCTTTGTCCTTTCTTGGGACTAGGAAGAGTCTTGAGTAAAAACCTTGCCCTTGCTCCTGTACAGGTACCTGTTGAATGGCTTTCATGTTCATGAGAGCTAGAATTTGTTTTAGTGCCTCTGCCCATTGATTTGGTGGCAGGTTTAGCATTCCTTTGATCCTTGGTAAGGTATGAAAGTGGAATCTGTATCCTTGGGAGACAATGTTTAGAACCCATTTGTCTTTTGTGATGATGTGCCAGTTGTCTGTAAAAAATGCTAGTTTTCCCCCCAAGGGAGTTGCCAGGAGAGATTTGCTTGGTAGCTTGACAATAGAGTCATTGGGTTTGTCTTCTGCTAGCCTGGGGCCTGTCTTCTCCTCCTTTCTGGGCAGCAGAACCCCATTGGTGAGGTTTGTAAGGGCCCTGTGACTGGCCTCTGCCCCTTGGGCGTCTGTATTTGCCCCTCTGTGATCTGTCTGAAGCTGGAAAGGACCAGTTTTTTTGCTGGCAATTTCTGCTGAAACGAGGGGGTTGTACCTGTAAAAAATCCTTGACCATTTGCATAGACTTTGCCTTATCCTCCATTTTCTTTAAAACCTCTTCTGCTTTGACACCAAATAATACATCCTGCTGTAAAGGTGCATCCAATAATTTTGCTTTAACATGGTCAGGGAGGGTTTGTTCTTTTAACCAAGCATGTCTACGTATGACAGAGCCAGTAACAGCTGCTCTACAGGAAGCTTCCAATGAATCAAATCCGCATTGCAAGGTATGTTTGCCCACCTGTTCAGCTGCATGCAACAGATCCTGCATTTTCTTGAATTCAGGCTGTTCTGAATGTGTGTTCATTTTTTGTTTTAACTGAGACATCAGGAATTGTTGATATTTCAGCATGTGAAACTGACAATTTAATGCTCTCATAGCCAGAGTTGCTGAGGTGTAAATTTTCTTTCCCCATCTATCTAATGCTCTGGAATCCCTTTCAGAGGGCACAGGATTTTTAGCCATAGAAACTTTTGCTCCCTTAGGACCCTGGGAAATTGTTTATGGGTCAGCTACAGGGCTTTTATAAAGGAATTTGTGTGAGTCAGGTACTCTCTAGTATCTGTCTGGTTTGGCTGGAGCAGGAGGTAAAGAGTCTGGATTTAAACTAGATTCCAAGTAATCATCATCCACAATATCTAAAACAGGAGGGATAGCAAGAGGTCTGTGCTGGGGAAGTAAAAGGAACTCTCGGAGCCTTTTCTTAGAATCTGAGTAATCCTGGTCTTCCCAGTGGAAATGTTCCCTCATGGTATGCAAAGTTTCCCCAAAGGAGTAGTCTTCAGGGGGAGAAGCCGAAGGAATGGAATCTTCAGCCTCAGAATCCTCATAAGGTGGAAAAGTGTAATCCTGTTCCTCAGAAGAATCTGAGGAGAGAGAAACCTGGTCAGAGGATGTATAATCCTCCTCTTGTCTTGGTCTTTTATCAGGAGGGGGATGGGAACCCCTGATAAGGATAATTAAATCTTCAGCCATCTTAAGCATCTGTTTCTTAGGCATGGGGCCTTGAACTGTACAGGTACAGTTTTCTTTGGTTTTAAAGGAGTTTTAAAGTTTAGCATAAGATTTAATGGTGAGTATAGTCGGTCTGAAGACACCTTCTACACCCGAAGGTGTTTCCGTTGCACCGGTGTCTAGTTCTGCTCCGGTGTCGGTAGAAGGCTGCGTCGGCCTAGTGGACTCCGCTTGGGAGTCCGCAGCTGTCTGGGGTTCCAGTTCTGCGGTCATCAGGGGCTCCGTAGGCGCCTCACTGAAAACCGGCGACAGGCCCAACTGAGGCCTCGATGTCTGGCTTATTCTTAGGCTGCCTGTCCTTATCCTTGCGTTTTTTTATGAGTGGTGGTCGTCGGCTGCTCCGACGGCATGATATAATTAAATTTCCTACCAAAGTAATGCCATGTGAAGTCAAAACAGTGTTTGATATTTTATTAAACCTAGCGCAAAACCGACAACCTGTGACGTCTTGGTCTGGACCTAGGCAAGGAATACAACAGGAATGGAAGTCCTTATGAGGTATTTGCTTCCCACAAGAAATGCAATTAACTTTTTCTGACATCGGACTGAGGCAAGAAAATGTTCCCCAACGGAGTACTTGGCTTTAATGAAGACTTCGGACTGAAATTGAAATCGAAAAATCTCAGGTGTCGGCCGACCAGCACTTGCGAACTGCTTCTGCTTTGGGCACCACGCGGCAAGACTGAAGAAAATGGCGTTAGATGCCTCTTAAATACCCCTGCCGCACTGACGTCAGGGAAGAAGCGACAGCAACAGAAGCCGGACCAAGGCTTTGGAATTCGGGCAGACTGCGGGACCGCCTGACGGCAGGATAACCCAAGTGTGATGACTGCAGCAGGGTAACACGAACATCCTGGAGCAAGTTCCGGATCCTACCTGGTCCGCCGGGACTGGTTAGATGACTCTCTTTCTAGCAGCCTTAGAATTTCTACGGTTACTAGATTCCGCAGACTAGGTGGAACGTCTGGGATTCTTGTACGAATGGAAGGGGATTCGTAAAAGGGAATGATGTAACCTCTGGTAATTATGCTTTTTACCCAAGAATCTGATGTAATTCCTAGCCAGGCATCTGGGTATAAAGCTAAGCGACCCCCGACTGCCTCCAGAGCAGGATGGTCGGGCTCAGGAGCGCTGATAGGGCTTGCCAAGGAACTGCTCCCTGTCACCCTGGTTCTGCGGTCCCCCTCTGCCACCTGGGCGGCGTCTACCATTATACCCCCCCCCCCTCTGCCCCTGGAGAGGGGTTCACTACGTGCGTTCTGGAAAGCTCCTTGGGACTTTCGGAAAGTACAGTTTTGTACATACCATAAATGTAGATGTTAGAGTGCTAATACAGCTGCAGTAATCACAGATGGGTTCTCTGCCTTCAGGCGGGTCCTCGGTCGGCCGAATTCCAAAGTCTTGGTCTGGCGTCGGTTGTCGTCGCTCTCCTCCCTGACGTCAGTGCGACAGGGGTATATAAGACACAGCCGACGCCATATTCTTCAGTCTTTCTTGCCCCAGATGTCAGGTGCCCCCAGAAGGAAGGCAATACATAAATTATTTACCAAGAGGGGAAGGAGGGAGGGAAACCTGTACTGCAGCTGTATTAACACTCGAACATCTACATTTATGGTAAGTACAAAACTGTACTATGTTCATCGTGCATACAGCTGCAGTAATCACAGATGGGTAGAATCCCAAAGCTACGCACAGGGTGGTAGGCACTAGGTGGAACTGGGATGAGACAGAATGCCCTGCAACACAGCAGTGGCAAAGCCTGCTCTAGTTTTGGAATATAAAGGCAGATGGTAGTGTTTTATGAAGGTATGCACAGAACTCCAAGTGGCTGCCTCCAAAATATCTTTGGTAGGAACTCCTCTTAGGAAGGCTGTAGAGGTAGCTGTGGCCCTGGAGGAGTGGGATCTGATGCCTGTAGGGACAGATTTTCCATGACAGGAGTAACAAAACCGTATGCAGTGGCCTATCCATTTTGAAATTGTCTGTTTGGTAACTGGCTTCCCCCTTGAGCTCCTACAGCATAGGACACAAAAAGTTGTTCTGATTTTCTGAAAGGCTTTGTTCTGTCCAAATAGTAACGTAGCTGTCTATGGATGTCCAAGGAGTGTAGCAGCCTTTCCCCTTTGTTTTGAGGATTAGGGTAAAAGGTAGGTAAGTGAATGGCTTGATTTAAAGCTACCCTGGATACTACTTTAGGCATAAATGATGGATTGGTTTGAAGGGAAACCCTGTCATGATGGAAGATGAGAAAGGGCTGCACAGCCATGAGGGCTTGTAGTTCCGAAACCCTACGAGCTGAGGTAATGGCCAGAAGGAAAGCTGTTTTTCAGGACAAATATTGCAAATCTGATGAGGCAGCTGGTTCAAAAGGAGGCAATGTTAATTTTTCTAAAATGTAATTAAGATCCCAGGCTGGCACAGGTTGCTTCCTTGGTGGTCTTATATTTTTACCCCCTCTGAGGAACTGTCTTGAGTGGGTGAGAGAATAAGGGTGGATCCGTGTTGAATTCTGCAGAAATGGCTGAGGAGTGGATTTTTATGGAGGAAAATGAAAGTCCACTGTTCAGCAACTCAGCTAGATACTGTAGTACTCGAGGCAAATTCAGTTTTCTAGGGTCCTGGCCTTTTTTCTCATCCCAAGAGCAAAACAGTTTCCATTTTGCGGAGTAAGCCTTTCTAGTAGATGGCCTTCTGGCCTCCAAAATGATGTCCTGCACCTCTTTGGGGAGTAGTGTCTGATGAGGTGTTAATGAATTTTCATGCAGCTAGATTGAGTGTTTTCAGCTGGCTGTGAAGAGTTTTGTAGCTGTGCAGAGTCGACAGAAGAGGCATTAGAGGTAGGGGCCAGGGAGGAGTATGTGTTAGGCTCCTCAGGAGTGGACTCCAGTGTTGCCTCGGCCAGTCTGGAGCAATCAATATCATCTTCGGTCTGTCTGTTCTTGCTTTCAAGAGCACCTTGGGCAGAAGAGGAAGAGGTGGGAAAGCGTAAACTGTCCATGCTGTCCAACTGAATGAAAGGGCGTCCACTCTCCAGGCCTTTGGATGAAAGGTCCTTGAACAAAACTTTTCCAATTGATTCCTGTGGGAGGCGAAGAGATCTATGTCTGGCCTCCCCCACGCTTGGATTATTTTTGTAAACACTTGAGGATGCAACTTCCATTTGTGTGGATCTGTCATATTTCTGCTTAGATTGTCTGCCAGCGTGTTTACCAAACCTGGCAACTACTGTGCTTGAAGTTCGATTTGCCATTCCAGAGCCAAGTTCCAAAGTGTCATGGCTAGTCTGCACAGGGGGTATGAATGTGTTCCTCCTTGTTTATGTACCACATTACTGTGGCGTTGTCTGTTCTTATCAATAATTGTCCTGGATGCTGGAGGTCCTTGAAAGCTGTAATTGCATTTATCACTGCTAGCATTTCTTTTTGATTGATGTGAAGGTGCTTTTCTTTTTGGGACCATTTGCCCTGAATGCACCTGTCTGTCATGTGCGCCCCCAGGCGTAATCTGAGGCATCTGTTGTAATGACTTGATTTGCTTGAGGCTTGCAGAATGGGAGACCTGTGTTTGTTTGGCATGCTTGGGCCCACCATAGAAATTCCTTTTGCAAACATGGAATTACTGGTATTATTGTTTCCAAACTGTGGCTGTGTTGAGACCATAGGTTTTTTAGGTACCACTGAAGTTTCCTCATATGCAACTTTGCACATGGGATTAAAAGAATGCAAGATGCCATGAAGCCCAGAGCCTGCAGGATTTTCCTTGCAGTAAGCCTGGTACAATTTGCTAGCATTTTGAAGTACTGAGTTAGTTGCCCCTGTTTTTCTGGCGTAAGATAGGCCATCTGGGTGTTTGTGTCCAAGTTGGCACCCAGGAAAATAATTTTCTGAGATGGTGTTAGTCTGGATTTCTCTTTGTTGATTGTGTATCCCAGAGAGTTCAGTAACCGTGTTGCATAAGCCAGATGATCCAGAAGTATGTGCTTGCTGTCCGCTTGGATCAGGCAGTCGTCCAAATAAGGGTAAATTTGTATCCCTTGAAGTCTGCAGTAGGCAATTACTGATGCCAGGCATTTTGTGAATACTCTGGGCGCAGTAGATAAGCCAAAGGGCAATGCAGAGAATTGATAATGGATTGAACCTGCAAGAAATCTGAGGTATCTTCTGCAGCTTTGTCTGATTGGGACATGCAGGTATGCCTCCTTGAGGTCCAATGTTACCAGCCAAAACCCCTTGCCCAGCATGGGAAGAAGCTGCTGTAATGTGAGCATCTTGAATTTTGGTACGAGTAAGAATGTGTTTAGGATGGATAAGTCCAAAATGGGTCTCCAGTCGGTTCCTTTCCTTGGTACCAGAAATAGCCTGGAATAAAAACCTTGACCTTGTTCGTGAGTAGGTACCTCTTGAATAGCTTTCATGTCTATGAGCTTTGAAATTTGCAGTTGTGCCTCTGCCCTTGGATTGTGTGGCAGGTTTGGCATGCCTCTCATTTTTGGTAGAGTGTGAAAATGAAATCTGTAGCCTCTGTCTATAACGTCCAGGATCCATTTGTCTGTTGTGACAATATGCCAATTTCTTGTAAATAATGCCAGCTTTCCTCCCAAAGGTGCTGCCAGCTGAGACTTGCTTGGCGTGGAAAGGAGGAAGTAATTGGGTTTGTTTCCTATATTGTTGTGCACTGTCTTCGCCACCTCTTGGTGCTGGAGTTTGCCATTGCCTGCCTCTATATGATCCTTGTGATTGTCCTCTGCCCCTTGAGCGCCTGTGTCTACCTCTTTGGGGCTTGTCCGTGGCTGGAAAGGACCAGTTTTTAGAAGGCCAATTTCTGCTAAAACGTGGTGGTTGAACCTACAGAAAAGCTTTGACAGATTGCATAGATTTGGCTTTTTCTTCCATTTTCTGTAGTATCTCCTCAGCATTAGTACCAAATAGCACATCCTTTTGTAAAGGAGCATCTAATAGTTTAGCTTTCACATGATCAGGCAAGATTTGTTCCCTAAGCCATGCATGTCTACAAATAACAGCAGCTCTACTTGAGGCCTCTAGGGTATCATAGCCACATTGTAAGGTGTGTTTACCCACTTGTTCTGCACTATGCATCATATCCTGCAACTCCTTCAAATCTGGTTGTTCAGGTTGAGATTTTATTTCTTAATTGTGATAACAGAAACTGCTGATATTTAAGCAAATGAAACTGACAATTTAAGGCCCTCATGGCTAGGGTGGCCGAGGTATACACCTTTTTTCCCCACCTTTCTAAGGATCTAGACTCTCTTTAGGAAGGTAGTGGAATCTTAGCAGTAGAGGCCTTCATTCCCTTGGGGCCTTGAGAAATGGTTTCAGGGTCAGCATTATGGCTTTTGTACAGAAATTGGTGAGAGTTAGGAACTCTGTAGTACCTATCAGGCTTGACTGGGGCAGGAGGCAGGGAAACCGGATTAAGGCAAGCCTCCGAATAAACATCATCCAGTACGTCCAAGACAGGAGGAATAGCCAGAGGTCTGTGCTGAGGTAACAAAAGAAATTCCCTAAGTCTTTTCTTGGAATCAGAAAAGTCTTGGCCTTCCCAATGGAAGTGTTCCCTCAAGGTGTGCAAGGTTTCCCCAAAAGAAAAATCCTCAGGAGAAGATACAGAGGGAATGGACTGCTCTGCATCAGAATCTTCAAAAGGGGAGAAAGAGTGTTCCTCTACATCAGAATGATCTGAAAAAATGGAGCCCTGATCCGAAGAGGGAGAATCTTCCTCGACTCTGGGTCTCTTGTCTGGAGGGGGTTGGGAACCCCTGATAAGAGTAATTAAATCCTCAGCTATTTTAAGCATCTGCTTTTTAAGCATGGGGCCTGGAGATGGGCCCTGTGCAACAGGCCTCTTGGGATGCCTGGCTGATTTGGACTTAGGAAAGGCCTTAATTGAAAAGGAAGATGAGGGTCTAAAGACACCATGGGTGGAAGTGGACCTGTCCACATTAGGAGGCTCAACGCTCACAGTGGCTTCGGTGGTTGTAGTCTGGGTATGGGCCGAGGTACCTGCGGTCTCGGTTACAGAAGCCCCCGCCAAAGAAGTGTCGTCGGTAGTCAGGGACTGCATAGGCGTCTCGCTGAGAACCGGACCACGTGTAGCTGGTTTTGGCGTGGTGTCAGTGGGGACCGCGGACCTCGCATGTCGGTCTTTGTCCTTGTGTTTTTTGGACAAAACGGTAGTCAGAGTCTCAGACGACATTTTATAATCAAAGGCTTTACCGAAAAAGTGTTGGGCGAACTCCGCCCGACACTTAATAGTGCGCTTATTGAAAGTAGCGCAAAAGTGACAGCCCAAGATGTCGTGGTCTGGGCCTAAACAAGGTATGCAGAGGGAATGGAAATCCTTATGCGGTATTTGCTTCCCACAAGAAATACAATTGTTAACTTTTTCTGACATCGGTCTGAGGCAAGAAAAATTTCCCCAACGGGGTACTTAGCTTTAATGAAGACTTCAGTTTCCAATTTTTCGTAAATTCAGGAGCTGGCCGACCGGCACTTGCAAACTGCTTTTGCTTCTCGCAACGAGCGGCAAAAAAGACTGAAGAATATGGCGCCGGCTGTGTCTTATATACCCCTGTTGCACTGACGGCAGGGAGGAGAGCGAAGAAAACCGACGCCGGACCAAGACTTTGGAATTCGGCTGACCGAGGACCCGCCTGACGGCAGAGAACCCATCTGTGATTACTGCAGCTGTATGCACGATGAACATCCACATTTTCCCACCTTTCTGCCCTTTGGGGTATGGTCTAGTGGGGTTGGAAAAACAGACTCCTAAGGCAGATAGAGTCTATCCTTCCTGCTCACACCTAGTGAGGCTCTCCTTCACTTTAGGCCCAAACAAGGAAGAGCCATCAAATGGGGTATTAACAAAGGAAGACTTGAAAGGCTTCCGCAAAGGAGCATAAGTGCATCCAGGATAGTCGCCGCAGAGCTATCGCTGATGCTCGGCTCGATTCACCGGCTGCATAAGAAATGAGCCGCATGAACGAGTTTACAATGGAATTAAGGGTGCTAAGCTGTGCAGTTACTCTCTCAGAAACAGCATCATCTGTTTTGCCCTATAGAGCATCTCCAAACTCTTTGAGGAGATCTCGAAGATGGGTAAAGTGGGTCAAATAGTTGAGCAATCTCATTGCAAATGTCACAGAACAAGAAGTTATGTACTCACCATAACGTTCGATGTATGTAGTCCATCTCGCCTCACATTCTTACCTGTGGGTCGGAGCCGAATGTTGGTTCAGACTCGGCCAAACTTTTTTAGCTCAAAGTCTTTCTATTGGCGGGGCTAAGATGGTATCCCATGCTGCACTTGCTCTCTATCCCCAGATCTAGTTTGCTGCGAACACCAGCACTCATTCTCCATGCATAACACCACTTAAGGAAAGGAAGAACAAACCAAGAATGAAGGGAGCTCTGAACCAGACGTAACCTCCAGATCCTCCAGGACAGGGGAAGGAGGGGGGTTAAGTAAGAATGTGAGGCGAGATGGACTATATATATCGAATGTTATGGTGAGTACATAACTTCTTGATGTTATGTAGTCCAATCTCACCTACATTTATACCCGTGGGACAGCGTCCCCCAGGATCTAAATCCTGGAAGGCTCAGTGGAAAATACTCCTGAGCACTGTGGAACCAAAGGAAGACCTACCCCTAGATACCACATCCAACTTGTAATGAGTAACAAAGATGTGAGGAGATGCCCAAGTAGCCGCAGCACAAATATCATCCATAGACAATCTGGCCTGAAAAGCTGCAGATGTAGATAACAGAGTAGAGTGAGCCTTCACCCGGAATGGTAAATCTTTACCCCCCTGAGGAATAAATCTAAGAAATACAACTGGAAATCCACCTGGACAACGTGACTTTGGAAACAGGAGACCCAATTCTGTTTTCTAAAAACGAAACAAACAACTGATCAGATTTTCTGAGGTCTTTTGTTCTGTGCAAATAAAAACGTAATTGCCTGTGCACATCCAATTGATGAAATTTGAATTCTGCTTTGTTTGTGAACTGGGGAAAAAACACTGGCAATTCAATAGATTGGTTAAGGTTACTGACTGACACCACTTTGGGAAGAAAAGAGGGGTTCGGTCTGAGAGAAACCCTGTCCTTATGAAAAATCAAATAAGGGGGTTTGATTGATAAAGCTTGAAGCTCCGAAACGCGTCTGGCTGACGTGATGGCTACTAAAAAGACAGTCTTCCAAGTTAAGAATTTTAAATCGCAAGTGGCTGCAGGCTCAAAGGGGGGTGAAGTAAGACGGTGTAGAACAAAGTTCAAGTCCCAAGGCATAACAGGTTCTGATACCGGAGGACGAAGTAACAAAGTGCCCTTCAGGAAAGCCTTAGAGTGTCTATGTGTCATCAGGCTAAGCTTGTCTGTGACATGAAAGGTAGAAATCGCCAACTGGACTTTAATGGTTGCGGCCGCTGAACCCTGGTTAGAGAGCATTGATAAGAACTCCAATACAGACGAAATTGGAGCTGTGTAAGGGTCAATCGTTTTGGCATATGTCCAGATTGAAAACCTCTTCCATTTGCTGTAATAAATCTTTTTGGTTGAGGGCTTATGAGAGGAAGATAAAATATGAACCACCTCCGGCAAAAAATGATGAAGCCTAACTAATGACGGAAGTGGAGTAGGCAGGCTGTCAACAGGAGGGTCCGAAGAGAGGGATGGAGTTGCCCTGACATGTGTCAGTAAGTCTGGTTGTGGGTCCAGAATCCAAGGAGCGTCCATGAGATAGGGATGGAGAAAGGGGAACCAAATTTGACGAGGCCAGTGTGGTGCAGCCAGAATCATTCTGCTTCCCAAGGATTGCGCTTTCTGAATAACGTTTGACAGCAAGGGGACTGGAGGGAAGGCATATAGTAGACCAGCGGGCCAATCGTGGACTAGAGCGTCCCTGGGCGACTCCCCCTGAGGGGGGATCAATGTGAAGCAGCTGCTGCATTTGGCATTGAGGGAGCAGGCAAAAAGGCTGCAGCAAGGCTGATCCCACCTGCGGAAGATCTGTTCCGTAACCTGACACTTCAGGGACCACTCGTAAGGCATCAGAAAAGCTTTGCTTAGCCTGTCTGCGATGACATTAGACTTCCCCAGAATGTGCGTTGCCACCAGAAAACGTTGGGAAGACACTGCCCACTGCCACACTCGCATGGCCTCTCTGCAAAGGGGATAAGACTTGGTTCCTCCCTGCTTGTTCAGATACCACACCACTGACATATTGTCCGAGTGGAATGCAATAGTCCAGAGAGGAAGAAAACTCTGAAGTGCTTGTAACGCTAGTAGCACAGCTCTCATCTCCAGGACATTGAAATGCAGATGCATCTCGTGCTCTTGATACGTGCCTTGGACTGCCCTGCCTAGATAATTTCCCCCCACCCCATCTGGGAGGCATCTGTGGTCACTGTGGCAACCGGGGGCGCAGGAACGAAGGGCTTTCCCGCATTCAGGTTGTCGGTGCGAAGCCACCAACTGAGATCCTGTTTGCACCTGTCTGAGTAGAATAGGGTGAGAAAGTGGAAGACGTTGAAGAGACCACTGGGCAAAGAGTAGCCACTGAAGGAGCCTCATATGTAACCTTGCCAGAGGGACTAACATAATCGTAGCAGCCATTATCCCCAACAGTTGGAGGACCCATCTTACCTTCGCTCTTTTCAGAGGGAGCAAGGTGTGAACTTGTTGTTGTAGGACTCTGATTCTTTCCTGTGGTAGAAACACCCGCATGAGGACTGCGTCTAGTTCGGCGCCTATAAAAGTGACACACTGAGGGCAAAAAGGCAGATTTTTCTCAGTTCAATGTGATGCCCAACTGTTGGCATAGGTTGATAGTAGCGTCCCTAGTCTGAAGTAGTAGATGCCTGCTGGTGGCAGTAAGGAGCTAGTCATCCAGATACTGAAACACTTGGAATCCCTGACGTTTCAAGTGAGCAGTCACCACTGCCATGCATTTGGTAAGCACCCTGGGGGCTGTGGTGAGACCAAAGGGCAGGGCTCGAAACTGAAAATGACTGGCTCCCAGCCGGAAGCGTAGGCGACATCTGGATGCCCTGTCCATCTTTATGTGGTAGTAAGCATCCTTGAGGTCGATGGAGGACATACACACTTCTTTTCCCAACAAGGGGAGAATAGACTGCAATGTGACCATTCGGAACTTGGACTTTTGCACATGGGTGTTCAATTGACTGAGATCCAATATGGGTCTCAGGTCCCCTTGTCCTTTTCGGCACCAAAAAGAATCTGGAGTAAGTCCCTAATCCGATCTGGTCTGAGGGGACATGTTGGATGGCTCCTTTTTCTAGCAGCTTTGAAACTTCTGAAGCTGCGTAATCCCTTCGACTGGGTGGAACATCCGGGATTTTCTTGATTGGAGGGGGATTTGACAAGAAGGGGATGACATATCCTCCGAAAATTATTGGTAGAACCCATTGGTCCTGGGTGATATCTTGCCAGACCTCCGGGTATAATGAAATTCGACTCCCGACAGGCTCAGGAAACGCACAGTCGGGCTTCCCATCTGGAGCGGCGGTAGGGAGAACCACGAAAGGAATCGCTGTCTCCCGAGTTGCAGGGGCCTCCTCTGCCCCTAGGGCAGTGTCTCCCTGAATAACCACCCCCCCCTCCCCTGCCTCTGGAGGATAATCACCCCTCCCCTGCCTCTGGAGGGGGGCTCACCTTGTGCACTGGGAAAAAACCTCTGTGCTTTCTTGAACCACATTTTGCCACCCCTCTGAGCCTTGGGATAAGGCCTAGAGGGAAGGGAAAAACAGACTCCTACGGCAGACAGAGTTTTTCCCTCCTGTTCGCACCTGGTGAGAGTGTCTTTCACCTTGGTTCCGAACAAAGAGGAACCATCAAAGGGGGGGGGGGGTCGGTGAATGAAGACTTGAAGGCCTCCGCGAAATGAGAAAGGTGTATCTAGGCCTGCCTCCTAAGAGCAACTCCTGAACTTGCTGCCCTACTCGCTCCTTCGGCTGCATGGAGGAGTTTGCAATGGAATTGAGGGTAGACATCTGAACGTTGACTGTCTGGGCCACCGCCTCAGAAACATTACCCGTGAGAGTATTTCCAAGCTCCTTGAGGAGACCTCTGTGGAGCCGTGTAAAGTGTGATAAATAATTCAGTGACTGTAAAGTAAAGGTCGCTGAAGAAAAAGTATGCTTCCCATACTGGTCCATGGTCTTAGACTCCTTGCTAGGGGGATGGACAGTGGAAGAAGTCACGGCTAATTCCTTCTGAGTGGCAGCTGCCACCACCATGGCATCCACAGGGACTCCCTTGGACAGAAATTCCTTATCAGGAGGAGCAGACAAAAATTTATTGGGTCTCCTGGGGACTGGTTCCACAGAGTCAGGGGTTTGCCACACCCTTCGACAAACCAAATCCAGAAGCTCGAAGGGTGGAGATACGAAGGAGGCGGAGGGCTGAGCACCAAAGGTCTTCAGAAAGACAGACTCCTCCTCTGAGATGGCTTTGGATGGCCAGTCACCTTTTTTTCAAAATCTCTATGATGTCAGAGAAAGAAACATCCTCAGAGCATGACTTAGGGGACCCCTCAGATTCCTCGAGGTCGTTGTCTGATGTGAGAGACTCATCTTGGGAATCTATGTGCTTCCTCTTGCATGTCTTCTTTCTGGGTGGCTCCTCAGGCAAAAACTCTGAGGTGCCCTCAAAAATGTGGGGACCACTCATGGGAGTACCCTGAGGCCTTTGGGCTCCACTGTCTAGAGATAGATGGCGATCAGAGACCTGCACCGGTGTAGTAGGGGACAGAATGACTGACCCGCATGATGCCGCTGATGACCTGGCCAGAGTGCTCCGCATGGCCTCGAAGGCTGCCCCGCCCCCAGAGTCCGAACGACCAGCCTCCGAAGCCACAACAGGAGTCAAACTTCCCTGCACCAAAGCACAGAGAGGGAGACTAGGAGCCAAGAGGTGTCCCAAAGCCTCTCCCTCAGGTCCGACCGAAGAATCCAGAGTCCTGAACCCAGTGGATGGCGCCGACAGGGTCGGAGCGGACGTCGGCACCGATAAGACAGGAGGAGCTGTCAGGACCGACCTAGGGACATCACACGGAGCCGAGCACTCTGGCTCTGAAAGCCGAGATGTGCTCGGAGGAGGAAGTATTGAAGCAGGTTGAGGGACTGGCTCCAGGGCCGACTGGGTCGGAGCCAAGAACAATTTTGCCAGAACCAATGACTGAAGGAGTCTCTGCACCACTCTGTCGACGTCCACATCTTTTAAGGTCCTGGAAGATGTGGAGGATAGAGAAGGAGATAGAGACCTCCACTCTGAAGGGGACCTGCGAGGAGGGGATACTGGCCTAATGCTAGGCGATCGGCTCCGAACAGTTTCCAAGAAGATTGGAGCCGAAGCAGGTTCCATAACAGCTGACACTTCCTGCGGCCCAGAGGACAATGGAGCAGACTTTGCTATTTTCTCCGGTGGCTCCGAGGAGACTGATGGAGCCGGAGATCTCTTTTTTGATTTCGAGGATTTTGCCTTAGAGCTGGGAGCACTCTCCAGATCCTCCTCGAAGGAGGGTTTCAGAAGTCCCTTCAAAATCAATTTATCCTTCCTTTCCTGAAGAACTCGCGGACTAAAGGCATGACAGAAGCTGCACGACTCCTGGAGGTGAATCACTCCCAGACAATACACACAGACAGTGCGTCCATCGGTAATGGACATTTTATAACTGCACCTAGAGCATTTCTTGAAGCCCGAGGGCTTGTGCATCTTACTATCTTTGGACATAGTTAACCAACAAAAATTAACCACTGAATAAATGGACCAACGGTCAAACAGTTACAAGGCGTGAAAAAGCCTACAACAAACAGAATACCACAAGATTCCTAGGTTAAACAATCCTTAGACACAAACACACGGGGGGGTAGGACCAATACCTCCAATTTAAATGGTTTTTAGTCCCGGTAAACTTTTATGACAAGGAAAGCAAGGGGACAGACTAGGTCCTCAAACAACTGAAAACGGGCCTAGCCCGTTGGAAACAGCTAGTGGGATACCACAGAAAAAAACGATTAAAAAACACACCTTTCTCACAAGACAAGACACAATAGCTATTAAAATTGCTTTTTTGCAAAAAAATTCTCTGATAAAGAAAAAGGGTACTTAGCCACAGCCAAGAGCGAGACCACGTCCGAGCTACACGAGCGTCAAACGAGATCTGGGGATAGAGAGCAGTGCAGCATGGGATATCATCTTAGCCCAGCCAATAGAAAAACTTCGAGCTAAAAAAGTTTTGCAGAGTCGGAGCAGACATTCGGCTCCGAACCCACGGATAAGAATGTAGGCGAGATTGGACTACATAACATCTAAAGGATGCGTTTCAAGTATCTGTCCATAGTCCTAGAGTCTTTATTAGGAGGATGAACAGAAGAATAGGTTTCTGACCTCTCTTTCTTGGTGGCCACCACCACCACCATGGCATCAATGGGGACTCCCTTCGTAAGAAAAGACCTGTCTTGAGGGGAGGTGATAAATTTGTTGGGCCTCCGAGAGACCGGTTCCATGGAATTAGGAGACTCGCACGATCTTCGAGTGACCGTGTCCATTAATTCGTCAAAAGGCGGAGTAAACCAGGAGGTGGAAGGTTGAGATCCCAAGGCCTTCAGGAGCACCGACTCATCCTCAGTAGGGGTTAAGGGACTGCCAGTCACCCTCCTGTCTTAATATTTCCAGGATGTCTGCAAATGAGACAACTTCAGAGGAGAACCGTGGGGACACTTCTGATTCCTCTAAGTCGGTGTCTGACGTTAAGGAGTCCTGAGGGGAATCTAAATGCCTCCTCTTGCACAGTCTTTTTCTGGGGACTTCATCAGAGGGGGCCGTCTGGTGAAGTCTCAGTAAGCAGGGGTCACCCAATGGGGTTACCTGAGGCTCTGGGTCTCGACGCTTGGTGGGGACCTGTGGTGTAGGGACAGAACGCGGCCCTTTAGGGGAAGAGGTAAGGGTCTTAGCAGACATGACCCTCCTCATGGCATTGAAGGCACCGATTTCCTGACCCAAGGAGTCTGCCGGTTCCGAAGAAGACGGCAATCTCCCAGGGGCAGAGTCCAGGGGCTCCAAACCAGAGGACAGAACCGAGCTCACCTGCGCCAAAGCCCCGAGAGGGAGAGTCGGAACCGAAGGGTCGGTTCGACACTCTCCACCGGAACCAGCGAGAGAGTGTCGGCTCCGAGACTCTTCGATCGGAACCGAAGAAGTCAAGGTTGACAGGGCCGAGGGCACTGGGAACAAGCCTCGGCTCCGTGGGTTCCACCACTATCAGATCCTCTCTTTCCAGCTCCAAAGGCTCAACTGACCTTGGAGGAGGAGCAGAAATCTTGGTGGTGGTGGGGGGGGGGGGGTCATAGGCTTCGAAGCCAACTGGGTCGAGGCTGAAAGGAATTTGGCCAAGGTGGGGTTCACCAAAAGTTTCTGCACCACGCAGTCCACATCGATGTCAGAAAGGGTACCGGAAAAACGGGTCGAAGGAGACAAAGAAGCCACAGACTTAAGGATCGGGGACTTTAAAACCTCCGACACCGGCTCCAACACTATGATTTGGCTCCAAGGTAAGATTTCGGTGCACGGCTCCGAAGGCTGTGGAGCCGGCGACAGAGTCTTCCAAGAGGTTCTTGGAACAGAAGACTTGTGCTCCGATGACACCTTAGAAGACTTCGACCTCTTTGAGGACTTGGAGGCCTGGTCAGACTTGTCTAATGCTTCTTGAAAATCTGGCTTCAACAGCCCTCTATCAACCAATTTCCTTCGTCTCTCTAATAAAACCCTGCCACTGAAGGAATGGCAGACAGAGCAATCTTCTTGCAAATGTAGTGGACCCAAGCAGTACAAACAAGAGACGTGGTTATCGGTGATGGACATTTTCTGTCCAGTGTCACACCGTTTAAATCCAGATTTTTGTTCTCAGACATTATAAAAGGAAAATACATACAAATATCAGATCCCTGATAATATCAATAAAGTCGAAAAACCACAAAACTCCTTAGAAAGTTCAGATCCCTGAACTCTAATGACTACGAGAATAATGTGACACAAAAAGCGTTCAAATACAATTCTATGAAAAATAAGGGGATAGGGAATTAAATTTGACAGAGCCCTGTCAACTCAAGAAAGGCTAAAGGCCTAGGAGCAACTGCTCCGAACTAGAAAGACAAAATTATAATATGAGAAGTCTCACAAATATCATATACCTGATAGTCTAAATAAGTAATTTTAAATTCTTTTACGAATAAAAAAGGTTACTGGCCCGAGCTTCCTCCGAAGATTGTGCGATCCGTTGCAGTGGCAAACTAGATCTGGGGTTGGTAGGAGAGCATCATGGGATAGGGACTGTGTCTCAAGCTACAAGATCTTGAGCTTGGAAAGCGGCCGACTTGGAGCCGATGGATCAGCTCCAAACCTACGTGTAAAGAACAAGCGGCAAGATTGAACAACTTCACATCATCAGTTTGGGACAAGAATGTGATATAAAAGAACTTGAGCAAGAGGGCGTACATACATATTTGGGAATTGAAGGATCAACAATATAACATGAACAAATGTGAATAAAACTTAGTAAAGAATACTTTAGAAGACCTAAATTAATCTTGAAAACAGCATTGACATCTTGGAACAAAATCAGAGCTATAAACCAATTTGCTCTTCCTGTCCTAACTTATAGTTTTGGAGTGAATGACAGGCCCTAAAAACGTGTTGACAGATTAGATAGGAACACAAGAAAGATGCTTCATGCTCACCAAATGATTCATAAAAAAATCAGTGTATAGCAAGATTATATATTCCTCATTCCGAAGGAGGGATTGGCCAACTTGAAAGTGATTACATGTATAGATCTGCAATCATGGGACTTCACACATCTGCTAACCTCACAAGACCCAAACATAGTGAAAGTTTTGAAACATGAGAAGAATAAATCTAAGATGACTACTCTGCTTAATCTAGCAAAAGCACATCAGCATCAAGCAGGAATGGAAATGAAACCACAAACAGATAAAGATCAGGCAGCAAGTGAATGTGCAAAAAAAAACAAAAGAAAGAATATAAGGTGAAGGACCAGATGAGAAGGCAAGAAATGCGGAAAATTCATAAATATAATTACAAGTATAGAAAACTTCTGGAAGAACCTCTTGTTGATCAGGAATGAATGCAGGAATGGTTAAGGAGAGGCAAATTCAAACCAAGACATGAAAGGTTAACATTAGTGGCCCAAGATAGTGGGCTACATAAACAATAGTTTACAAAGTCCAATGAACATGTGGGAGAAACAGACAAATGAAGGTTTTGCAAAACCGAAATGGAAACAGTTGCATACCTCGTTACTGGCTGTGACATACTAATGGCAGAAGAACTGTATACTGAAAGGCATAATAATGTGGAAAGACTGTTGCACTGCGGATTGTGCAAACATTATGGTACTGAAGCAGCTGAAAAACACTGGAAACATGAGCCACAAAGCATCACAGAAGATGAAGTTTACATCACATGGGATTACCCATTACCAACAGTTCAAAAGATAGATGCTGGGAAACCGAATATAGTGGTCCATGAAAAGACAAAAGTAGCATAGCTCATTGAAATCGCCACACCCAGTGACTACAGTGTTTTGCGTAGAGAGAGAGAGTCAAACTATCAGGACCTGCATGCAGAAAAGTAAAGTTGTGTACATTTACCATAAATGAGTGTATTTCACTGTTGCAGTCATTACATTTGGGTTATCTGCTTGCAGTAGCCCTTAGTCAGCCTGATTAACAAAGTCTTGGGTCCTACGTCGGTTGCGGTCTCTTCTTCCGTGACGTCAGGTCATCAGGAATATGAAACATGCAGCCGACGTCATTACATCAGTTTTTCTTGCCCCAGATGTCAGGTGCCCCTCCAATGGGAAGCAATTAAATCTAGAAATATACAAGGTTATACCACAAACAAAAAAGCAAATACACCAAAAAGCTTTTAAGCATTGAAAAGGAGAGAAGAGGTATAGCCAAAATAAGTCAGGGGGCTGGAGGGAGGGTAACCAGGACTGCAACAGTGAATACACTCGAACATCTACATTTATGGTAAGTGTACACATCTGTACCATGTTCTTCGTTTTTCACTGTTGCAGTAATTACATTTGGGTAGATTCTCAAAGCTAAGGATGTGAAGAGTAATTTAGATAGCATTAGGACCAGCTAGAAGGCCCTGCAAAACTGCAGTGGCAAAGCCAGCTCTAGATTTAGAGAAAATTGGCAAATGGTAATGCTTGGTGAAGTATGTACAGAACTCCAGGTAGCAGCTTCTAGGATGTCCCTGGTAGGTACGCATCTGAGAAAGGCTATAGAGGTAGATGCAGCCCTGGCTGAGTGGGGTCTGATCCCCTGTGGGATAGATTTTCCATGGTGCTTATAGCAGAAATGAATGCAATAGCCTATCCACTTGGAAATGTTTTGCTTTGAAATAGCCTTGCCCTCTGTCCCTGCAGCAATTGCCTCCAGCAGTTGTTCAGATTTCCTTTGAGGTTTAGTCCTGTCCATGTAGAATCTAAGTTGTCTATCTAAGGAGTGCAGTATCCGTTCCCCTTTGTTCTGTGCATTAGGAAAGAAGGTTGGCAAACAAATGGACTGATTAAAGGCCACACTGGATACCACCTTTGACATGAAAGAGGGATTGGTCCTGAGGGACACCCTGTCTGCATGAAAGATGATGAAAGGCTCCACTGCCATAAAGGCCTGTAATTCAGATACCCTTCTTGCTGAAGTGATGGCTAAAAGGAAAGCTGTTTTCCAAGAAAGGAATTTTAAATCTGCAGTAGCAGCTGGCTCGAAAGGAGGAAGGGTGAATTTCTACAATACAAAGTTAAGGTCCCAGGCTGGAGTTGGAGCTCTCCTGGGTGGTCTTAAATTTTTGGCTCCTCTGAGGAACTGCTTGAGCAGTGGATGAGAGAAGAGGGGAGGTTCAGTGTTATAATGAGCTGAAATGGCTGAGGTGTTAATTTTTATTGAGGAAAAAGACAGGTCCTTGTGAAGAATTTCAGTTAAGTATTGTAAAATCTGAGGTAAATTGGGCACTGTTGTGCTCATCCCTCGAGACTGGTTCCAGGCACAGAATCTTTTCCATTTTTCAACATAAGATTTTCTAGAAATAGGCCCCCTTGTCTCTAAAATGACATCCATCGCTGGTTTACTGAGGGATGGTAAAGGACAGCATAGACAATTAGGCAGGCTGCTAGGTTCAGTGTTTGAAGCTGAGGGTACGAAATCTGGTTCTCCTGCTTTCCAGCAGGTTAGGAGTCTGAGGCAGGTGCCATGGGGCCAACAGTGACGCACTGCTCAGGAAAGGGTACCAGTGTTGGCGTGGCCCGGCTGGTGCAATCAAAATCATCCTTGGTTTGTCTCGTTTGATCTTTACTAGTACTTTGGAGAGCAGAGGTAGAGGAGGAAAGGCATAAACTGATAAGGACAGAGCATCCACCTTCCAAGCTTGTCTATGGGGAGTCCTTGCGCAAAATTTTTACAATTGATAGTTCCGGGGGGAGGCAAACCGGTCTATATCTGGGCTCCCCCATTTGCTTGTCAACATGTTGAAAATCCTTGGTTCCAGTTACCACTCGTGTGGGTCCATGAGGTTTCGTCTTAGTCCGTCTCCCAGTGTATTTAGTTTTCCTGGCAGGAATTGAGTTGTAGATGCACTTGGTAGCTCAAGGCTGTGTTCCACAATGCCATGGCTAGTCTGCAGAGGGGGTAAGAATGTGTACCCCCCTGCTTGTTTATGCACCACATAACAGTGGTGTTGTCCATCTTTACCATTAATTGTCCTGGAAGAATGTGGTCCTTGAAGGCTGTCAGAGCATTCTGTACAGCTAACATTTCTTTATGACTGATGTGAAGGTGCATTTGAATTGGGTTCCATTTGCCCTGAATGCACTTCCCTGCCAAGTGTGCCCCCCATGCATAGTGTGATGTGTCTTTTAGGGTTTGGGTGGCAGGGGTTAGTGTGAATGGTAGTCCCTTGCTTTGGTGGCAGGCCTCTGCCCACCAAAGGAACTCTAGGCGTAGACAAGGAATGATAAGAATCATTGCATCTAGATCCTGCAAATGTTGACACCATAGGCTTTTTAGAGATCATTGTAGTTTCCTCATATGCAGTCTTGCATATGGAATTAGAAGAATCCAGGAGGACATGAACCCCAAGGCTTGTAGTATTTGCCTTGCAAATAGCAGGGTTTTTGTGGCCACTTGTTTGAAGTAGGTTGTCAAGTGAATTTGTTTCTCTGGCATGAGGAAAGCCATCTGGGAAGTTGTATTCAAGCTTGCTCCCAGGAATATAATTTGTTGACAGGGTACCAGGTGTGATTTATTTTCATTTATGGTGTAGCCCAGACAAATTAGCACCCTTTGTACAAAAGCCAGATGATTCAAAAAGTACAGTTTTGTACCTACCATAAATGTAGATGTTCGAAGATCCACATTGCTGCAGTCCTTACACTTGGGTAGTCCGCTGTCCTCGGTCGGCCCAAATATCAAAGTATAAGGCTGACGTCGGTCAGGGCGCATTTGACTGACATCAGGACGTCAGGGTACAAATGCGCATGACCGACGTCATATCCTCAGTCTTTTCTTGCCCCAGATGTCAGAAGACCCAAAAAAAAAAAAGGTCAAAACCAAAAGATAGCAAACAACCAACCAACCACCCTTGCACTAACTATATGTACAACATATACAATATACACAAAATGTACAACCCAACCCACACAACCACCTCAAACTACAGAGGGGAAGGAGGGAGGGTAAATTGGACTGCAGCAATGTGGATCTTCGAACATCTACATTTATGGTAGGTACAAAACTGTACTATGTTCTTCATCTCACATTGCTGCAGTCCTTACACTTGGGTAGAATCCCAAAGCAGAGGTAAGGGAGGATGGCTAACTACAAGGAAGCAGGAGCTGCCAAAATGCCCTGCAAAACAGCAGTGGCAAAACCAGCCCTGGACTTAGAGTAAAGTGGCAGGTGATAATGCCTAGAGAAAGTATGCACAGAACTCCAAGTAGCTGCCTCCAAAATATCCTTGGTTGCCACTCCCTCAAAAGCTGTTGAAGTGGCAGTAGCCCTAGTGGAATGAGGCCTAATCCCAGCTGGAATCTCCTTGCCATGATGGGAATAACAGAAAGCAATGCAAAACCCAATCCACTTAGAAATAGTTTGTTTTGACACAGGCTTGCCCTGAGAACTCAAAGCAAAAGAAACAAACAACTGCTGAGACTGCCTGAACCCTTTAGTTCTGTCCAAATAATAACGCAACTGCCTGTGAACATCTAAAGTGTGCAAAATCTTTTCCCCTTTATTTTGGGGATTTGCATAAAAGTAGGCAAATGAATAGTTTGGTTTAAAGCCACACTAGAAACCACCTTAGGCATAAAGGAAGGATTAGTGCGTAATGATACCCTATCCTTATGGAAAATCAAGAAAGGCTCAACCGCCATGAGGGCCTGTAATTCAGAAACCCTTCTTGCAGAGGTAATGGCCAACAGAAAAGCAGTCTTCCATGATAAATATTTCAACTCAGCAGTAGCTGCAGGCTCAAAAGGTTGTAGAGTGAGTTTCTCCAACACAAAATTGAGATCCCAAGCAGGAGTAGGAGCTCTTAGGGGGTCTTATATTCTTTGCCCCTCTAAGAAACTGCTTGAACAAAGGATGAGAAAACAATGGTGGGTCGCAATCATAGTGAGCAGAAATTGCTGCAGCATGAACTTTAATAGAAGAGAAAGACAAACCTTTGTCTAGTAACTCAGTAAGATATTGAAGAGCCACACTCAAATTAGGCTCAGAAACATCAAAATCTTTTGCTGCACTCCAAAATAAAAATCTCTTCCATTTATCTGCACACTTTCCTTGTGCTAGGCCTTCTAGCTTCCAAAATCACATTCAAAACTTGTTGTGGAAGTTGAGACCCTCTATGGTTCAAAACAGAATATGCCAGGCTGTCAGGTGAAGAGAGTGAAGTTTGACATTGAGCAAATGGCTGTCCTCCTGTGACAACAGGTGTGGAACCGGCCATGGAGGCTTCCGTACCAGACTTCTCAGTAATGGGTACCAGTGCTGTCGAGGCCAATCTGGAGCTATTAAAATCATCCTTGGCTTGTCCTGTCTGACCTTTAGAAGTACCTTTAGGAGGAGAGGCAGAGGTGGAAAGGCATACACATGAAGATTGCTCCAATTGAAAGAAAGAGCATCCACTTTCCAAGCTGTGGGATGAAACCTTTTGTGCAAAACTTTGGCAGCTGATGGTTTAGTGGAGAAGCGAACAGATCTATGTCTGGAGTTCCCCATGACACTGTCAATTTCTGAAACACATGAGGATCCAATTTCCACTCGTGGGGATCCATAATTGCCTGCTCAACACATCTGCTAAGGAGTTCTGTGCTCCTGGCAGAAACCTTGCCTGAAGATTGAGTTGTAAACTGAGAGCAGTCTCCCACAAAATCATTGCTTGCCTGCATAGAGGATAAGAATGAGTTCCCCCTTGCTTGTTGATGTACCACATGACAGTTGTGTTGTCTGCTAGAATCAACACCTGTCCTGGAAGAAGTAATTCCTGGAAAGCTATTAATGCAAACTGGACTGCTAACATCTCCTTCATGTTGATATGTAGATGTTGTAGTCTGACAAGCCACTTGTTTTGTATCCACTTTCCATTTAGATGAGCTCCCCAAGCTTTGTCTGAGGCATCTGTCGTTAAAATCTGACTCGCCTCTGGCCGGGTCACAGAGAGTCCCTTGTTTAGGTGACATTCCTGAGCCCACCACAAAAATTCCTTTTGAATGCAAGGTATTATTTGAATGACAGTGTCCAGATCCTGGCAGTGCTGTGTCCATACATTTTTGAGATACCATTGTAGCTTCCTCATATGCAGTTTGGCATTGGGAAGCACCAGAATACAAGATGCCATGAACCCTAAGGCTTGAAGGACTGTCCTTGCAGTCAGCCCGGACTGATGAGATAGTTGATGGAAGTAAAGGGATAGACTCTTTTGTTTGTCCGGGGTTAAAAAGGCCATCTGGGATGCTGTATTCAGTCTCACACCCAGAAAGCACATGTCTTGAGAGGGTACTAGACTGGACTTTATTTCGTTCACAGAATACCCTAGGCATCTTAGCACTGCTATCACATATTCCAAATGATGAAGAAGCTCTTCCCTTCCTTGAGCCAGAATTAGGCTGTCGTCCAAATAAGGATAGATCTGTATTCCTTTTAGTCTGAAGAAAGCCATCACTGGAGCCAGAACTTTCGTGAACACTCTGGGCGCAGTAGATAAGCCAAAGGGCAATGCAGAGAACTGATAGTGAGAAGTCCCAGCTCGAAAACGCAGATACTTTCTGCAACTTAGTCTGATAGGAACATGAAGGTAAGCCTCCTTGAGATCCAAAGTTACCATCCAATGATCTTTGCCCAGCAGAGGTAAAAGCTGCTGTAACGTCAACATTTTGAACTTGGGAATGTCCAGATAAGTGTTGAGGATAGATAAATCCAAAATTGGTCTCCACGTGTTCCCCTTCTTTGGTACTAGGAACAGGTGAGAATAAAATCCTAGGCCCACTTCTGGCAGAGGAACCGGCTGTATGGCCCCTAGTTGGAGCAACAGAGAAACCTGTTTGTGAGCCTCTATTCTTTGTTGAGGAGGAACGTCTGGCATGCCTTTGAAAGGAGGCAAGGTATGGAAATAAAACCTGTAGCCGTGGTGTATGATATCCAATACCCATCTGTCCTGGGTAATTAAACTCCAATTTTCTTTGAAAAGCGCCAACCTTCCTCCCAAAGGTGCTGCCAGACGAGCAGGCTCTGGCAGCTGAAAAGGTAGGTCATTGGGTCTGCTTACGAAGGACTGACCCCTGCCCTCACCGAAGCCTGTGCAGGAGAACTCCCTGTTCTAGGCCTGAAAGAGCCCTGAGCTCTGCCCTTACCACGTCTAGATCTACCCCTAGACTGGGAATCATAAGAAGGATACGCCCACCCCTTAGTAGGCCAATTTCTACTAAACTTTGGAGGCTGGACCTGCAAAAAATCTTTAACAGTCTGCATAGACTTAGCCTTGTCTTCCATTTTCTTTAAAACTGTCTCAACAGGAGGACCAAACAACACGTCAGATTGTAAAGGAGCATCTAAAATCCTTGTTTTAAGATGTTCAGACAAATTCTGATCCCTCAGCCAGGCGTGCCTGCGAAGAACTGACCCAGTGGCAGCCACCCTAGACGAGGCCTGTACAGCATCAAAACCACATTGCAAAGAATGCTTACCCACCTGTTCAGAAACATGCACTAAATCTTGCAACTCTTTACAATCAATACCTACTGCCAGAGCATCAACTTTAGACTTCCATTGTGAAAGGAGATAGTTTTGGTATTTCAACATGTGAAACTGGCAATTCAGAGCCCTCATAGCAAGAGTGGAAGAAGTATAGACTTTCTTTCCCCATCTATCCAAGGCCCTAGCCTCCTTGTCTGCAGGAACCGGATTTTTAACAACAGAAGCCTTAACACCTTTAGGCCCCTGGCTAACAGTTTCTGGGTCTGCCCTAGGACTCTTAAAAAGACACTTATGAGCTTCAGGCACCCTGTAATATCTATCCGGCTTAACAGGAGCAGGAGGCAAAGAATCAGGATTAAGAGAAGCCTCTGTAAAAACATCTTCCACTACATCCAAAACAGGAGGTATAGCCAAAGGCCTATGCTGGGGTAAAAACAGAAATTCCCTAAGCCTTTTCCTGGAATCAGAGAAGTCCTGACCTTCCCACTTAAAATGCACCCTCATGGCATGAAGAGTTTCTGAAAAAGAAAAATCCTCAGGAGTAGCAGAAGGAGTAGAATCATCCACATCAGAATCGGAATAAGGAGAGTACTCCTGCAAGTCTTCAGCCGAAGACTCTGAAATATCTGAAGCCTGCTCAAAACCCCCCAGCTCAGGCTCCACCCTAGGTCTCTTACCAGGAGGGGGCATAGAACCCCTAATTAAAGTAATCAAATCTTCTGCCATTTTAAGCATATGCTTCTTGGGCACAGTACCTGAAGAGCTAGGGGTAACACCAAC
Source organism: Protopterus annectens (assembly GCF_019279795.1). Classification (NCBI taxonomy): domain Eukaryota; kingdom Metazoa; phylum Chordata; order Ceratodontiformes; family Protopteridae; genus Protopterus; species Protopterus annectens. Next base: position 1,032,229,546 of record NC_056743.1, read on the forward strand.
TGAAGCCAAACCTGGCCTGCCCCTGGGAGAAGCCTTTGAAACAGAAGGAGAGGGCCTAGCCACCTTAGGAAGGGAGGGAGTATAGTAACCTTAGAAGCCCCTCAGCCTGACTTGTCTCCTGAGAGGCCACATCTTGCAATAATAAGGTCTCACCCTGGGAACACAAAGAAACCTCCGGTGGAGCCACCGGCTCCACCGACACCTCTAAAGAACCGGCGTCCGTACAGACGGTTCTTCTAGCCTAGGCTTAACTGCCTTGTCCTTGCGCTTCTTGAAGAAGCGCGCGGAGCATCCGACGGCATTTTATAGTTGCACCGCTTCCCAAAGACTAACCTTGCACAATCCAACCTTCTCTTTATAGTGCGTTTATTAAATCTAGCACAAGAGCGACAGCCAACAACGCCGTGCTCAGGCTCTAAGCAAGGAATACACAAAATATGATAATCTCTATGGTATCTGTTTCCCACAAGAAATGCAATTATTGACTTTCTGACATCCGTAAATGACTGAGGCAAGAAAAACTAAAATATTCCAACGGGGTACTTAGCCAACTTTGAACTCGGTCTGAAACTTCTAAATCGAAAAATCTCAGAATGCCAACCGGCACTTGCAATGCTGCTTCTGCATCGGACCATGCGGCAAAAAAGACTGAGGATATGACGTCGGTCATGCGCATTTGTACCCTGACGTCCTGATGTCAGTCAAATGCGCCCTGACCGACGTCAGCCTTATACTTTGATATTCGGGCCGACCGAGGACAGCGGACTACCCAAGTGTAAGGACTGCAGCAATGTGAGATGAAGAACATCTATGTCTTGGTTTTCTGCCTGAATTAGACAATCGCCCAGGTATTGGTATATTTGAATATTTCTTTGCCTGCAAAATGCAATGACTGGAGCTAGGCACTTTGTGAATACCATGGGCGCAGTAGATAAGCCAAAGGGCAGTGCAGAGAAAGTACAGTTTTGTACCTACCATAAATGTAGACATTCGAGTGCTAATACAGCTGCAGTCATAACAGATGGGTTCTCCTGCCGTCAGGTGGGTCCTTGGTCGGCCGAATTCCAAAGTCTAGGTCCGGCGTCGGTTGTCGTCGCTTCTTCCCTGACGTCAGTGCGACAGGGGTATAAAAGAACCAGCGGACGCCATTTTCTTCAGTTTTTCTTGCCCCAGATGTCAGGTGCCCCCAGAAGGAAGGCAATACATGAATTTGTGCAATAAAGCAATGCAATATAATCAAAATACAGTAGTTGCAAGCAAATACACCATAAAAGAATACCCCAATCAGGTTGTATGAGGAGGTGTTAGCCAATAGGCCTGTCCCAAGAGGGGAAGGAGGGAGGGAAACCTGGACTGCAGCTGTATTAGCACTCGAACATCTACTTTTATGGTAGGTACAAAACTGCACTATGTTCATCGTGCATACAGCTGCAGTCATAACAGATGGGTAGAATCCCAAAGCTGAGAAAGGGGTGGTAGGCACTAGGTGGAACTAGGAGTAGCCAGAATGCCCTGCAAGACTGCAGTGGCAAAGCCTGCTCTAGTTTTGGAGTATAATGGTAGGTGGTAGTGCTTTGAGAAGGCATGCACAGAACTCCAAGTGGCTGCTTCCAAAATATCTTTGGTAGGAACACCTCTGAGGAAAGCTGCAGAGGTAGCTGTGGCCCTTGTGGAGTGAGATCAGATGCCTGCAGGTACAGTTTTACCATGAAGAGAGTAACAAAAGCGTATGCAGTGGGCTATCCATTTTGAGATTGTCTGTTTGGAAATTCGCTTCCCTTGAGCTCCTATAGCATTGGATACAAAGAGCTGTTCTGATTTTCTGAAAGGCTTTGTTCTGTCTGGGGATGTCCAAGGAATGTAGTAGTCTCTCCCCTTTGTTTTGAGGATTAGGGTAAAAGGTAGGTAAGTGTATAGCCTGATTCAAAGCTACCCTGGATACCACCTTTGGCATAAAGGACGGGTTGGTTCGTAAGGAAACTCTGTCCTGATGGAAGATGATAAAAGGCTGCACAGCCATGAGGGCTTGTAGTTCCGATACCCTACGAGCTGAGGTGATAGCCAGAAGGAAAGCCGTTTTCCAGGACAAATATTGCAAATCTGTTGAGGCAGCTGGCTCAAAAGGAGGCAAGGTCAGCTTTTCTAGAATGAAATTGAGATCCCAAGCAGGTATTGGTCGTTTCCTTGGGGGTTTTATATTCTTTGCTCCTCTGAGGAACTGTCTTAAGAAGGGGTGAGAGAATAAAGGTGGATCAGTGTTGTATTCTGCAGAAATGGCTGAGGCATGGATTTTGATGGAGGAGAATGAAAGTCCACTGCTTAGCAGCTCAGCTAGATACTGTAATATATGAGGTAAATTCAGTTTTCCAGGATTCTGGCCCTTTTTCTCATTCCAGGCACAAAACAGTTTCCATTTTGCGGAGTAAGCTTTTCTAGTAGATGGTCTTCTGGCCTCCAAAATGACATCCTGCACCTCCTTGGAGAGTAGGGTCTGTTGTGATGTTAAGGAATCTTCCATGCGGCCAGATTGAGTGTTTTCAGCTGACTGTGAAGAGTTTTGAAGCTGTGCTGAGTCAGAAGAAGAGGCATTAGAGGTAGGGTCCATGGAGGGGAATGCGTCAGGCTCCTCAGGAGTGGGTACCAGTGCTGTCTTGGCCAGTCTGGAGCAATGAGAATCATCTTTGGTCTGTCTGCTCTGGTTTTTAATAGAACTTTGGGCAGCAGAGGAAGAGGTGGAAAGGCATAAACTGTCATTGTTGTCCAACCGAAAGAGAGCGTCCACTCTCCAGGCCTGTGGATGGAAAGTCCTTGAGCAGAATTTGGTCAATTGGTGATTTTTGTGGGAGGCAAAGAGATCTGTGTCTGGCCTTCCCCATGCTTGAATTATCTCTGTAAAAACTTGAGGATGCAACTTCCATTCGTGTGGATCTGTCATATTTCTGCTTAGGTTGTCTGCCAGCGTGTTTTCCTTGCCTGGCAAGTACTGTGCTTGAAGTTCGATTTGTAATTCCAGGGCCATGTTCCAAAGTGACATGGCCAGCCTGCATAGGGGGTATGAATGGGTTCCTCCCTGTTTGTTTATGTACCACATTACTGTGGTGTTTGTCTGCCCTTATCAATAGTTGACCTGGATGCAGAAGGTCTTTGAAAGCTATAATAGCATTTAGTACTGCTAGCATTTCCTTTTGATTGATGTGAAGGTGCTTTTCTTTTTGGGACCATTTGCCCTGAATGCACCGATCTGTCATGTGCGCCCCCAGGCGTAGTCCGAGGTGTCTGTTGTGATGACTTGATTTGCTTGAGGCTTGCAGAATGGGAGACCTGTGTTGGTTTGGCATGCTTGAGCCCACCACAGAAATCCCTTTTGAAGACATGGAATTAGTGGTATTATTGTTTCCAAACTGTGGCTGTGTTGAGACCATAGGTTTTTCAGGTACCATTGAAGTTTCCTCATATGCAGCTTTGCACATGGGATTAGTAGGATGCAAGATGCCATGAATCCCAGAGCCTGCAGGATTTTCCTTGCAGTCAGCCTGGTGAAATTTGCTAGTTTTCTGAAGTATTGAGTTAGTTGCCCCTGCTTCTCTGGCGTGAGGTAGGCCATCTGGGTGTTTGTGTCAAAGTTGGCACCCAGGAAAATTATTTTCTTAGAGGGTATTAGCCTTGATTTCTTTTTGTTGACTGTGTATCCCAGAGAATTCAACAACATTATTACAAAAGCCAGATGTTTCAGAAGTATGTGCTTGCTGTCCGCTTGAATCAGGCAGTCGTCCAAATAAGGGTATATTTGTATCCCTTGAAGTCTGCAGTAGGCAATTACTGATGCCAGGCATTTCGTGAATACTCTGGGCGCAGTAGATAAGCCAAAGGGCAATGCAGAGAATTGATAATGGGTTGAACCTGCAAGAAATCTGAGGTATCTCCTGCAATTTTGTCTGATTGGGACATGCAAGTATGCCTCCTTGAGGTCCAATGTTACCAGCCAAGACTCCTTGCCCAGCATGGGAAGAAGCTGCTGTAATGTGAGCATCTTGAATTTTGGTAAGAGTAAAAATGTGTTTAGGATGGATAGATCCAAAAGAGGTCTCCAATCTTTTCCCTTCCTTTGCACCAGGAATAGTCTGGAATAAAAACATTGACACTGTTCGTGAGTAGGTACCTCTTGAATAGCTTTCATGTCCATGAGATCTGAAATTTGTCTTTGTGCCTCTGTCCTTTGATTGCGTGGCAGGTTTGGCATGCCTCTCATTTTTGGAAGGGTGTGAAAATGGAATCTGTAGCCTCTGTTTATAATGTCCAGGATCCATTTGTCTTTTGTGACAATATGCCAATTTTTTGAAAATAATGCCAGTTTTCCGCCTAAAGGTGCTGCCATTTGAGCCTTGCTTGGCATGCAAAGGGGAAAGTCATTGGGCTTGCTTTCTGAATGGCTGCGAACTATCCTCACCACCTCTGTGTAGGAGCTTGCCATTGTCTGCCCCTAAACGATCCTTTAGATTGCCCTCTGCCCCTCGGGCGCCTGTATCTACCTCTTTGGGGTCTGTCCGTGGCTGGAAAGGACCAATTTTTGGAAGGCCAATTTCTACTGAAACGTGGAGGTTGTACCTGTAAAAAATCTTTCAGTGTTTGCATTGATTTAGCCTTTTCCTCCATTCTGAAGAGGGGCATCTAGTAATTTAGCTTTGACATGATCTGGTAAAGTTTGCTCCTTGAGCCAGGCATGTCTACGTATGACTGATCCTGTAACAGCAGCTCTACATGAGGCCTCTACAGCATCAAAACCACATTGCAATGTATGTTTACCCACTTGTTCTGCACTATGCATCAAATCCTGCAACTCCTTCAAGTCTGGTTGTTCAGGTTGTGACATTTTGCTTCTCAACTGTGATAACAGAAATTGTTGGTACTTTAGCATATGGAACTGGCAGTTTAATGCCCTCATGGTTAAGGTGGCAGAGGTGTATACCTTTTTTCCCCACCTTTCTAAGGATCTGGAATCTCTCTCAGAAGGTAATGGGTTTTTAGCAGTGGAGGCCTTAATTCCCTTGGGGCCCTGTGAGACAGTTTCTGGGTCAGCCGCATGGCTTTTCTATAAAAGTTGGTGCGAGTCAGGAACCCGGTAGTACCTGTCAGGCTGGACTGGGGCTGGAGGTAAAGAATCTGGGTTAAGGCAGGCCTCCGAGTACACATCATCTAGTATGTCTAAGACAGGAGGTATAGCCAGAGGCCTGTGCTGAGGTAGCAAGAGAAAATCCCTAAGCCTTTTCTTGGAATCAGAGTACTCTTGGCCTTCCCAGTGGAAGTGTTCCCTTAAGGTATGCAAGGTTTCCCCAAATGAGTAATTCTCTGGGGGGGAAACAGAGGGGATGGACTCCTCAGCATCAGAATCTTCAAAAGGGGAGTAAGAATGTTCCTGTTCATCAGAGTGCTCTGAAATAATGGAGGCCTGGTCAGAGGAGGGGGATTCTTCCTCCACTCTGGGCCTTTTGTCCGGGGGGGGGGGTTGAGAACCCCTGATAAGAGTAATCAAATCCTCAGCCATTTTAAGCATCTCTTTTTTAGGCATGGGGCGTGGAGAAGGGCCCTGTGGAGCTTGTCTTTTAGAATGCATGGCTGCTTTAGACTTGTTAGTGAAAGCCTTGATAGAAAAAGAAGAGGAAGGTCTGAAGACACCTTGAGAGGAGGCAGACCCGTCTACATTTTGAGATTCACCACTAAGAGTGGCTTCGGTATCTATAGTCTGAGTGTGGGCCGAGGAGCCTGCGACCTCGGGCACAGAAGACACCGCCAATGAAGTGTCGTCGGTAGGCAGGGGTTGCGTAGGCACCTCGCCGAGAACCGGACCACCTGTAGTCTGCTTTGGCGTGGTGTTGGTAGAGGCCGCGGACCTCGTGTGTCGGTCCTTATCTTTGCGGTTTTTAGACAAAAAAGGAGTCTGAGTATCCGACGACATAATATAGTTCATTTTTTTGCCAAAATAGTGCTGGGCGAACTCCGCCAGACTCTTAATGGTGCGTTTGTTGAATGTAGAACAAAAATGACAGACCGAGACGTCGTGGTCTGGGCCTGGGCCTAAGCAAGGAATGCAGAGGGAATGAAAATCCTTATGCAGTATTTGCTTCCCACAAGAAATACAATTATTAACTTTGTCTGACATCGGTCTGAGGCAAGAAAAGTTTCCCCAACGGGGTACTTATCTTTAAAGAAGACTTCGGTTGCAAAATTTTCGTAATTTCAGGAGCTGGCCGACCGGCACTTGCGAACTGCTTCTGCTTCGGGCACCGCGCGGCAAGAAAGACTGAAGAAAATGGTGTCGGCTGTTTCTTTTATACCCCTGGCGTACTGACGTCAGGGAAGAAGCGATGACAACCGACGCCGGACCTAGACTTTGGAATTCGGCCGACAGAGGACCTGCCTGAAGGCAGGAGAACCCATCTGTTATGACTGCAGGTGTATGCACGATGAACATCTGATCGTGCGTGTAGCCTGCTTTGAAGCATAGCATCTTCTGCAAGATTCCCTGAATGGGATGTGCAGATATGCTTCCTTTAAATTTAGTGTTGCCAACCAGGCATCTTTGCTTAGCATAGGAAGCAAATGGTGAAGAGTCACCATCTTAAATTTTGGAATCACCAAAAAGGTGTTTAGAGTAGGCAGGTCCAGGATAGGTTCATAGGTTAGTACTAGACTAACTGCCCTTGCGAGCCATTTTAAGCCTAGCCAATTATCCCTTGTGAGACTCAAACCCTGCACCTTGTGTTTGTAAGGCAAACACCTTAACCATTAGGCCACCCTCCCAACCCCTAAGTTGCTTAGAGGGGGAAGGTTGGCTTCCCCTGATTGAAGTAATTAAGATCTTCAGTCATTCATATCACAGGACGTCAAGAATTGTCTTTTCTGGGCACCGGGAAAAATCTCTAGTAGAAACCTTGTCCCTTTTCTTCTTCTGGTACCAACTGAATAGCCCCTATGCTTAAGAGAGAGAGTACTTGCTTTTGGGCCTCTGCCCACTGATTTGGAGATAGATCCGGCCAACCGCTTGGAGCTGGTAACGTGTGAAATCTGTATTCTTGGGACACTATATTTAAAACCCATTTGTCTTGGGTAATGAGTCCCCAGTTCTTTGCATGAAGTTCAGTCTCCCCCCCCCCCCCAAAGGGGCAGTCAGTTAAGAAGTGCTTGGAAGTTTTAAAAAGAAGTCATAGAGACAGTTTACCAAAGGGGGAGTTTTATTACTCCCAGATTTGGAAGTGGAGGCCCATGCTGGTTCTGGATTTGGACTGAGAAGGTCTGGAAGAGGCAGGAAAGGACAAATTCTTAGAAGGCCAGTGCCTACTAAATCTTGGAGGTTGTACTTGTATAAACAAAAAAAAAAACGTACCAGTTTGCATAGATTTAGCTTTTTCCTCCATCTTTTTAAAAACAACTTCTGCCCTGTTGTCAAACAGGCGGTCCTGATTTAAGGTAACATCCAGTAATTTCGCTTTAACATGATCTGGCAAGGATTGCTCCTTAAGCCAAGCATGCCTTCTAAGTACAGACCTAGTTACCGCAGCCCTGCAAGATGCCTCTAGCGAATCAAAACCACATTGCAATGTATGTTTACCAACGTGTTCAGCAGAATGCATTAAATCCTGTAAATCCTTATTTTCAGCATAATCAGGAAACATAATTTTCTGTTTAAGCAATCCAATAACATGCAGCTAATACTTTAACATATGAAACTGGCAATTCAATGCCCTAATGTCCAAAGTTGCAGAAGTGTATACCTTCTTACCCCATCTATGCAGCGCCCTGGAGTCTCTATCAGAGGGGATAGGATTTTTGGCAGTAGTAGCTTTAATGCCCTTGGGCCCCTGTGAAATGGGTTCAGGATCCGCAGTAGGATTTTTGAAAAGGAACTTGAGAGTCAGGAACCATGTAATATCTATCAGGTTTTCTGGAAGCAGAAGGTAGAGTGTCAGGGGCCATGCTAGATTCCAAAAAGGCACCATCAACAATGTCCAGTACAGGAGGTATAGCTAAAGGCCTGTGCTGGGGCAGGAGTAAGAAATCCCTAAGCCTCTTTTTAGAATCGGAGAAATCCTGACTTTCCCAATGAAAATGCTCCCTGAGAGTATGCAAGGTTTCACCAAAAGAGAAATCCCCTGGGGAGGGGGAGGCAGAGGGAATAGAGTCCTTAGCATCAGAATCCTCATAGGTAGATAAAGTTAAATCCTGGTCATCAGAGGAAACAGAAATTTCAGAATCCCGGTCAGAAGCATCATAGTCTAAGTCGCTTAGAGGGGGAAGGTTGGCTTCCCCTGATTGAAGTAATAAGATCTTCAGTCATTCATATCATTTTTTTTTTTTGGCATAGATGCCTGACCATGCGGTCTGGGCATCAGTTTTCTTGGCATGGTTTGAGTTTTAGGTCTTGAAGAAGAATATGGCGTCGGTTTAATATGCAAGTCAGTAGGCCTGAATACACCCTCAGAAGCCGGTGCCTGCACAGCGGTTCCAAACCCATCCAAGGTAGAGACATTCGCAGGTTCCACAGTTGAAGCATCTTGCGGCATACCGGACTCTGAATGGGTCTCTGTAGAGGCCTGTGAAATTGAAGTAGTGGGCATCAGGTGCTGCAAAAGTGCCTCACTGAGTACCGGCGAACTGGGCAGCCTGTCTCTGTCTTTATCTTTGCGTTTTTACGGAATGTCGGTAGTCGAATGGCTTACCGAAGAGATATTAAGATAATTGAACCATGCACCAAAATATTTAGAAGCGCAAATATACCGACTATGGATATTTCATGATTTAAAAAAGGCACAAAACCGACAGCGGGGTACGTCGTGTTCAGGGCCTAGGCAAGGAATACAGTATGAATGAAAATCTTCATGAGGTATTTGCTTTCCACAAGAAATGCAATTATTTACTTTTACTGACATCGGTTTAGAGCAAGAAAAAGTTTCCCCAATAGGGTACTTAGCTTTTAGTTGAAGACTTTGGTTCTGAAACTAGAAAACGAAAATTTCAGGAGTCGGCTGACCGACACTTGCAAACTGCTTCTGCTTCGGGCACCGCACGGCAAAAAAGACTGATGTAATGAAGTCGGCTACATGTTTTATACCCCGACGACCTGATGTCGCGGAAGGAGAGAGCAACCGACGTAGGACCCAAGACTTTGTTAATCTGGCCGACTGAGGGCTACTGCAAGCAGATAACCCAAATGTAATGACTGCAACAGTGAAACACGAAGAACATCAAGAGCAATGTGGAAGAAAGATACCCAGACAGTTCCAGTAGTAGTAGGAGCAACAGGTCTTATAAAAAAAGAAACTAAAACTGTATTTAGATAGGTTACCAATACATAACCCCATATAAACTGCAGGAGTCGTCATTACTGGGCACATTGGAGGTGGTGCGAAGAGCACTTTTGGCCGACATCAAATATTGAAACAATACTATTTCATGAACTTTAATCGTACTTTGACTTAAGAATGGGGTCCATTTCCATCATGGTATTAGAAACCCAAAAGTCTTGGAGAAATTAAAAAAGGGAGATACAAATACACTTTACTGGTACAGTAGGTCAACCCCGCATTACTTAAAAGATTGAAGAATCCAATGCAATGAACTGGAAGTTGGACTCCCTAACTTACCTTTACACCCAGAGGAAATTCTGGCCCATTTAAACAGGCAAGATTTTTCTGGTGGTAGGCCTTTTAAACTTAGAAAACACAGGGCAACTGCAGGGAAAAAATGGCATTATGTTCAACCCAAGATCCTCCACGTGACCAGTTTGAAAGGCATAAAATTTAGATGCAGCACCCCACCTTAGTGCTGTGTTAACAGCCTGTCATAAAGAGCCAGAGTAACTGGCTGAGTCACCAGCATTTGTGTTAGAAGGGGTACAAAAGTTATGCATTTACCATACGGATAGATTCTCAGGATGACTGGCCAAGCTGACTAAGCATAAAACTTAAGGCTAGCAGGACTGTCAGCTAAGTACCTAAAAGTTTCCCAGGTTACAAAATTCTTCCCCGGTACAAATTCTGTGCGTAACTTCTCTTTTGATCTTTGCAGACTTGTGTCAAGGTGCAACAAAACAAGGAGAAAACGACATGAAAGAAACAAGACTCTCAGAGAACTTGCAAACCAACCTGAAGAGGACGGGGGAAGAACAGAAGGTTGTACAGAAAGATGGACTTTGTCCTACAGATCTATTGCTATGATAAGTCCATAACAGCTGATCTTACTTGACTTTTACCAACAGGACAGAATCTCTAACTTAACAAGAAGAGTGAAACTCTGTAAAAACTACAACTAAAGGTAGCATCTCCAAAGGCAAGCTGAAATGGAGATCCCTGAAACTTTAAATGCATTACATGTTCAATTCTTAATTACAATAACCATGACAGGATATATGTATATACAAAACGGGAAGAAACAAAGATGATTAAGGAAAAACCTAACAAAACATTAGAAGGAAGAAAAAAAGTATTTTACTTACCTCTCAAAACACAAACACCAAGGATCATGTTTATATCTTATGGCAGCAAATGAGATCTGGTGTGACTTGCTCATTACACAGGGGCTATGGGTAAGGAGGGGGAAGCCTGAGCACTGGATGTAAAGCTTGTGAGTGTCCAAAGTCAGACTGAAAGACGCATCCATTCAGGAATGGATGGAACAGACAACAGAGCCTTTGTTAATTGGAAAAAAAAAAAAAAAAAGAAGTTATGTCTTACCATAACTTTCCATCGGAGTTGTTTAGCTTCTTCCAGTCATCACTGATGGGTTCGGTTCAGAGCCCTCGGAACCAAGTCGGCCTTATAACAAGCTTGTGTAAACCAAACACTCTCAAGCTAAGCTGCTACCCACAATTCCCTTTGTGCCTTTTGCTCAGTTACCTCAGATCGAGTTTGCATGCAACATATAGAGAAAGAATAAGCCAGAGGCCATCTCTGCGCAGAAACCCTAATACACCACAAAGACCCAGAAGATCCGCCAGAAATCTTAGCAGGGGGTCGGTGGTAGGGTGTGATAACTGGAAGATCAACAACTCAGATGGAGCGTTATGGTAAGACATAACTTCTTTATCTGAAGTTATTAATCTTCTTCCTATTCATCACTGATAGGACAGAGTCCCCAGCTACTTGGAGAACCAGGGTGGCCCTTATGGAAGAACATTCCTGAGAACCACTGAGCCAAAGGCCGCTCTTCCCCTGGAGATCAGATCCAATTTTTAAAGTCTGATAAAAGTGTGGGGCTTAGCCCAAATGGCAGCTGCACAAATGTCATCCATGGAGGCCCTAGAGTGGAAGGCAACAGATACTGCAATAGCACTAGTTGAGTGATCTTTGATTGGGCCCGGCTTAAGGAGATACAATCCCAGAGCCATTTAGACAAAGTAACTTTTGATACTACACCTCCCACTCTAGGGCCTGCAAAGGAAATGCAAAGCTGGTCTTACTTGCAGAATGATTTAGTTCTGTCCAGATAAAAGCGTAATTGTCTATAAACATCCAGGGAATGTAGGCAGTATTCTCCCTTGTTCGACTAATTTGGGAAAAACACAGGGAAGTGGACTGGTTAATGGAAAAGTCCGAAACCACTTTGGGGAGGAAGGATGGGTTAGTTCGAAGTGATACTCTTTCCGTATGAAAGATCAAATAAGGGCTCTTGATACATAATGCTTGCAATTCCGAAATTCGTCTTGCTGAAGTTATAGCCACCAGGAATAAGGATTTATAAGAGAAGAATTTTAGATCACAGGTGGCAGCCGGCTCAAACAGGGGCAGAGAGAGAGCCTGCAGAACCCAGGACAAATTCCATGTCTCCACCGGCTGTCTGATGGAAGACCTGCTGTGAAAAATACCCTTGAGGAAGGTCTTGCAAAGACGAGAGGAGGTAAGTGGTACTCCTTCAGACCAGTTATGGTAGTTGGAAATACCTGCTAGATGGACTCGAATGGTAGAAGCCAAGGCACCTTTGTCGAACAGCTCAGCCAAATAATGAAGAATAGTGGCTACGGGGGCTGAGAACGGGTCTAGCTCCCGATTACGAGATCAAATAGAGAATCTTTTCCATTTATCCCTGTAAAGTTTTCTGGTGGATAAGCCAAAATAATATCCCGGACAGGTGAAGAAATGGTTTCTTGCCTGGCAACTAACAGAAGTGGAAAAACCAAGCTGTCAGCTTGAGGGCGGACAGATTCGGAGGAGTCAGCCCTTGAGGGTGAGAAATTAGGTCCTGACGAGTGTCTAGGACCCAAGGAGGTCATAACAGATGAGGTCTGAGGAAGGGGAAAGTACAGATGTGTACACTTACCATAAATGTAGATGTTAGTGTATTCACTGTTGCAGTCATTACATTTGGGTTATCCTGCTGGCAAGGTTGCCCTCAGTCGGCCTAAATTCCGAAGTCCTGGGTCCTGCGTCGGCTGTCGTCGCCCCTTCCCTGACGTCAGGTCGTCAGGGGTATAAAAGAAGCAGCCAACGCCATTTTCTTTAGTTTTTCTTGCTCCAGATGTCAGGTGCCCCCTAAAAGGGTAGGCAAAATTTATATCTATATATAAAATTACATGCAGCAATATGAACTTTACCTTCATCCACAAGCAAATACACCATACAGGTTGTATAAATCAGACAAGGAAAGATAGGTTCCATCAGAAGAAAAGGGGGAATGGCAGGTGGGTAACCTGGACTGCAACAATGAATACACTCAAACATCTACATTTATGGTAAGTGTACACAACTGCACTATGTTCTTCGTGTTTCACTGTTGCAGTCATTACATTTGGGTAGATTCCCAAAACTATAGTTGGGAGGCTGGAGCTAAACAGCATTAGGAGCGGCTATGAGACCCTGCAGAACTGCAGTGGCAAAGCCTGCCCTGGATTAAGAGTAGAGTGGCAGATGATAGTGCTTTGTAAAGGTGTGCACTGAACTAGCTGCCTCTAAAATGTCCTTGGGTGGTACTCCCCTGAGAAAGGATGCTGAAGTGGCTGCAGCTCTGGTGGAATGTAGCCTAATGCCCTTAGGCACTGGTTTGCCATGGTATAAGTAGCAGAAACGAATGCAGTGGCCTATCCACTTTGAAAAAGTCTGCTTAGAGATAGCCTTTCCTTGTGATCCTGCAGCATATACCACTAGTAATTGCTCTGTCTTTCTGAAAACTTTGGTTCTGTCCAAGTAGAATCTAAGCTGTCTGTTATGTCCAAAGAATATAGAATTCTTTCCCCCTTGTTCTGTGGATTTGGATAGAAAGTTGGCAGATGAATGGTTTGATTAAGAGCCACATTGGACACCACTTTAGGCATAAATGTTGGGTTCGTCCTCAGGGAGACCCTGTCTTGATAAAAAATGATAAAAGGTTCCACAGCCATGAGTGCCTGTAGCTCTGAAACTCGTCTTGCAGAAATTATTGCTAGGAGCAGAGCTGTTTTCCAAGATAAAAACTTTATATCCGTAGTAGCACCTGACTCAAAAGGAGGCAGGGTGAGTTTTTCCAAGACGTAGTTCAGGTCCCATGCAGGCATTGGTGATCTCCTTGGAGGCCTTAAATTTTTGGCTCCTCTGAGGTACCATTTTAATAAGGGATGAGAAAAGATTGGTGGCTCTGCATTGTAATGGGCCGAAATGGCAGAGGCATGAATTTTAATAGATGAGAAAGATAGGCCTTTATATAGCACTCTCAGTTAAGTATTGTAAAATTTGAGGAATATTTGGCACAGTTGTATCTGTTCCTTGTGCCTGGTTCCAAGCACAGAATCTCTTCCATTTTCCAGCATAAGATTTTCTAGTACTAGGCCTTCTGGCTGCCAAAATGACATCCATCACAGCTTTTCTGAGAGGTGTGTTTTGTATGACTACATTATTCACCATGCTGCCAGGTTTAAAGTTCTGAGCTGGCTGCGCAGGATCTGATTGTTTTGCTGGGATAGTAGATGCAGTACTTGAGGTTATGGTCTAGGCTGGGCATTGAGACAAGCTCATTAATATTGGGTACCAGTGCTGGCGGGGCCAGTCTGCTGCAATCAGAATCATCTTTGGCTTCTCCTGTCTGACCTTTAGGAGTACCTTGGGGAGGAGAGGCAGAGGGGGAAAGGCATATACTGATAGGTTTTTCCAGCTGAAGGACTGGGCGTCGACTTTCCATGCTTGTCTGTGATAAATCCTTGTGCAGAATTTCTTTAGTTGGTAGTTGTGAGGGGAGGCAAATAGATCTATGCCCGGGCATCCCCATTTCCTTGTTATGTTGAAGACTTGTGGATCCAGGTGCCACTCGTGGGGATCCACGAGGTTTCTGCTTAGTTCATCTGCCAGAGTATTTTTCCTTCCTGGCAGGAATTGTGGCTGCAGATGTACTTGGTAAGTCAATGCTGTGTCCCACAAAGTCATAGCTAGTCTGCAAAGTGGGTAAGAATGTGTGCCCCCATGCTCGTTTATATACCACATGACCGTGGTGTTGTCTGTATCAGAAGTTGTCCTGGATGAAGTAGGTCCTTGAAGGCTGTCAGGGCATTTTGAACAGCTAGCATCTCTTTTTGATTGATATGTAGATGCTTTTGGTTTGAGGTCCATGTTCCCTGAATGCATCTTCCTGCCATGCGGGCCCCCCAGGCATAATTTGATGCATTCGTTGTTAGTGTCTGCCTGGCTGGGGGTAATGTGAATGGCTGTCCCTTGTTTTGGTGACAAGCCTTTGCCCACCATCAAAACTCCTGTTGCAGGCAGGGAATGAGAGTAATTATGGTTTCCAGGCTGTGGCAATGTTGAGTCCAAACACTTTTTAGGTACCATTGAAGTTTCCTCATATGCAGTCTTGCATATGGAATTAATAGGATGCTGGATGCCATGAAGCCCAAAGCCTGCAGAATTTTTCTTGCAGATAACTGGGCCTAACATGTTGAAACAGGTAGTCAGTTGCCTTTGTTTGTCTGGCGTGAGACAAGCCATCTGGGCAGTTGTATTTAAGTTTGCACCCAGGAATATTATCTCATGAGAGGGTACTAGTTTTGATTTCTTTTCGTTGACTGTGTACCCTAGGCATGTTAGAAGTTTTCACAAATGCCAGATGCTGTAAAAGGATGCCCTTGTTCCCTGCTTGAATTAGACAGTCATCCAAGTAAGTGTATATTTGTATTCCTCTTTGTCTGCAGAATGCAATTACTGGTGCCAGATACTTTGTAAAGACCCTGGGCGCAGTAGATAAGCCAAAGGGCAGTGCAGAGAATTGGTAATGCATTGAGCCAGCCTTGAATCTGAGGTATCTTCTGCATATTTGTCTGATTGGGACATGCAGGTATGCCTCTTTTAGGTCTAAAGTTATAAGCCAAGCGTTCTTGCCCGGCATGGGCAGAAGCTGCTGCAAAGTCAACATTTTGAATTTTGGTATATCCAGGCATGTGTTCAGAATCGATAGGTCCAGTATTGGCCTTGTCCTTTCTGGGCACTAAGAACAGTCAAGTAAAATCCTTGCCCCCGCTCTTGCTCTGGCACTTGTTGAATGGCCCTCATGTCCATGAGGGATGAGACTTGTTTTTGTGCCTCTGCCCATTGATGTTTTGGCAGATCTGGCCAGTCATTTGCCTTTGACAGGGTATGGAAATGGAACTTGCAGCCTTGTGACACAATATTTAGAACCCATTTGTCCTGGGTTATAATGTGCCAATTTTGAGAAAAAAAGTGCTAATTTTCCCCCTAAGGGTGCTGCCAGGTAATAAGTGCTTGGTGCAGGCAGGGGGGAGTCACTGGGGCTGTTCCTGTAAGGTTGTGACTTGTCTTCTCCACTTTTGGAGGTAGAAGCACCCCATTGCTTTGACCTGTATGAACCTTGCGCCTGGGATCTGCCTCTAGGGCGTCTGGGTCTGTCCCTTTGAGGCCTGTCTGACACAGGAAAGGACCAATTGTTTGTTGGCCAGTGTCTACTAAACCTAGGTGGCTGTACTTGTAAGGAATCTTTGACCATTTGCATATTTTTAGCCTTGTCCTCCATTTTAACAACTTTTTTGCCTTAACACCAAACAAAATTATCATGCTGTAAAGGTGCATCTATCAGGCAGATTTTGTTCCTTTAACCAAGCATGCCTTCTAATTACAGAACCTGTAACTGCAGCCCTGCAGGAGGCCTCTAAAGAATCAAAACCACATTGCAAAGTATGCTTTCCAACTTGTTCAGCTGTATGCAATATATCCTGTATTTCCTTGTTTTCTGCACATTCAGAGTTTAACAACATTTTCCGTTTAAGCAATGACACAACATGTTGCTGATAATTTGAGCATATGAAACTGACAGTTTAAGGCCCTTACAGCCAAGGTAGCAGATGTGTAAACCTTTTTTCCTCCATCTGTACAGTGCCCTAGAATCCCTGTCAGAAGGGGTAGGGTTTTTTGCAGTGGAAGCCTTAACTCCCTTGGGACCCTGAGAAATAGTTTCTAGGTCAGCAACAGGGTTTTTAAAAAGGAATTTATGTGAGTCAGGAACCCTGTAATATCTACCAGGCTTAACAGGAGTTGGAGGTAAGGAGTCAGGGGTAAGGCTAGACTCCGAAAACACATCATCTACAATGTCTAAGACAGGGGGGATGGCAAGTGGCTTGCGCTGAGGTAGTAACAGGAAATCCCTGAGCCTCTTTTTAGATTCTGAAAAATCTTGGCTCTCCCAGTGGAAATGGTTTCTCATGGTATGTAAGGTTTCCCCAAAGAAATAGTCCTCAGGAGGAGAAGCTGAAGGTGTGGATTCTTCAGCATCAGAATCCTCATAAGGGAGAAAATTCCTGATCAGAAGAAATGGAAACTTGATCTAAAGATTCACAGTCAGTCTCTTGCCTAGGCCTCTTATCAGGAGGGGGATGGGAACCCCTGATCAAGGTAATTAAGTCTTCGGCCATTTTGAACATCTGTTTTTTGGGCATGGAGGCCTGTCCACGTGGCTCTTGAGTTTGCTTCTTTG
This sequence comes from Protopterus annectens, assembly GCF_019279795.1. Taxonomy (NCBI): domain Eukaryota; kingdom Metazoa; phylum Chordata; order Ceratodontiformes; family Protopteridae; genus Protopterus; species Protopterus annectens. Next base: position 1,032,246,481 of record NC_056743.1, read on the forward strand.
CCTTTGAAGGAGCTTTAGTCTTTGCCTTTGAAGTCAGTTTAATGTATAGATGCTTGGGTCTGAATACATCCCTCAGAAGCTGGTGCCTGCTCAGCGACTCCGGATCCATCTGAAGGATTAGCGTCCGAGGCTTCAATACCTCGAGTTTCCAGCAGCATAGCCGACTCCATGTGGGAGTCGGTAGCGGCCTGCGACTCTAAAGTAGCGGTTGTCAGGGGCTGCAAAAGTGCCTCACTGAGAACCAGTGGCTGGCTTAGGAGAAGTTTCGTCGTCGGGTTTGGGCCTCGGGTGTCTTTCTTTTCCTTCGTGTTTTTTGTGAACGCCGGTAGTCGGATGGCTTTCCGATGACATTTCTGGATAATTAAACCTGCGCCCAAAGTAGTTCAAAGCAAAATCATACCGATGCTTAATAGTGCGTTGGTTAAATCTAGCACAAAACCGACAACCCAGAAAGTAATGATCGAGGCCTAGGCAAGGAATACATTAAGAATGAAAGTCCTTTTGAGGTATTTGCTTCCCACAAGAAATAAAATTATTAACTTTTTCTGACATCGGTTCTAGAGCAAGAAAAAAAGTTTCTCCAACGGGGTACTTAGCTTTATAGAAAACTTCGGATCTGAAATTCGAACTTGAAAATCTCAGGAGTCGGCCGAACGGCACTTGCGAACTGCTTCTGCTTCAGGCACTGCTCAACAAGAAAGACTAAAGAAAATGGCATCCGCTGCTTCTTTTATACCCCCTGACGTCAGGGAATGGGCGACGACAGCTGACGCAGGACCCAGGACTTTGGAATTCAGGCCGACTGAGGGCAACCTGCCAGCAGGATTACCCAAATGTAATGACTGCAACAGTGAAACACGAAGAACATCCACACTTGACAAGGCCAAAATGGAGCAATTAGGATCACTTTGCTTCTCAACCAAATCGCCTTCTGCAGAAAAAGGGGAATCAGAGGAATTGGAGGGTAAGCATAAAGGAGACCCATGGGCCAATCATGGACTAATGTGTGTCTCGGTGACTCCCCGAGAGGGGGAAAGAGGGCAAAGTAGCTGCTGCATTTTGCATATGAAGGGGAGGCGAAAAGGTCACATCATGGCTGGCCCCAGCGACTGAAAATTTCCGTCGCCACACTCTGGTTGCGAGACCACCCGTGCGGATGAAGTATGCATCTGCTCAGTCTGTCCGCAATCACGTTGGAGCTTCCCATGATGTGTGCTGAGATCAGAAAGCAGTTGGAAGCTATCGCCCACTGCAAGATTCTCATGGCTTCGCGACAAAGGGGGTAAGACTTGGTCCCTCCCTGTTTATGTACCAGACAACGGACAAGTTTGACTGGACAGCAATCGTTCTGGACGGAAGAAGCGGATGAAAAGCTTGCAACGCCAACAGCACCGCTGAACTCGAGGACACTGATATGCAAATTAACCTCTACATCAGACCATGTGCCTTAGACTGACTTTCCCTGTAAGTGCCCCCCCCAATCAGGGAAGCATCAGTGTTCACCATGGCGCAGGGCTGTGGAACCTGGAAGGAACGACACCAAAGATTTTTTGCCTGTACGCATCCACCAGAGGAGGTCTTGTTTGCAAATGTTGGTGATGAGAATCTTTGAGTTCATGGGGTGAAGAGAGGGTATCCACAGGGCCTGAAGGAGCCATTGTAGTAATCTCATGTGTAGTCTGGCTAAGGGGACTAAGGGGATGGCTGTGGCCATAGATCCTAAGGCTTTAAGAATCTCCCTTGCAGACACCTTGCTTTGGCAGATTATTACCTGAACTTCTGCCCTAAGTCTCTGAGGCCTGTGGGGAGGAAGAGAAATTAGACTTGACTGCGTGTTGAATATTGCTCCTATGAATTCCAGTTGGTGTGATGGATGGAGGTTTGATTTCTTCCAGTGTATGGTGATGCCTAATGACTCTGCTAGGGGCAAGGTGTAGCGGAGGGCCCTGAACAGGAGACACTTGGTGGGGGCGGAGAGAAGCCAATCGTTTAGATATGGAAACACCTGGAATCCCTGAAGTCTCAGATGAGCTGTTACTACTGCCGGGACATTTTTCTGAACACTTTGGGGGCCGTTGAGAGACCGAAAGGCAGGGCTCTGAACTGGTAGTGAGTGGCTCCCAGCCGGAAGCGAAGGAGGCTCCTGGAGCGCTTGTCCATCTTGATATGGTAATACGCATTTTGGAGATCTAATGAGCACATCCACACACCCTCCTGCAGATAGGGGAGGATGGACTGAATCGTGACCATGAAGAACTTGGTCTAAACTACTGATTTGTTTAGATGACCGAGATCCAGAAGGAACCCCCAGTCCCCTGTTTTCTTTGGCACCAAAAATAATCTTGAGTAGAACCCAGATCTGTACTGATCTGAGGCAACCTGTTGGATGGCTCGTTTTTGAAGTAGCTTTCGCATCTCGGAAGCTTCCTCCTCCCTTTGACTGGGTGGAACATCAGGAAGGGATTTCGGAGGTCTTGGATAGGATATTAGTGGAATATGGTAGCCTCTGATAATAATTCTCTGCACCCACTGGTCGTTCATAATAGACAGCCAGGCATCTTGGTGTAGAGAGAAACACGCCCCGACTGCTTTCAGAGGAAAGCAATCGGGCAGCGCCTCAGGAGCGCTGATATGGTCTACCTGAGAATGAATCTTTGGAGCCCTGGTTCCGGGGACCCCCTCTGCCCCGAAAGGGGTGTCTTCCATTTTTGGAACCCCCTCTGCCACTGGAGGAGTCCTCACCATGTGCATCTCGGAAAGGACCTTGAGACTTCTTGTGCCATATTTTTCCACTCCTCTGGTTCCTGAAGAATGAACGCTGTGGTTTGGAAAAGCATAGGCCAATGGCAGACAAGGTCTTTCCATCTTGCTCGCACCTGGCTAGTGTATCCTTGAGCTTCGCACCAAAAAGAGCCAAGGGCTCGATAGGGGTATTTAAAAAGGAAGACTTGAAGGAGTCCGCGAGGTCAAAGATGCACATCCAGGCATGACGTCTCATGACTACGCCTGCACCCCGCAGCTCTAGCTGCTGCTTCGGTCGAGTGTGACAGCAACCTCATGGATGAATTAGATATGGATTCTACGGTGGCAAGTTGGGAAGCAACCTTATCTCATTCTCCATCCGATACGTGATCCACGAGGGTACCGGAAAGGTCGGAGATAAGATCTCTCTGGAGCCTCGTAAAATGTGCCATAAAGTTCAGAGACCTAACTGCAAGGTCGCTGACAAAGACTCGCTTCCCTAATCTGTCCACTGCCCAGGACTCCCTGTTGGGCGGGTGAACAGCAGGACTCTCTTCTGCAAGGTCCTTCTTCATGGCAGCCAGCCGCCACCACCATAGCATCCGCTGGCAAGCCTCTGGACCAATGGGGTTGATCCACTGGAGAGGAGAGTACTTTGTCTGATCTCCTGGGGATGGCCTGAACGGAGTTGGGGTTCTTCCAAGCCTGCTACACGATGAGTTTAACCAACTCATCTGCAGGGGGCCACCCAAGAAGTAGAGGGCCAAAAGCGAAAGGTCTGCAGGAATACGGATTCCTCTGAGGAAGGGGTTGAGGGCTTCCAGTCAGCCCTCCGTTTCAAGATTTCCATGATGTCCCTGAAGGAGACTATCAGAGGATGACTGTGGGGACCCTTCCCCATCATCGTAGTCCATATCTTCTGAGAGTGACTCCTCCGGGAAGTCAGTGTGTCTCCTCTTACACACCCGTTTCCGAGGGGGTTCTTCGGTGGAAACATCCAAAGAAGACTTGGAAAGTGAAATGCCCTGAACAGGGGTCTCCTGGGCCTTGCACTCTCGGAGTCCTGGGGGGTGGACTTTGACAGCTACGGCTCAGAGGGAACTGGGGGAATAACCAACTGTGGAGGATTTCTTGCAGCAAGTGCCCTCTCCATCACCCGGAAAGCGGGCCTGCCCGAAGAGGAATGGGAGCCCGTAACCGAAGACAGAATCAGAACCGGGGTCACACCCCGCTCCAGATGGACCGCTCCTGAGGATGGAGCCTCAATCAAGCTCACTGCAGTAGTCGGAACCGACACCAGGACTGGGGGCTCGACCCCCCCGAAGCATGAGATTGAAGAAGGGTGGGTTCCGATGGAACCGGCACCCAAAGGGATCTCAGAGCCTCAGACAGAGTTGTTGTCGACACAGAGGAAGGAATTTCTCTAGTAAAAGTTGGATAGATGAGCCTTGGAACAGAGGGGTCCAAGGGAGAAGAGTAAGTAGGAGTTGCTGGAGAAATAGACCCAAAGCCAGGAGTGGTATAGGGTCTAGGTTGATTTGAGATTCCCCTAGTAGTCAGCAGCTGATCAAAAAGTCGCATCACATCCAATTCGGAGAGGCTCCTGGTGGATCTCACCGATGCACCTGAAGGAGAGTAAGGCCAGTCCAAAATGTGGTTGCAGGCTTGTCCGGCAAATGGGTCCACATTGGATGAGTATTGGGTCCGTGGTGTGTCGCAGAAAAGTACTGACAAATCTATTTTTGCAACAAGTAATAATAGTATGGTCGGAGACGTGAACGGGTTCGGAGCAGACGTCAATATAGGAGTGGACGATAGGAACAGTTCAGAGGACGTTGTAGGAACCGATAACGGGGTTGAAACGGGCAACGTCAGTGCTGGTAAAGACGTGGAAATACTGACTGGTACTGAAGACGTAATACTGATCGGTATCGAAGTCATAGGCAGTGCCGTAACAGTCAATGCTGGGATGGGCTGGCGACGAGGCTACCTCTGTAAACTGCACTGGAGCCGAGCTCAGAGCCGATGTGGCAGTTGGCACAGAGGAGGCAGAACAGTGTTCAGACGATGACTTATAGGACTTGTGCTTGTGACCTTTACCTCTGTCACCAGCCGGTGAAAAGGGGTCCGATCAAGGACGTTTCTTATCCGAAGTAGGAGGGGGTGAGACTTCTGTCGCAGAAATGGCCTCCGAGAAAGGCAAAGCAAGCAGGCCTTTTAAAATAAGTTTGCTACAACGTTCATTCAGTGTCCGCTGACTGAAACTAGCACAGATATCACACGGGGGTTTCGCTGACAAATGCGGAACTCCCAAACAGTAAACACAATCCTCATGGAGGTCACTATTTGGCATTTTCCCACTGCAAGAAGAGCAGTGTTTAAATCCCGTAGTTCCCTTCTTTTCAGACATTCCAAACACACTCTCGCACACAAGGAACAGAGTAGAGGAAAGAGAGGAAATGGAAGAGAGAAAAGCAAATGCCAACAATGGTAACAAGATACCGTAAAGGTAGAAAGTTAGAAATACAAATAAATTACCAACAATGGTAAGAGAGAAATACCTGTAGATAGAGCAGTAGCAATATAAAACAAAAACAAACTATAAGGAAGAAAAAACTTTTTCAAACTATTAAATATTTACAAATAAAAACACTTAGCTGGAGAGCTCGGTGAAACGCTGCTACATGGCTGCGCGGCAAACGAGATCTGAGGTAACTGAGCAATGGGCATTGTGGGTAGCAGCTTGGCTTGAGAGTTTTTGGTGCATGTAAGCTTGGTATAAGGCAGACTCAGAACCGAACCCATCAGGGATGAATAGGAAGAAGATTAACAACTTCAGATTTAAGCTTACTGAAAAAATAAAGCAAAAAGGACTTCTGAAATGAAAGTTAAATCTTTTGCTGTAAAACTTTCTCAGATATCTGTCAAAACACTGATAAGTGACAAGAAGTTGTGCCACAATATCATACAAGAGCGTGTCAGATGAATATACATGCAAGTGCACATTGGTAACTGCCTTCATTGGTCTATCCAGGGAAGAAAATAATCAATAATTTTGCAATTTCAGGCTGAAGAAACATCACAGCAAGAAAGGATAACCCACATGCTATGGCTCAATTTAATGGTGACCCAAATGCTATAAATTTACTGCTATGGTGAATATTTCTGACAATTACACAAAATGAACATATATAAAGAAAAAAGACTAGCACTTTTGTTGGAAAGTTGACAGTTGACATTCATACCAAATAAATGCAGAACACTAAAGTTGAGAAAGTATAATCCTGGGACATATGAAATCCAGGGAAGTAAATACCGTGGGAAGAAATAGCCAAGGAATTGTTATGGCTAGGCTTGTATAGGCCCTAGGGCCGATAGCCTAGTACCAACCTAGGAGCAGAAAGGGGGCAGACTCCAGCACAATGACTTCAGGTATTTATTACTATCTAGTGTTACCACCAGGAACAATGCAAGAAGGCAAAAGCTTAATCCCAAATGATGATGGGATGTACAATCAGACAGAGATAGAGGGATCAAGAGACAAAGAAAAAGAGAAAATTCAAGAGGTTGAGGTAATAATGCAACTATCAGGCAACTTATAAAGCCCCCAGTGAAGTGTTATTTAAACTGTGATGTGCTTTGCACTGTTCTGCACCTATCTTAATACTAATGGTCCCGTTTCGAGAGGTTTACCAAATTACTGCTCTAAAAGCAGGCCTGCTTCATGTTTTTGTGACTCTCAATGCAGTGGCTTAAAAAAACAGAAAATACATATAAAGAGCACAAATATAACTTGGACATTACACTTTTTCTTTGTATTTTCTTTTCAGCCCCCTTAACCACCAGGTGATAGTTGATACTCTTCCATTAATTCCCCAAAGTTTTCCAGCATCCAGAGACACTGGACACCATAGGCAACAGTCATCGATTGTGGGGCTACACCACTGGTGATTTAGGAGATTCAACTTCTGCTTTTAACTGAGTAGACAAATGGCTATCAAGCAAAGAGACTGCCACAAAGATACGCGTTTCCCCACACACCCTGTGCCTAGCTAGAAAGTGATGCTCTCCTTTGTGGACTCTCATTGTGTCCCTCCTTCTTACAAAATGTACAGCTGCTATTGACTCTCCAACACTGCACTGCTGCAAGGAAGCATGTACCGTTTTGATGGGCAAGCTGGTGTTGGCCACACTCTAAACACAAATGCCAAGAGGTCCAGCAAGACAAACAACGTTCTCAGTAGAAAAAACACTTTAATGTGAGGAGCAAAGCTTTCGGATAAAATCCTTTATCAATACTGAAAATACAAATGCAGAGTTTATATAGGTCTAAAAAAGTCATATGACCGGCAGCCAAGAAGTCACATGACTCAATCATTAAAACAAAACATGTAGAAATAAATAAATATGCAAAGCTAAAAAATGCAACAGCATAATGCATACATGAAAACAAAAAACATTTAAAAAAGGAAGAATCTATATTTAAAAAAAAGAATGTATATTTTTAAAAAAAGCAAAGTTTTAACCTAAAAATCACATGTACAATCATATACATAGAGAGAAAATCTCATAATCTAGATCTACTCATTCTAACCAAAATAGGTTTAAGGCTGACAGTACTATTCAAACCAGGGGGTGAGTCACCCATCAATCTAATTATCCAGTTGTATTCTTTAATTTCTAATTTGTTATTGATATCACCACCTCTGGGTGAGGGTGAAACATGGTCTATAGCTTTAAGTTTAAATACATGCTGTTCACCAAAACATAGCCTGTGTTTATATAAAGCATTAGTGTCCACACATCTTCGGATTTCGGACTTGTGTTCTGTGATCCTATCTTTAAGTTTACGTGTGGTTTTACCCACATAGAAAGAGTTGCATAATACACAGGTAGCAAGGTAAACCACGGGTGGTAACACAAGTAGCAGTTACATTGAACCTAAACAGCCTCTTACTGACTGGGTGTTCAAAGATACCTAAATGTTCATCATCAATGTCATCACAGCACGAGCAATTATAACATTTTCGTGCCCATAGTGCTGGATGGATGTGTTGTGATATTTGTAGGAAAATCTTTGTAACAGAGGACACTCTTGAGGGTTCTCATGTTACGATATGCAAAAATGGGACATTGCCCAGCATTGCTTTTAACTCTTCAGATGCCATCAAGATTAGCCAATTCTTATGGATAATACGCTTAATACATGGTGTTTTTGTACTAAACGGTAACGTATCTTACTTTCATCTCATTCTGGATGGACACATTGGGCAAGCCAACAGCTTGTGTTTCTATGGCGCCATTTAACATAACAGGGCCACCCTCGACTTTCTTTCCTCTAGCACATTTAGTTTCTCATTATTTAAGATGGTAGCATCATAACCACTGTTAGTGAAATCAGCTATCATCTCATTCAACTGTTCAGAGAAGCTAGGATCTTCCGTGTTAAACCTACTGGCTCTATAAAATTGAGACCTGACAGTACCTCTAAAAACATGTGGCGCATGCATACTACTTGCATGAGTGTACCTTCCTGCACAGACTTCCTTTCTATGGAGGCTTGTTCTAAGTGTACCACCGTCAACACTCAAGTTGATATCTAAAAAATTAATAGTAATTTCAGATGAACACATTTTGAACTTCAAAAAAGATGAGATTGAATTGATGTACAGCATAAAATCATTCAAATCCTGTAACGTGCCCCCCCCCCAAATAAAAAAACAGTCGTCCACAAATCGTTGAAAGAACTTTACATTATCTTTATATGGATTCAAACCACTAAATAAATGTTTCCTTTCCCACTGGTATAAAACTAGATTGGCATAAGTATTGGCTACCGAAGTACCCATAGCCACACCTGTGAGCTGAAGATACAAGGATTCATTAAAAAGGAAAACATTATTTCTCAACACCACATCCATGAGAGTACATATTTTTTCAATTTTGTGGAAGTTGGGATCAGGACATGAAAGTAAGAATTCCCTCAACAAATCCAGGCCAATATCAGTTGGAATGACAGTAAACAAAGATACTATGTCTAGGGTTACCAAAAGGTACCTTCTTAGATGTAGAGACGCCTTCTCTATGTTATACCATTGCTTAAACTTCTGAACAAAATCAATGGTAGCATGTATTTAAATTTAAAGCTATAGACCATGTTTCACCCTCACCCAGAGGTGGTGATATCAATAACAAATTAGAAATTAAAGAATACAACTGGATAATTAGATTGATGGGTGACTCACCCCCTGGTTTGAATAGTACTGTCAGCCTTAAACCTATTTTGGTTAGAATGAGTAGATCTAGATTATGAGATTTTCTCTTTATGTATATGATTGTACATGTGATTTTTAGGTTAAAACTTTGCTTTTTTTAAAAATATACATTCTTCCTTTTTTTTTTAAAATATACATTCTTCCTTTTTTAGATGTTTTTTGTTTTCATGTATGCATTATGCTGTTGCATTTTTTAGCTTTGCATATTTATTTATTTCTACATGTTTTGTTTTAATGATTGGGTCATGTGACTTCTTGGCTGCCGGTCATATGACTTTTTTAGACCTATATATACTCTGCATTTGCATTTGTATTTTCAGTATTGATAAAGGATTTTATCCGAAAGCTTTGCTCCTCACATTAAAGTGTTTTTTCTACTGAGAACGTTGTTTGTCTTGCTGGACCTCTTGGCATTTGTGTTTGGACATTTTCTTCTGCCTTTTCAGAAGATTTGCTACTTTCAAGGTCTTTTTGTTGGTAGCCTTTTTGCTTCTCTATGGCAAACTCAATGACTTCCATTAAATCTCTGATTAACATTGAGGTTAATCCTCTGCTAACTGTTGTTGAAAATACCAGTAGCTTATCCATGGATGTACCTGCACCTGCCCAGGGTGTAATTTTGGATTTTAACAAATCCTTGCAATTATTGGAGAGGAAAACAAGTTTAAGCGGCTGCAATGGCAGCGCTTTAGTTTCATTGCCTATATTAACAAAGGTATTGTTCCCAGAGGGCTGAGAATCCTGAAAGTGTCCTCCTATGGGAACACTTACCCTGAGTTACTTAAGAAATGGCAACAGCTAAACATTAAACTAGGAATAGACTACATGCATTTGATGAATGATTTCTTCCAGACTATTGAAGATGATCTCAAGAAGGAGATTATGTCAATGGAGAATGACTTAGTTAATATGCCTGCATTTACGAGCCTATCTAGTAATTATGAGCGCATGGTGGAAAAAATGCAGTTACTTGATTCAAGGATGGAAGCTACCAAAAAGCGTAAGCTTCTCAGAGATGTAAATGATTTCACAAGAAGTAACATTTTCTCTTGGCCTAGAGACAACAGTCATAAATACAGAAAAACTGGTGTAACTGTCCCTGTGCATGCTCGTGATGATGGCTTGGACTCTCTTGATGATTTTGGTTCGAGTAGTGTTCAGTTAACTCAGAATGACTCGGAATTAAAGTCAACTACCCCCTTGGTACACGGAGCTGATGGTTCTGTCCGCACTACGTCCTCAACGTCAACAGGAGGCGTTGCCGGCTCCTCTGAGAGCCTCACAGACGGCAGACATGCTAGTGCTACTGGGAATACATATGCATACAAAAACACGCCCCAGATGCAGCAGACTAAAATAAACTTTTCCAATAAACGCTTCAGTCTGGACCATCCAGAAGTGGTTAGAGAGCGTGTAATTAACACGAGAGATTCGTCGAATACACGGAATGAAACACCAAATAGAATGAACAAAAGAAAACTGGATAGTCCTTTAGGCTCAGGCAAGATGAGCCGCAAGTTTACAGAGGTACGTTAAACTTGTCAGATTTCATTTTACACGAGACACACTCTTCTGTTCTCTCTAAGGGCTTGAACTTCATCCCCACATGTGCAGATGATTTAGTTTCGACACTGACAGATCTGAAAAGGTTCACGAGACTTAAATCTAAAACTGTTATTTGGCAATACACAGATGGTGACTCAAGGCTGCAAACGCCTTAGTACATACATCCCTGTCAATGTACCTGTTGTTAAAGCGTTCCATGATGTATGTGAAGCAGAAATGAGACAAATGTTTGATATAAATATTAAGAAATATAATGATAGAAAATGTTTTAACCTTAGCTATGAAGAGTTTCAAGCATACAGAGACTTGCAATCTAATATAAATATTGTCATTAAGCAAGCTGATAAGGGGGGTGCAGTTGTGCTTATGAATAGAGACAAATATTTTTTGGCTATGTCTAGTTTACTTAGTGATGACACTGCATTTAAGGAAATCACCCCTTTGGATGTTAAGAAATGTATCTCATACGTGAATATGGTAATTTATGACCTACAGATCCAAGGTGACATAGACTTAGATCTATTTAATTTGACCGTACCGTGCCCAATTACCCCACAGTTATACGGCATCCCTAAGATCCACAAATTCCTCACTGATCCACCAATGAGGCCAATTGTTTCAGGTGCTGGTTGGGTAACAGAGCCGCTTTCAGTTTATTTGCATGATCAACTTCAACCATATCTTAGTCAATGTGACTATCTTACGTGACACCATTGATTTTGGTACAAAAATATGTACTCTCATGGATGTGGTGTTGAGAAATAATGTTTTCCTTTTTAATGAATCCTTGTATCTTCAGCTCACAGGTGTGGCTATGGGTACTTCGGTAGCCAATACTTATGCCAATCTAGTTTTATACCAGTGGGAAAGGAAACATTTATTTAGTGGTTTGAATCCATATAAAGATAATGTAAAGTTCTTTCAACGATTTGTGGACGACTGTTTTTTGATTTGGGGGGGGGGGCACGTTACAGGATTTGAATGATTTTATGCTGTACATCAATTCAATCTCATCTTTTTTGAAGTTCAAAATGTGTTCATCTGAAATTACTATTAATTTTTTAGATATCAACTTGAGTCTTGACGGTAGTACACTTAGAACAAGACTCCATAGAAAGGAAGTCTGTGCAGGAAGGTACACTCATGCAAGTAGTATGCATGCGCCACATGTTTTTAGAGGTACTGTCAGGTCTCAATTTTATAGAGCCAGTAGGTTTAATACGGAAGATCCTAACTTCTCTGAACAGTTGAATGAGATGATAGCTGATTTCACTAACAGTGGTTATGATGCTACCATCTTAAATAATGAGAAACTAAATGTGCTAGAGGAAAGAAAGTCGAGGGTGGCCCCTGTTATGTTAAATGACGCCATAGAAACACAAGCTGTTGGCTTGCCCAATGTGTCCATCCAGAATGAAATGAAAGTAAGATACGTTACTTCGTTTAGTACAAAAACACCATGTATTAAACGTATTATCCATAAGAATTGGCTAATCTTGATGGCATCTGAAGAGTTAAAAGCAATGCTGGGCAATGTCCCATTTTTTGCATATCGTAACATGAGAACCCTCAAGAGTGTCCTCTGTTACAAAGATTTTCCTACAAATATCACAACACATCCATCCAGCACTATGGGCACACGAAAATGTTATAATTGCTCGTGCTGTGATGACATTGATGATGAACATTTAGGTATCTTTGAACACCCAGTCAGTAAGAGGCTGTTTAGGTTCAATGTAACTGCTACTTGTGTTACCACCCACGTGGTTTACCTTGCTACCTGTGTATTATGCAACTCTTTCTATGTGGGTAAAACCACACGTAAACTTAAAGATAGGATCACAGAACACAAGTCCGAAATCCAAAGATGTGTGGACACTAATGCTTTATATAAACACAGGCTATGTTTTGGTGAACAGCATGTATTTAAATTTAAAGCTATAGACCATGTTTCACCCTCACCCAGAGGTGGTGATATCAATAACAAATTAGAAATTAAAGAATACAACTGGATAATTAGATTGATGGGTGACTCACCCCCTGGTTTGAATAGTACTGTCAGCCTTAAACCTATTTTGGTTAGAATGAGTAGATCTAGATTATGAGATTTTCTCTTTATGTATATGATTGTACATGTGATTTTTAGGTTAAAACTTTGCTTTTTTTAAAAATATACATTCTTCCTTTTTTTTTTTTTTTTAAATATACATTCTTCCTTTTTTAAATGTTTTTTTGTTTTCATGTATGCATTATGCTGTTGCATTTTTTAGCTTTGCATATTTATTTATTTCTACATGTTTTGTTTTAATGATCGGGTCATGTGACTTCTTGGCTGCCGGTCATATGACTTTTTTAGACCTATATATACTCTGCATTTGCATTTGTATTTTCAGTATTGATAAAGGATTTTATCCGAAAGCTTTGCTCCTCACATTAAAGTGTTTTTTCTACTGAGAACGTTGTTTGTCTTGTTGGCCACACTCTCCCATTTCGTCCCAGCTTCCTCCTCCCGAACCTGGGTCACTAATCAATCCAGTCATTGTTCTTTAGTTGAGGATTCAATTGCATCTGTCATGGAGCTTGCTAGTTTGCACATATTCACATGCGAGACTCACACAATTACAAAGGTGCACAAGTACACAAGTTAAAAAAAAAAAGTTTCTATATTTATATCTATTCTACTTGCATACCTGTCCTTCTCTTGCTTCTGGTCCAGTATGGCACTGCTTCAATGGTAGCAACAGCTTCAATGGGTCCTCCATCATTGGGGACTGTTAATGTGGTCTTTGCTATAATGGATTCATTAGCCTGCAAGACAACACCACAAAGAAAAAGGTGATAATCATTTTACAACAGTGTTGAAGTACAGGAAATCAAGAAACAAATTTCTTAAAATTGCCACAAACCATAATTTACTAATAGCCATGACAGGCAGTTTTTGAAGAATTACAAATTCATTGAAGCAAGCTAGCTTTCTTCAAGATTCCTTAAGAGACAGACTTGTACACCTTACATAAATAAATTAAAATTTTAACAAAGGTTGGCGCATGACCATTTCATTCAGACTATCAGGCATGCAAATTGCCTAGATGGCTAAATACAAAGATCTAATAACTTGTGACTTTCCACAATAACCGCTTTTCTCTGTTCTGGCACAAAAACACCTGAAGCAAAAATACAGCTGTGTAAAATCTTATAATGGTAGATGTCCTTGCCTTCACCACTGCAGTATTCCTTATGAATGGGATTCCTTGCCATGAAGCCCACTGTCTGGCCAGTTTACAAAAGTCTACCATTGCTTTAAGGGACGCTGAACGTCACCTGCATTCTCTTTACGTAGGGTAGGGCATAAAGTTGACGTTCAGGCGTACTATCCTCAGAACTGATTGCTCCAGTAGGATCGACAGTCCAAGGAGAACCTGCATATCCAATAGGAAGGAAAAAAAGACCAGGGAGGATGGAGAAAGTGAGTGAATACTGCAGCGGTGAAGGCAAGGAAATCTACTGTTATGGTAAGATTTTACACAACTGTACTATGTCCTTACATTCACCGCTGCAGTATTCCTTATGAATGGGAGAGTGCAAAAGCTCATGAAGAAACCTGGGAGGAGGAAGCAGCAGAGCCCTCCAAGAAGCCATGAAGGATGGCAGCAGCAAAACCAGCTCTAGCCCTGGAGATACCATCCAACTGGTAATGTTTGGTAAATGTAGAAGTTCAGGTAAAAGCCTCGAGAATAGAATTCGCATATAAGCCTTTGAAAAAAAGGCATCAGAAGAAGCCACAGCTCTAGTGGAATGAGCCTTTACAGAAGGAGGAAGGCTCTTGCCATGAAAGTGTAACAAACGGAAAAAGCCTTTGAAATCCAAGTGGAAATAGTCTGCTTCGCAACAGCCAAACCTGAAGACCTAGGATGAAAGGAAAAATAATTGGTCAGATTTTCTAGTGGATTTTATTTGGATAAAATAAAATCTGAGTCATCTATAAACATCTAAGATGTGCAGCACCCTCTCGCTGCCAGATTGCAGCCTGCAGCACGTCCTCAGAAAAAAGGTGTCTATGAGGAATCAAAACCCTATCACCCACAGTGTCAGTTGAAGCGTGGACAGGTAGGGATGGATGAGACCCCTTGTCTTGTGTGAGGAGATCCACCCTGTGAGGTAACTTGTGATGACTGCCTCTGGCTAGATGCAGAGGTAGAGGGAACCAGTGCTGTCACAGCCAAAAGGAAGTCGCCAACAAAATTTTGGGAGCATCCTGTTGAATCTTTAACAGTACTCTTGGAATGAGAGGAAGGGGAGGGAATGCATAAAGAAAAGTACAGTTTTGTACCTACCATAAATGTAGATGTCCGATAGGTATGCATCTGCAGTCCTTACATATGGGTTGTCCTGCCTCAGGCAGCCCTTCGGTCGGCCGGATTCCAAAGTCTGGGTCCGGCGTCGGCTGATGTCGCCCTTTCCCCGACGTCAGAGCGCCTGGGGTATAAATGAGTCAGCCGACGCAATCTTCCTCAGTTTTTCTTGCCCCAGATGCCAGGTGCCCTCTAAGGAAGGCTAAATTTGGGGAAATGCAAAATATTTCAAACATGCACAGTAATAAAAAACAAATACACCATAATAGATATCTCTCTTATAGCTAGCTGGGGTTAAGTACCCAAGAAATACCACAGAGGGGAAGGAGGGAGGGAAAACCTGACTGCAGATGCATACCTATCGGACATCTACATTTATGGTAGGTACAAAACTGTACTATGTCCTTCAAGGATGCATCTGCAGTCCTTACATATGGGTAGAACACCATAGCCAAGCTAGGAGTGGTAGGATCTAAGAAAATGATGGTGTAGCTAAAATGCCCTGCAGGACTGCCGTAGCAAAGCCTGCTCTGGATCTGGAATATAAGGGCAAATTGTAATGCTTGGAAAATGTATGCACGGAGCTCCATGTAGCAGCTTCTAAAATGTCCTTGGTAGCCACCCCTCTTAAAAAGACTGTGGAGGTGGCTGCGGCTCTGGTGGAATGAGGCCTGATGTTAGCTGGCACAGTTTTTCCATGATAAGAGTAGCAGAATCGAATGCAATTTCCTATCCATTTTGAAATTGTCTGTTTGGAAATTGCTTTGCCTTGGATGCCTGCAGCATATGCTACCAACAGCTGGTCAGTTTTTCTGAAAGTCTTAGTTCTGTCCAAGTAGTAGCGTAACTGTCTGTGAATGTCCAGGGTATGCAGAAGTTTTTCTCCCTTGTTTTGCAGATCTGGAAAGAAGGTAGGCAGGTGAATAGCTTGGTTCAATGAGACCCTGGATACCACTTTTGGCATGAATGAAGGATTGGTTCTCAAGGAGACTCTGCCCTGATGAAAAATAAGAAATGGTTGTACTGCCATGAGTGCCTGCAATTTAGATACTCTTCTTGCTGAGGTTATGGCCAGAAGGAAGGCAGTCTTCCAAGACGGGAACTGTAACTCTGAAGATGCTGCTGGTTCAAAGGGAGGTAGAGTCAACTTTTCCAACATGAAGTTAAGGTCCCATGTAGGCACTGGTGGTTTTCTTGGAGGATTGATATTTTTAATTCCTCTTAGAAACTGCCTTAGGAGAGGATGAGAGAAGACAGGTGGATCAGTATTGTATTCTGCTGAAATTGCTGAAGCATGAATTTTTATGGAAGAGTAAGAAAGGCCATTGTGGAGCATTTCTGCCAAGTATTCCAGGATATGTGCCATGCTCATCACTGTGGCATCTAGGCCCTTTGCGGTGCTCCAAGTGTGGAATCTTTTCCATTTCGCTGAATATGCCTTTCTCGTGGAAGGTCTGCGAGCTTCCATGATGATATCCTTCACTCTCTTGGATAGCTTTTCCTGGTGAGGAGTCAAGGTATTCTCCAGGCTGTCAGCTGCAGGGTTTTCAGGCTGGAGTGCAGAGTTTTGTAATTGTGCTGCGTCAGAAGGAGTGACCATTGTGGTAGAGGCCACGGTTTCGTGTGTGACAGGCATCGTAACAGTGGGTACCAGTGCTGCCTTGGCCAGTCCGGGGCTATTAGAATCACTTTTGGCTGCTCTGCCCTGATTTTCAGTAAGACCCTGGTCATTAGTGGAAGAGGTGCAAATGCATACACTGTTAGAGTATTCCAGCTGAAAGAGAGGGCGTCCACTTTCCATGCTTGTGGGTGGTATGTCCTTTAACAGAATTTCTTCAGCTGATGATTGTGGTGGGAGGCAAAAAGATCTATTTCCGGCCTTCCCCAAAATTGTGTTATCTGAAGGAAGATGTCTGGGTGTAGCATCCATTCGTGTGGATCCATGGTATTTCTGCTTAGGCTGTCCGCCAGTATATTGTCTTTCCCTGGCACAAACTGGGATTGCAACTCTATATTGAGTTTTAGGGAAAGTTCCCAAAGATTCATTGCTAGTCTGCAAAGAGGGTAGGAATGGGTACCCCCTTGCTTGTTTATGTACCACATAACTGTGGTATTGTCTGTCCTTATTAGCAGGTGGCCTTGATGTAGAAAGTGCTTGAAGGCCTCGATTGCATGCATCACTGCCAGCATTTCCTTTTGGTTTATGTGCAGGTGCAATTCTTTCTGAGACCATAGTCCTTGGATGCATCTGTCCTCCATGTGTGCTCCCCATCCATGGTCTGAAGCGTCCGAGGTAATGGTTTGGCTGGTTACTGGTTTGCTGAAAGGCAGACCCCTGTTTGACTGGCTTGCTTGGGCCCACCACAGGAATTCCTTTTGAAGGCATGGAATGAGTGGTATCAAAGTTTCTAGGCTGTGATTGTGCTGAGACCATAAACTCTTTAGGTACCATTGTAGTTTTCTCATATGTAGCCTTGCTTGTGGAATCAGGAGAATGCACGATGCCATGTAACCCAGGGCCTACAGGATTTTCCTTGCAGTCATCTGAGTTTGTTTTGTCAGATTTTTGAAATAATCCGGGTAGTTGTCTTTCTTTTTCTTCTGTGAGAAAAGCCATTTGGGTGGTTGTATCTAGTTCCTCACCCAGAAAAGATATTCTTTGGGATGGCACAAGTCTTGACTTGTGAATGTTGACTGTGTATCCCAAGGCCTGTAGAAGGCGGATGGCATAATTCAAATGTTTTTCCAAAGTTTGCGGGCTGTCCGCTTGTATAAGGCAGTCGTCCAGATACGGGTATATTTGAATCCCCTGAAGTCTGCAGAGTGTAATTACTGATGCCAGGCATTTCGTGAACACACTGGGCGCAGTAGATAAGCCAAACGGCAATGCTGAGAATTGATAATGCTCTGTCCCTGCAAGAAATCTGAGGTATCTTCTGCAGCTTTGTCTGACTGGGACATGCAGGTGTGCCTCCTTGAGGTCCAGAGTGACCAGCCAAGACCCCTTGCCCAACATGGGAAGAAGTTGCTGCAAAGTCAGCATTTTGAACTTTGGCACAATGAGGAAAGTGTTTAGAGTTGACAAGTCCAGTATGGGTCTCCACTTGTTTTCTTTTCTTGGAACAAGGAACAATCTTGAATAAAATCCCTGGCCTTGTTCTTGAGGAGGAACCCTTTCTATTGCTTTTATACTTAATAGCTTGGAAACTTGAATGAGTGCCTCTGCCCTTTGATGATGTGGCAGGTTTGACATGCCTTGTTTTATTGGTAAATGTGAGGAAGTGGAATCTGCAAGAAGAGTTTGAAAGAACAAAATGAGAGTTAATGCCTTTAGTGAAGCAGGGATGCCAACATTGGCACACTTTGAAACCTGTAACTCAGAAAGACATGATCCTGAGAAGGAGACAGAGAAGACTTTTTGAAGTTTAGTGTGAACCCCAGGCTCTGAAGAAGAGAAATGGTAAAATGAAGACTTTGCAAAAGGACTTTTGGAGAAGATGCCTGAATCAGCAGGTCGTCCAAATAAAGGAGAGATTTGGATCCCTTGAAGCCTGCAAAAGGCAAATCACAGGAGCGAGGCATTTGGTGAACACCCTTGGGGCAGTAGAAAGGCCAAAAGGCAAATCACAGAACTGAAAACACCAGGAAGCAAAAGAGAAACGCAAAAATCTCCTGAAAAGAGGATAGATTGGAATATGGAGATAAGCACCCTTGAGGTCCAGAGACACCAGAAAGGCCCAAGGGAGCAAGAGAGAAAGAAAAGACAACATTCAAAAGGAAGGCACCTTCAGAAAGGTGTTCAGATGGCAGAGGTCTCCAAGTACCTTCTTTTCTGGGCACTAGAAATATTCTTGAATAAAAACACTTTCCCCCTTTGGGACACGGGCAACTCTTGAATAGCAGCCCAAGACAAGAGGTCTCAAAGAACCCCTGGGAAAGAAGGAAGATGTTCCCGAGGAGGCTGAGGAATGCCCATAAAAGGAGAGCGGGAAATCCAGCCATGAAGTACCCATGCCAAATGACTGACAGAACCCAAGAGTCCTGTGTGATTCAGAGCCAAACAGGAGAAAGAGAAAGGTGAAGAAAAAGAGGAATGTGGCTAGGGTGGATAGTCAGACAGCACCTGGTTTGTCAGGAAAGGAAGACTTAAGAATCCTTGCAGTCTGAGTGGCCTTAGCAGTAGGAGTCGGTTTACTACCCTTTTTACCTTTAGAAGGAGGCTGCGATTGTCTATGAACAAAGGCTGGCTTAGAAGGGTAATTTTGCTGAAATGTAGGCACAGGAGAAACAAAGGCATGCTTAAGCTCCTGTAAAGCCTTCCCCTTGCCTGAAGAGACTTAAATGAACCAGCAGCTGCTTCACTAAACAAAAGAGTATTTATCCAGAGGAGCATCCATCAACTTAGCCTTAATATCATCGGGCAAAGGTTGAAGCCAAAGACATGAATATCTCCTCAGAAGTGAACCAGAAGCAGCCGTACAAGAGGCATCTGCTGCATCATAATAAGAAGTTATGTTCTTACCATAACGTTCCATGTTAGTTGTCTTCTCACCTTCTTTCTTGCTGGATGGGTTCGGAGCTATTTTTACCGGCTCGAGGCAGCCCTATAACCCACAATACCATGCGCTAACTCCCCAGATCTCGTTTGGTAGCTAACACATAGTATATAAATTTATTATTATAATCCTCATTTCCAAGTACGGACTCCCTGCTAGTAACACTAAGATACGGGAAACAGTAACATATTGTATCTCATGAAATGGAAGGACTCTGAGACCTTCAAGTCTGTCCAGGCTAGGGGGCAGGAGGGAGGGACGCAAGAAAAAAGGCAAGAAGAAGACAACTAACATGGAACGTTATGGTAAGAACTTTTAGTTATGTACTTACCATAACTTTAGATGTATGGCATCCATCTCGCCTACATTCTCTACAGATGGGTTCGGAGCCGACCCTCGGCTCCAAGTCGGCACGCTATACAATAGCACGAAGTCTCTTATTGGCTGAGCTGCCTCACATCCCAGGATGCACCACTACTGCTTCCCCAGATCTTGTTTGTCCGCAAACATGCACACACACACAGACTGTTATAAGACTGCCCGGTGTTTCAAGAGAGGAAAAGTACAGTTTTGTACTTACCATAAATGTAGATGTCCGATAGATATGCAACTGCAGTCATAACATATGGGTTTGTCCTGCCTCAGGCAGCCCTTGGTCGGCCGAATTCCAAAGTCTGGGTCCGGCATCGGCTGGTGTCGCCTCCTCTCCGATGTCACAACGGCTGGAGTATAAAGGCATCGGCCGACGCCATCTTCTTCAGTGTTTCTTGCCCCAGATGCTAGGTGCCCTCCTAGGAAGGCTAAATTTGGTAAATGGATAAAATAATCCAAAACATGCACAACAGTAATAAACAGATACACCATAGGAGATACCACCCGCTGAAGGGAAGAGGGGTAGGGACCCAAAAAGAAGGATACAGAGGGGTAGGAGGGTGGGAAATCCGACTGCAGTTGCATATCTATCGGACATCGACATTTATGGTAGGTACAAAACTGTACTATGTCCTTCAAGAATGCAACTGCAGTCATAACATATGGGTTGAGTACCATAGCCAAGCTTGGGGTAGATGGAACTAAGATAAGGATGGTGTAGCTAAAATCCCCTGCAGGACTGCTGAAGCAAAGCCTGCTCGGGATCTGGAGTATAAGGGCAGGTTGTAGTGCTTGGTAAATGTATGCACAGAGCTCCATGTAGCAGCTTCTAAAATGTCCTTTGTTGCCACTCCTCTTAGGAAAGCTGTGGAAGTGGCTATAGCTCTGGTAGAATGTGGCCTGATATTGGCTGGCACACCTTTTCCATGGAAAGAGTAGCAAAATCTGATGCAATGTCCAATCCATTTTGAAATTGTTTGCTTGGAGATTGCTTTTCCTTGTACTCCAGCAGCATAGGCTACAAACAGCTGATCAGACCTTCTGGTGGCCTTAGTTCTGTCCAAGTAGTAGCGTAATTGTCTGTGTATGTCCAAAGTATGGAGTAGTTTTTCCCCTTTATTTTGAGGATTGGGGAAGAATGCAGGTAGATGAATAGCTTGATTTAGAGACACCCTGGAAATTACTTTTGGCATGAATGTAGGATTGGTTCTTAGAGAGACTCTGTCTTGATGAAAAATGAGGAAGGGGGGCACTGCCATGAGTGCCTGTATCTCCGAAACTCTTCTTGCAGAGGTGACTGCCAATAAGGCCGTCTTCCATGACAGAAATTGCATTTCTGAGGTTGCTGCTGGCTCAAATGGAGGAAGCATTAGTTTTTCCAACATGTAGTTGAGGTCCCATGCAGGTACTGGCTGTTTTCTGGGAGGTTTGATATTCTTTATCCCTCTTAGAAACTGTCTTGGCAGAGGATGCGAAAACACTGGAGGGTCGCAGCTGTATTTTGCTGAGATTGCTGAGGCATGAATCTTTATTGAGGAGTATGAGAGTCCAGTATGAAATAGTTCTGCCAAGTATTCTAATATTTGAGGTATACTCAGTAATGCTGTGTCCTGACCCCTGTTGGCATTCCAGATACTGAATCTCTTCCACTTGGCTGAAGAGGTTTTTCTGGTGGAAGGTCTGCGTGCTTCCAGCAAGATCTCTTGAACAGATTTGGAAAGAGAGTTTGGTGTTGAAGTCATGGTAGCCTCCAGGCTGTCAGATGCAATGTTTTCAGGTCTTGATGTACAGTCCTGTAATTGTGTTGAGTTAGGAGCAGGGGCCATAGGGTCAGAGGCCATGGCTTGGTCCGAGTTATGGTCAATAGCAATGGGTACCAGTGTTGCCTCGGCCAGTCTGGAGCTATCAAGATGCCTGTTGGTTGTTCTGCTTTGATCTTCAGTATCACCTTGGTCAGCAGAGGCAGGGGAGGGAATGCATACATTTTTAGAGAACTCCAGCTGAAGGAGAGAGCATCCGTTTTCCAAGCTAGAGGGTGGTGAGTCCTTGTGCAGAACTTTTCCAGGTGATGATTTAAGTGGGAAGCAAAAATATCTACGTCCGGTCTTCCCCATGTCCTTGCCAGTTGAGAGAAAATGTGAGGGTGCAGCATCCATTCGTGTGGATCCATGAAGTTTCTGCTCAGATTGTCCGCCAGTACATTGTCCTTGCCCGATACAAACTGGGATTGTAAATGTATCCTCAGGCTCAGGGATTTTTCCCAGAGAAGCATTGTTAGTCTGCAGAGGGGGTAAGAATGAGTGCCTCCCTGCTTGTTTATGTACCACATGACGGTAGTGTTGTCTGTCCTTATTAGCAAATGTCCCTGTTTTAGTGTTTTTTCGAAAGTCTCGATGGCATGAATCACTGCCAACATCTCCTTTAGGTTTATGTGCAGATGTCTTTCCTTTGGCATCCAAAGAACTTGAATGCATCTGCCCTCCATGTGCGCCCCCCATCCATGGTCTGAGGCGTCTGTTATTTTGTCTGCTTGAGGTCTGTTGAAAGGCATGCCTTCGTTTAGTTGACTGGCTTGAGCCCACCATAGAAATTCCTTCTGCAGACATGGAATACGTGGGATTATGTCCTCTAGGCTGTTGTGTTGAGACTATAAGTTTTTTAGATACCATTGCAGCTTTCTCATATGAAGTCTTGCCAAAGGTATCAGAAGGATGCAAGATGCCATGAAACCCAGGGCCTGCAGGATTTTCCTTGCAGTCAGCTGGGAAAGCTTTGCTAGCTAGGCCTTTGAAGTACTCTGGTAAATGCTGCTGCTTTTTCTCTGTGAGGTAGGCCATTTGTTTTTCCGTGTCCAGTTTGGCTCCTAGGAATATAATTTGTTGGGATGGTAGTAAGTTTGACTTCTGAATGTTGACTGTGTATCCCAAGGCCTGCAGTAGATGCATGACATAGTCCAAATTCCCTTTTAAGGTTTGTTTGTTGTCTGCTTGTATGAGACAGTCGTCCAAGTAGGGGTATATTTGAATCCCCTGCAGTCTGCAGTGTGCCACTACTGATGCCAGGCATTTCGTGAACACTCTGGGCGCAGTAGATAAGCCAAACGGCAATGCTGAGAATTGATAATGCTCTGTCCCCGCAAGAAATCTGAGGTATCTTCTGCAGCTTTGTCTGACTGGGACATGCAGGTATGCCTCCTTGAGGTCCAGAGTGATCAGCCAAGACCCCTTGCCCAACATGGGAAGAAGTTGCTACAAAGTCAGCATTTTGAACTTTGGCACAATGAGGAAAGTGTTTAGAGTCGACAAGTCCAGTATGGGTCTCCACTTGTTTTCTTTTCTTGGAACAAGGAACAATCTTGAATAAAATCCCTGGCCTTGTTCTTGAGGAGGAACCCTTTCTATTGCTTTTATACTTAATAGCTTGGAAACTTGAATGAGTGCCTCTGCCCTTTGATGATGTGGCAGGTTTGGCATGCCTTGTTTTATTGGTAAATGTGAGGAAGTGGAATCTGTAACCTTTGTCTATCAAATCCAGAATCCAATTGTCCTTGGTTAAGATATGCCAGTTTTGTGAGAATAAGGCTAATTTTCCGCCCAAAGGTGCTTCTCTTTGAACCTTTGTAGGCGGTACGAAAGTCAAGTCATTGTGCTTGTCCTTGTGGTGCAGCTGAATTGTCTGCGCCACTTCTTTGATTTGGAGGTTGCCATTGGCGTCCCCTGTAAGATCCTCGGTATTGCCCTCTACCTCGGGCACGTCTGCTTTTTCCCCTTTGAAACTTGTCAGAGCCGGGGAAGGACCAATTCTTGGAGGGCCAGTTTCTGCTGAATCTGGGTGGCTGAACCTGAAGGAAGTCCTTGACTGTCTGTACTGACTTTGCTTTTTCCTCTATGGATTTCAATACATCCTGTGCAGTAGCACCAAAAAGCTTTTGTTTTTCCAAAGGTGCATCCAGTAACTTTACTTTAACATGGTCAGGCAGAGACTGATCCTTCAGCCAAGCATGTCTACGTATTACAGCCCCAGTCATAGCTGCCCTACATGAAGCTTCCAGTGCATCATAACCACACTGCAGAAAATGGTTATTAACCTGCTGAGTATTATGAATATGATCCTGCAGTGCCTTTTTATCAATAGGCTCAGGAGAGGCTAACTTTTTCTGTAAATCATCCAGGAGAAAATCTTGGTACTGTAACATGTGAAAAAGGCAGTTAAGAGACCTCATGGCTAAGGTAGTAGAGGTATAAACTTTTTTACCCCATCTCTCCAGGGACCTTGCTTCTCTGTCAGCTGGCAGTGGGTTTTTGGCAGAGGAGGAAGCCACTCCCTTGGGGCCCTGTGAAATAGTTTCTAGGTCCACAGAGTGAGCCTTAAAAAGGTGCTTGTGAATGTCAGGGACCCTGTAATATCTGTCCGGCTTGACAGGAGCAGGAGGAAGAGAATCAGGGTTGGCACTGGAGTCAGAGTAAACATCATCCAAAACATCCATAACTGGAGGGATAGCTAAGGGTCTGTGCTGGGGAAGCTTGAGGAAGGTACGAAGCCTTTTCCTGGAGTCAGAGAATTCCTGCCCCTGCCATTGAAAATGCTCCCTCATGGAATGCAGGACTTCACCAAAAAAGAAATCCTCTGGAGGGGAGGCAGAGGGAATTGATTCCTCAGCATCAGAGTCCTCATAGGCCTGGAAGGGTTCTTCTTTGGTATCAGAATGCTCAGAATCCTCAGAGGCTTCATCCGAGGAGAGGTCGTCCGCCTGCTCAGTTCTAGGCCTTTTTTCTGCAGGTGGCTGAGAACCCCTGTCCGGATGAGGCTGAGACCCCCTGATAAGGGAAATGAGATCTGCAGCCAGAGACATGATCTGCTTATCAGATGAAGGGGTCTGGTCAGGTTTAGGATGGGCCTTGGCCTGACTGGTGGCCTTAGAACGTGCAAAGGCCTTGATGGACATGGAAACAGGAGGCCTAGCAGCCCCACGTGCAGGCGTTACACCTTGTCCACCGGGATGGTGTCGGGTAGATCTAGAACTTCGGTTTCCGGAGGAAAATCCACAACCGGCACCGGAGAAATCTCCGAGACCGAAGGTCGTGTTAACGCTGTGTCGTCGGCCTGGAGCGGTTGATTTACCACTTCCGAGGGGACCGGAGCGCTAGCAGAGGATTTGGGAGTAGCATCGGTAGTGGACGCGGGCCGAGGATGTCAGTCCCGGTCCTTGCGTTTTTTTAGAAGATTGGGTTGTCGGTAGATCCGACGGCATGATATATGCAAAGGAATCACCGAAAAAGTCCTCGGCGAACTCTGCCCGGCGCCTGAGAGTGTGCTTATTAAAGCAAGCACAGGCAGCACAGGCCGAGACGTCGTAGTCTGGGCCCAGGCAAGGAAGGCAGAGAGAATGGAAATCCTTATGAGGTATTTGTTTACCACAAGACAAACAATTATTAACTTTCTCAATTTGTTCTGACATCAGCTGAGGCAAGAATAAATGTTCCCCAACAGGGTACTTAGCTTTTAGATGACTTCGGTACTGAAAACACAGGAGCTGACCGACCGGCACTTGCGAACTGCTTCTGCTTCGGGCACCGCGCGCCAAGAAAGACTGAAGAAGATGGCGTCGGCCGATGCCTTTATACTCCAGCCGTTGTGACGTCGGAGAGGAGGCGACACCAGCCGACGCCGGACCCAGACTTTGGAATTCGGCCGACCGAGGGCTGCCTGAGGCAGGACAACCCATATGTTATGACTGCAGTTGCATTCTTGAAGGACATCAGTTGTATTTGGACCGTCCGGTCTCTTCTGGCCTCCAAGGCAGGGGGAAGGAGGGTGGGTTATTAGGAATGTAGGCGAGATGGATCCCATACATCTAAAGTTATGGTAAGTACATAACTAAAAGATGTAATGTGATCCTATCTCGCCTACATTCTCTACAGATGGGACAGCGTCCCTAGCACCTAATTCCTGGGTGGCTCATTGGAAAACGGTCCGGAGAACCGTGGAACCAAAGGAAGCTCGACTCCTAGATGCCACATCCAATTTGTAGTGAGAAATAAAGGTGTGTAGAGAAGACCACGTAGCAGCCGCACAAATGTCATTAATAGAGAGCTTGGAATGAAAGGCTGCCGAAGTGGCCATAGCCCTGGTAGAATGAGCTTTCACAGGAATTGTAAAGCCCTTATTTGAAATGCGGTAAATATAAGTGATACAGTCTCTGATCCACTTGGCAATAGTGATTTTCGTGACAGATTTGCCCAATTTATTGTCTGAATAGGACACAAACAGTTGATCTGATTTTCGTGCTTGTTGTGTCCTGTCCAAATAGAAACGTAGTTGTCTGTGCACATCTAAGCTGTGAAAGGTATACTCAGCTCTGTTTGTATACTTAGGGAAAAAACCCGGTAATTCCAGTGATTGTTGCAAACAAAAGTTAGAGCAAATCTTTGGTATAAAGGATGGGTTTGGTCTAAGAGATACTCTATCCTTGTGAAATACCAGGTATGGTGGATTGACACATAAGGCTTGAATATCTGAAACTCGCCTGGCTGACGTGATAGCAACTAGAAGGGCAGTCTTCCAAGAAAGAAATTTCAAGTCACAGGTTGCTGCCGGCTCAAAGGGGGGGTGCGGTTAATGCACCTAACACTACATTAAGGTCCCACGGTGGTGCAGGATGCGATATAGGGGGCCATAAAAGCCAAGCTCCTTTAATAAAAGCTTTGCACAACTTGTTGCTCATTAAAGGTGGTTCTGTGTCCTCATGACAATTAGAAATAGCTGCCAATTGAACTTTGATGGTGGACACCGAACAACCCTGGTTGAACAGGGAAGTTAAAAACTTTAGAACCTCCGACACAGAAGCCGTCAAAGGGTCTAATCCTCGGAGTTGGGCCCAAATAGCAAACCTCTTCCATTTACTGCTATACATTCTTTTAGTAGAAGTCTTGTGGGCCGAGGACAAAATATGCATGACTTCGGGGTCGAAAGAATGGCTCCTAACTATGGTTGGAAGAGGAGTAGCCAAGCTGCTAGCTTTAATGAATGGAGGGACTGATGGAGCTGTCCTGACTGATGCGTCAGGAGGTCCGGAACTTGGTCCAGGAACCTTCCAACGCATACTTGCGAAGAAAGGGGAACCAAACTTGACGAGGCCAGTATGGGGCGATTAGAATCATCTTGCTTCTCAATCGAATCGCCTTCTGAATCAGCTTGGGGAGAACGGGAACCGGTGGAAAGGCGTATAACAGGCCAGGGGGCCAAGCTTGGATCACAGCATCCTTGGGGGTCTGTCCGGGAACTGGAATGAGAGAGAAGAACTGTTGGCATTTTGCGTTGAGGGGAGATGCGAAAAGATCGCAACATGGAACTCCCCATCTCGTAAAAATCTGTGTTACCACTTTGTGATTCAAGGACCATTCGTGAGGGGAGAGAATAGTCCTGCTCAGTCTGTCGGCTATCACATTGGATGTTCCCGGAATGTGAGTTGCTACTAGAAAGCGTTTGGTAGCAATCGCCCAATCCCATACCTTCATGGCCTCCCTGCAAAGGGGGGTAAGACCTGGTCCCTCCTTGCTTGTTCAAGTACCAGACTACCGACATGTTGTCGGACTGAATGGCAATCGTCCCCTGGGGAAGGTGATCGTGAAGTGCTTGCAGCGATAGAAGCACCGCCCTCATTTCCAGGATATTGATGTGGAGAAGATGCTCGTCGGGGTGCCACGTGCCTTGGACCGACCTGTCCAGATAATGCCCCCCCCCCACCCTGTCTGGGAGGCGTCCGTAGTCAACGTGGCCGAGGGGGATGGGGGAACGAAGGGTCGCCCCTGATCCAGGTTGGAGGAAAGAAGCCCCCAACGAAGATCCTGTTTGCACGTCTCTGTGATCAGTATTTGGTGACTGAGGGGGAGGTCTTGATAAGACCACTGGACTGAGAGAAGCCATTGTATTATCCTCATATGCAATTTCGCCAAGGGAACGAGAAGAATGGCTGCTGACATGGACCCTAACAGTTGTAGGACCATTCTCGCTGGAGCGCGACGTCTGAGTAGTAACGCCCGAACCTGAGACTGCAATGTTGCTATCCTTTCCGCAGGAAGATAGACTCACATCTGCCTCGAGTCTATTTCTGCACCAATAAACAGAATACGCTATGATGGCAGCAATACAGATTTTGTCCAATTGAATGTGATTCCTAAGGAGCTGCCTAGGGAGATAGTGGCTGCTAGAGTTTCTAAGAGTAGATACCTTGAAGTGGCCGTTAGGAGCCAGTCGTCTAGGTATGGAAACACCTGGAATCCTAGACTTCTCAGGTGAGCAGTCACCACCGCCAAACATTTGGTGAACACCCTGGGGGCTGTGGTGAGACCAAAGGGCAGTGCACGGAACTGAAAATGACTGTCCCCTAGGCTGAAGCGCAAGTGTCTCCTTGACGCCTGATCTATCAGAATGTGATAATAGGCGTCCTTGAGATCTATGGAGCACATCCAAACACCGTTCTCCAGAAGCGGGAGAATGGTTTGCAAGGTGACCATCCGGAATTTGGACTTTTTCACTGTTCGGTTTAATCTGCTGAGATCCAAAATGGGCCTCAAGTCCCCGGTCTTTTTTGGTACCAAAAAGAATCTTGAGTAAGTCCCTGATCCGGCCTGATCTGCGGGGACAGGTTGGATGACTCCTTTTTGAAGCAGCTTTGAAATTTCGATGGCTGTCATCTCCCGTTGACTGGGTGGCGGGTCCGGGATTCTTTGGGATGGTGGAGGGGGTTGAGAGAAGGGAATGAAGTAACCTCCGGCGATGATTCAGAGCACCCATCGGTCCTGAGTGATACCTTCCCAAGCCTTTAGGTGCCTCAAAAAACGACCCCCGACTGGCTCCGGAGCTGCACAGTCGGGCACTCCTTCAGGGATGCTGGAAGGAGGAGGAGCCACGAAAGGACTCGCGGTCCCCAGTGTTGCGGGGGCCGCCTCCGCCGCCTCTGGGACGGCGTCTCCCTGAAAAATTTCCCCTTCCTCTGGAAGGGGAATCGCTCTGCTGCGAAGAGTAAGGCTTTTGAGACTTACGGAACCACATTTTCCCTCCTCTTTGGGCCTTGGGATAAGGCCTGAAGGGAGTGGAAAACTGGGACCCTACGGCAGTTAAAGTCTTACCCTCCTGCTCGCAGCGAGTCAAAGTGTCCTTTACCTTGGGTCCAAAAAGGGAGGACCCATCGAAGGGGGCGCCGGCAAAGGAAGACTTAAAGGCCTCTGCAAAGTGACACAAGCGTAGCCAGGCTGGTCTCAGTTGAGCAACACCTGTGCCTGCCACCCTGCTCGCTCCTTCGGTTGCATACGAAATGAGCCTCATGGACGAGTTGGATAGGGAGGAAAGGGTAGCCAACTGGGAGTTAACCGTCTAGGATAACTGCTCCGGTAAGTTACCAGAGAGGGTATCCGACAGCTCCTTGACCAGATCCCTCTGCAGTCTCGTAAAGTGGGTCAGGTAATTCAGAGACCTTAATGTAAAGGTTGCTGAAGCAAGGGTGCGCTTCCCATACCGATCCATGCTCCTAGACTCCTTATTAGGAGGATGGACGGATGTTGAAGCCTCTACCACATCTTGTCGGGTAGCAGATGCCACCACCAAGGCATCTACAGCCACAGCTTTGGTAAGAAATTACTTATCAGGGGGTGCCGAAAGGAATTTATTGGGGCGAGCTGGCACCGGTTCAATAGAGTCCGGATGTTCCCACGCCCTTCGAGAGATCAAATCTAGGAGCTCATCGAAGGGCGGAGACACCCAGGAGGCGGAGGGCTGAGCCCCGAAGGCCTTGAGGAACACAGACTCCTCAGCAGCAGGGGGTTTGGACTGCCAGTCGCCTCGTTGTTTAAGGATTTCCAAGATGTCCGCAAAGGATACATCATCCGAGGACGACTTGGGGAACCCTTCCGCATCATCGAGGTAGGTATCCGAGGGGACAGACTCATCAGGAAAGTCGACGTGCTTCCTCTTGCACTGTTTTTTCCTCGGGGGTTCCTCCGAAGACGCTTCGGAGGGACCCCCAGGAAGAAGGGAACCCCCGATGGGGGTAACCTCGGGCCCCAGGGCTCCGCTGTCGTGAGACAGAGGGATTGCAAAGGAACCAGTCTCCGTGTCAAGGGAAGGTGGTGGTGAGATGGTAGAAGTGGCCAGAGAGGATTTGGCCAAGGCACTCCTCATGGCATTGAAGGCGGGACCCCCAGAGTCCTGGGAAGGTTCAACCCCCAAGGCCAAGACAGCAGTCGGAACTCCCGCGGCCGACGCACCGAGAGGGAGGCTCGTAACCAAAGGGATCGGTCCCGAAGCGTCCCCCCCGGGGCAGACAGAGGAGGTCCGCGTACCGAACACCGACCCGAAGGGCGGGGTTGGAGTTAGGGTCGGAACTGGCCCGACAACGTCCACCGGCTCCACCAACACCGACTCCAACGGCGCCGAAGCTGTTGGAGGAGGAACCAAGATGGCAGGGTGGGAAAACGGCTCCGGAGCAGACTGGGCTGGAGCCTAGACCAACTTTTGAAAGACCGGAGACTGAAACAGCCTTTGAAGCACCCTGTCTACATCCGAATCGGACATTCTCGACGACCGAGAAGAGACCGACCGGGTCCGAGTAGACTTCTCCGCCGGCTCCGAAAGACTGGGGGACCGGCTCCAAATGGTTTCGAGAAGTATCGGCGCAGAGGGAGATTCCACCACTACTGCAATTTCCCTCGGAGCCGATGTGGACTTCGGCACCGAAGGGGAAGAGTCTGAGCGGGCAACCTTCATCGGCTCTGAAGGCAGTGGAGCCGATGGAGGTGACTCGCCTCTCGACACCCGAGCTCTCGGCTCCGAAGCTAGAGGAGTCGAGGCTGGAGACATCGAGGCAGACCGTTCCGCCCTCGGCTCTGAAGTCCGTGGAGCCGACGGAGAAGCCTGCCTTGACTTTTTTGCTGTCGGGTCCGACGGGCTGGTCGGAGCCGAAGATTTTTTCTTCCTCGACGGGGAAGAAGCAGAAGATAGGGCTTCCTCAAAGGAGGGGGAAATAAGCCCTTTCAAAATCAACTTATTTTTCCTCTCTTGGAGCACGCGAGAGGAAAAAGCGTGGCAAACACTACAGGATTCCTGTAGGTGCTTGGGCCCCAAACAGTATACACATAACAAGTGGTCGTCCATAATGGACATTTTATAACTGCATTTTGAACATTTCCTGAATCCTGAAGGCCTATGTTCTTTAGACATGGCTATGTTCTTTAAAAACAAACTTTACAGAGAAACTTCAAGGAAATCACGTAGACTAGGGCAAGGTCCCTCTAAGTCAAACAGGATCGCTTACCAGCAGGAAAAAATACAATTTTACCACAAAATATTCTAACTACACAATCACACAAAGAAAAAACTGTAAAAACAGCCCTAATAAAGGCGCGTGGGCTAGGCAAAGGCCCCTCTAATTTAAACGGGAACCTTTACCGTCGAATAAAACACAATTTCACCACAAACTTTAGAAAAAAAATCAGTCACACAACAATAAGTAGCTGTTAAAACAGCTTTTGGGTAATTTTAGTGAAAATTCTGACAGAACAGATAATCACAAAAAAGCACTTAGCTCGGCCAAGTCCGAGACCACGTCTATGCTGTAGAAGCGGCAAACGAGATCTGGGGAAGCAGTAGTGGTGCATCCTGGGATGTGAGGCAGCTCAGCCAATAAGAGACTTCGTGCTATTGTATAGCGTGCCGAGTCAGAGCCGAGGGTCGGCTCCGAACCCATCTGTAGAGAATGTAGGTGAGATAGGATCACATTACATCATAACTTCTTAATGTTAAGTTGTTATTCTCGCCTTCATTCTTGCTGGATGGGACAGCGTCCCTAGCACCTTAGTCCTGGGTGGCTCAATGGAACAGACTCCTGAGTACGGTGGAACCAAAGTCAGCTCTATTTCTGGAGGCTATATCAAGTTTGTAATGGGCAATAAAGGTATGTTGGGAAGCCCATGTAGCTGCTGCACATATGGCATCTAATGGCAACCTTGCTTGAAAGGCCGTTGATGTTGATAGTGCCCTAGTTGAATGAGCCTTAGGCCTAGATGGAAGTTGCCTGTGTCTCAACTCATAGACAAAGGTAATAATAGATGTCAACCATCTGGAAAGAGTAACCCTTGATACTGGAAGACCTTTCTTTCCTTCAGCATAAGAGAGAAAGAGCTGGTCTGACGGAGTTGTTTTGTCCTGTCTAGATAATACCGTAGTTGGCGATGAACATCCAATGAATGTAATTTCTGTTCAGCCCTGTTGGAATAGTCTGGGAAGAAGACAGGCAAGTCAATAGAGTGGTTTAGATTTGCTTGAGAGGACACTTTTGGTAGGAAGGAAGGATTTGTTCTGAGAGTTACCCTGTCTTTATGAAAAAACAAATAAGGGGGACGGACAGACAAGGCTTGAAGTTCCGATACCCTTCTGGCAGATGTTATGGCTACTAAAAACAGAGTTTTCCAAGAAAAAAGCTTGAGGGAGCAAGAGGCTGCGGGTTCAAAAAGAGGCAGAATCAATGACGTTAGAACCAAATTCAAATCCCATTGTGGGGGTGGATCCTTAACTGGAGGTCTAAGCAAAAAGATGCCCTTGAGAAAGGCTTTACAGAGTTTGTGGGACATAATATTTGCTTCTGAGAGTCCAACATGAAAATTAGCAATGGCCGCTAATTGTACTCTTGATAGTGGCTGACGATGACCCTGAATGAAAGAGCTCCACCAGAAAGTCTAGAATCTTATGAATGGGTACATGGAAAGGATCTAAGGACCTAGCTTGTGCCCAGAGCGAAAAAAGCTTCCATTTACTCGCATACGTCTTCCTAGTATTGGACTTATGGGAAGCCAGAATGATATCACGGACAGGAGGAGAAATAAGGGGAAGCCTGGCTATGGCTGGAAGTGGAGCAACCAAGCTGTGAGGTTGAGGGAATGAAGAGACTGATGCAGCTTGCCCGTGAGATGGGTCAACAGATCTGGAAGAGGTTCCAGATGCCAAGGCTGTTCCAGTAGGTAACTGTGCAGGAACGGAAACCATACTTGTCGAGGCCAAAACGGAGCAGAGGATCATTTTGGATCTCAATGCGGTTGCTTTCTGAATTAATTGCGGGATCAATGGTAAAAGAGGAAAGGCATATAGAAGACCCTGGGGCCAATCGTGAACAAGAGCGTCTCTGGGGGGATGGCCTGGTAGAGGAAAGAGTGTGAAGAAGTCGAGGCACTTGCTGTTTTGAGGAGTTGCGAAAAGATCGCAGCAAGGCTGGCCCCACTTCTGAAATATTCTGCCTGCTACTGCTTGATTTAGAGACCACTCGTAAGGCATGAGGATAGTTCTGCTCAATCTGTCCGCTATGATGTTGGACTTCCCAGGGATGTGCGTTGCTATCAGAAACCGTTGAGAGGAAATCGCCCATTGCCAAAGTCTGAGTGCTTCTCGACATAGGGGGTAAGACTTTGTTCCGCCCTGCTTGTTTATGTACCACACCACAGACATTGTCCGTTTGAATTGCTATAGTCCCTGTGGGAAGAGAGCTCTGAAGGGCTTGCAACGTTAAAAGCACCGCCCTCATCTCCAGGACATTTATGTGCAGATGGCATTCTAAATGTTGCCATGTGCCCTGGACCGTCCTGCCTTGATAGTGCCCCCCCACCCGATCAGGGAGGCATCCGTTGTCACCGTGGTAACTTGGGGGGGGGGGGGGGAGACAAAGGGTCTGCCCTGAAAAAGCTGAGGGGAAACCATCCACCAGGAGAGAGGATTTTTGCATGATGGGGTTATCAAGATGTTGTGAGTCATTGGAAGCTGTTGAAAGGATCACTGAGAAAACAGCATCCACTGAAGGATCCTCATGTGGATGCGGGCTAATGGGAGTAGAAGAATCGCCGCTGCCATGAGACCCAACGCTTTCAATACTAGCTTGACTTGAACTCTGTTGGACTGAAACAAGAACTGAACATTCCACCGTATGTCTGTCACTCTCTGAGGTGGTAATGTTGCAGACATTTCTGTGGTGTTTAACACGGCGCCTATAAAGTTTATACATTGACAAGGCGACAAGGAGGATTTTGCAAAATTTATAGAAATACCTAGATTGCTGCAAAGTTGAATAGTGTAATCCCTGGCCATTATAAGATACTGCTTGGTGGTAGCGGAAATGAGCCAGTCGTCTAGATATGGAAACACCTGGAATCCTTTTTGTCTCAGGTGAGCCATGACCACTGCCAAGCATTTGGTGAACACCCGGGGGGCTGTGGTGAGACCAAAGGGCAGGGTTCTGAAATGATAATGACTGGCTCCCAGCCAGAAGCGGAGAAACCTCCCGGTGCGCCTGTGTATCTTTATATGATAGTACGCTTCCTGGAGGTCTAACGAGCACATCCAGTTGTCTCTGCCTAAAAAGGGTAGAATGGACTGCAGTGTTACCATCCGAAATTTTGTCTTTTGAACAGAGTTGTTCAATCTGCTGAGGTCCAAAATGGGTCTCCAGTCTTTTTTGGTACCAAAAAGAATCTGGAGTAGATTCCGGATCCTAGCTGATCTGCTGGGACTGCCTGGATGACTCTTTTTAACAGCTTTTTTAATTCTAGCTGTGCCTGACCCCTTTGTGCAGGTGGTACGTCTGGTAGGGGTCTTGGCGGTTGTACCAGAGGGGAAGTGAAGGGAATTTTGTTAACCCTCGGATATGATCTTCTGTACCCATTTGCCTTGGGAGAGGGATTGCCAGGCTTCCGGGTACAGAGATAATCTTCCCCCGACTGCCTCCGAAGGCAGACAGTCGGGCAGTTTCTCAGGGATGCTGAAAGGGTTGGTCAGGGAAGGATTCCCTGGAACCCTGGTTCTGTGGAACCCCTCTGCCCCTGGGGTGGCATCTGTTATTGTCCCCCCCCCCCTCTGCCTCTGCTGGGGGGAAATTCACCACGTGCAGCAGGCGCGACTCCCTGTGGTTTGCGGAACCACATCTTTCCACCCCTCTGTCCCTTAGGATAAGGTCTAGAAGGTGTGTAAAAATGGACTCCCACGGCAGAGAGGGTCTTACCATCTTGCTCGCATCTGGTGAGGGTATTCTTCACCTGAGGTCCAAACAATTCTGATCCATCAAAGGGGGTGTTGGTAAAGGACACCTTGAAGGGATCGGCAAAGTTACAGAGTCGCATCCAAGCGTGACGTCTTAACGCAACACCTGTGCCTGCAGCCCTACTCGCTCCATCGGCTGCGTAGGAGATAAGCCGCATGGAGGAGTTAATGGAATTCAGGGTGGTCAGCTGGGAGTTCATCTTGTCCTGATACCCCGTAGCAGAAGGATCCTGTACAGTTTCACCCAGTTCTTTGAGTAAGTCTCTCTGAAGGCGGGTGAAATGACAAATAGTTCAGCGATTGCATAGTAAAGGTTGCTGAAGCAAAATGTCCGCTTACCGTACCCGTCCATGGTCCTGGACTCTGTTAGGAGGATGAACAGGTACAGAAGGATCAGCCAATTCCTTCTTAGTGGCTGCTGCTACCACCATAGCATCAACTGAAACACCTTTGGTGAGAAAGGATTTGTCCTCTGGAGCAGAAATAAATTTAGAGGGCCTCCTAGGGGTTTGTTCCATTGAATCAGGAGCTGCCCACGCCTTTCTAGCCACTACCTCCATTAGTGGGTCGAAAGGGGAGACACCCAGGAGGTGGAAGGGCGAGATCCAAAAGCGTCAAGGTAAACAGACTCTTCCTCGGAGGGTCTGAGAGTGGACCAATTTCCCCTCTGTTTCAGGATCTCTAGGATGTCTGAAAAAGAGACATCCTCAGAGGGGGATCTCGGGGAACCCTCAGACTCATCCAAGTCGGTGTCCGATGTGACAGACTCGGGGAGTCTATGTGCTTCCTCTTGCACTTTCTTTTCCTAGGGGGTACCCCTGAAGCTTCAGGGGAGGCCTCGGAAGAGGAGGAGACACCCAAAGTGGGTACCCTATGCTTTGGATCTCTGCTGTCAGATGCAGGAGGATGGCCAGGGACCGTAACAGGCACTGTAGAGGGAGGAGCTGCAGAACATAACCTTGGAGTGGACACTGGGTCCAGCACACCCCTCATCACCTCGAAGGCTCCCCTATCAGGTACCAAGGGCAGTCCCGGCTCCGAAGAGACCCGAACCGCTCCCGACACCAACAGAGAAGGCTCTAAGAATGATGTCGGGGCCGAACTAACCAGAGCCGAAGCTCCAAGAGGGAGAGCGGGGTCGGACAAGGGTCCGATGCCCCCTCGGAGCCGACAATGGAGTCCCGGCGCCCGGACCTCTCCATGGATGGAACCAATGAAGAGGTTGGAGCAAACGACACCGGAGCCGAAGGTGGAAATATCGGCTCCGACGTGGGCTAGGTTACGGTTCCGTCAAACTCCGGCTCCGAACTCGAGAGGTGAATCGGAGGAGGAATCGATAGCGGTACCGAAGGAGCCACAGTCTGGTGAGATGGGCTTTGTAACATTTGGGCTAGTGCCTGAGATTTTATGAGCCTACTGACCACCCTCTCAATATCGTGGTCGGAAAGCCTGGATGACCTAGATGAGCGAGTCCTATGACTCCGCTCCGATAGGAGAGGTGATCTCAGAGCCGAACGGACAGATTCTAGTGAGGGGGATCTAGAGCGCTTGCGCGCTGGGGTCGGCTCCGATGCAGTTTTCGGAGCGGATACCACTTTGCCCGCCTCGGATCAGACTGGAACCAATGTCAGAGCCATCTCAATAACGCCAGTCCTCGACTCAGAAGCTGGAGCCGAGGGTTTGGTGGTTTTTGAAGACTTCCCCGAGCCAGACTTGGACGGGGGAGTCATTGGGCTTTAATAAGCCCCTTAAAGATGAGCTTATTACGATGCTCCTGCAGGACTCTTAACTAAATCCGTGACAGACGGAACAAGAGTCCTGCAGGTGTAAAGGCCCTAAGCAGTAGACACAAGAAGTGTGACCGTCTGTCAGAGACATTTCTGACAGCACGAGTCACACTTCTTGAATCCCGAGACCTTAGCGTCTTTGGACATGGTCCTAACAGCAGCAAACACAGTAATCACAGTCAGTCCACACACACACACTCAACTTATAACTAGAAAAAAGTTAAGGGAACTGACTAAACACCACACACAGACACTGTAAGGGGTGGGGAAAACTAAGGTAAAGCCCATAGGCCCAACGATAAAACTTAACTAAAGATGGGAAGAAGGGCTACAAAAGGACTGTAATGAATAAAACAATCAATAGGGACCTAACAAAGGGAATCTATCTGGAAAACTACCTGAAATATAGTCCTATAGAAAAAATTCTCTTTACTGACCTGAGCCGGTAAAAAAAAAGGCAACCTCGCAGCGAAGCGGCAAACGAGATCTGGGGAGTTAGCGCATAGTATTGTGGGTTATAGGGCTGCCTCGAGCCGGTAAAAATAGCTCTCGAGCTACAGTATAGGCAGAGTCGGAGCAGAGGATCGGCTCCGAACCCATCCAGCAAGAAAAGCGGCGAGAATGACAATTTAACATTTAGATTTGATAGAATGCCGACCTACCTGAGAGAAGTCCCAAGCAAGGAAAGAGCAGAAGATTTACTCTCAGAGTCTGGAATATCAGAAAAAATCTGACAAGCCTGAGAAAGAAGAGCCAAGACATACCTAGAGGTATGGGTCTGATCATTAATAGCTCTAAAAGCTAGGGTAGCCAAAGTATAAACCTTCTTACCCAGCCTATCCATGATTCTACTGTCCTTGTCAGAAGGCAGTAACTTGGACAAAGGAAGCAATTGAGATGGCTTATCAGAGGCTACAGACACCAGAGGGGTCAGCAGCAGGACATTTAAAAAAAATGAACAATCCTCAGACATTATATAAATCCTATCAGACATTCTGGGAGCAGGGGGCAGAGAATCTGGCGCTTTAGAGGCAGTAGAAAAAAAACATCCAATAAAGCAGGCAAGACAGGAGGAATGGCCGCAGGTTTAGGAGATTC
Organism: Protopterus annectens; assembly: GCF_019279795.1. Lineage (NCBI taxonomy): Eukaryota > Metazoa > Chordata > Ceratodontiformes > Protopteridae > Protopterus > Protopterus annectens. The sequence continues at coordinate 1,032,284,304 of NC_056743.1, forward strand.
CATCTGCAGTAACTCATAGTACCTTTTATGGATATCCGAAACCTGGGCACAATCCATCTGCAGTAACTCATAGTACCTTTTATGGATATCCGAAACCTGGGCACAATCCCACTTAAAAATTCCATCATCCTAGAGATGGAGTCCCCAAAGGAAATTTCCTCAGAAGGATTATCTAGACTATGAAAATCCTGCTCCTCAGACCCATAGTTCTGGGTAGAATAAGCAAGGGAGTCATCATCAGAATCCACCACAGAAGAATGCAATTCTCTGGGCCTTTTAGGGGAAGAGGAGGACCAATGAGAAGCAGGAACTGAAATCCCTTGAGGATGCTTCAGTGACAGTAAAGCATTAAATAACCCCTGAATAAAGGCCTGCCATTCACTTTGTGGATCCCTAGGAGGAGGAGGAAAATTATTAGCTTTCTGTTTCTTTTTTAAGGGGACAGCAGTTTCTTTTTTAAAGGGACAGCCGTCCTAGAAACATGAGCAGGCCCAGACTCAGGACGGCATTTCACAACTGCAGTATGAACCTCTTCCCTAAAGAGAAACTGCAGAACCCCTCTAGACCTCTCAGAAACAGTTGAATGTGGTTCCCTCTGAATGCCCAAAACGGATACCCGCAAAGCCTCTTCAGACGTGCTGCCCGCCAGATCCTCACCGGCCTCCAACCCAGATGCAGTAGAAGAATCTAACAAACCAACCGGGTGAGCCTCCAGGTTCATAATACCCTCAGGAGAAACTCCTGGTAGAGGCTGGACAGCAGAAGATTCCAGTCTTACCTTATGCACCTTCTTCACTGACCCTTGAGATGGGAAGTTCCATCCATAGAACCTGCAGCAAGAAGCTTAAGATGCTGGTTCTCAAGATACAAGGAAAGGAAAGGGAAGAAAGCCTACTAGGAAGAGTTTTGGGGACAAACGCCTGACAAGCTGAACAAGATGTATGGTTGTGAGCAGCACCTAGGCACAAAAGACATTTATCGTGGTGGCCTTTATGGGGAATCGGTCTCCCACACTGTCATTTACCTTTCCCAGATGACACTAACCCCAAACAGCAAAAAACAAACAGAAAAGTTAACCAAAAACCCAACTGGGTACTTAACAGCCACTGTGAGGGCTCCAGAAAACAGGAGTAAGCACAAGAATGCAATAAACAGAAAAACGGAAAAGAAAAAAAAAATGGATGGAGGTAACAGGCAGACTGTTAAAACAGCATTCAGACTGGTGGCAAAGAAGTTCTGAGGATGGTATGCCTGAACATCACCTTTATGCCCTACCCTACACACAAGGAGTGTGCAGGTGATGCTCAAAGTACCTTAAAGCAACAGAAGACTTTTGTAAGCTGGCCGGACGGTGGGCTTCACTGCAGGGAATCCCATTCATAAGGAATACTGCAGCGGTGAATGCAAGGAGATTATTATTATTATTGACATTTGTTTACCAGGAAAAAGTCCAGTGGGTCAGAAACCCATTTTCAGTGAAGGCCCGTGGAGAAAGCTCCACAGTTTACAAAGACAATACATTATAAAACATAGTTGACAAAACGTTTTACCATAAGTATAGCAAATATTGCATATACAAGAGGCAAAACATAGTATAATTAGACATTCCATTAGTGTTTACATGAAGTATTACATCAGGAGTCATTAAATACAAATGGAAAAACAAAAATGGTACATCTGAGGGAACTGTTTTGGACATGGTTTTTATCTTACACCATCCTGATATTTAGTTAAAGGGCTGTCTTTAGGGTGGCTTGTTTATATATAGGTAATGCGATTTTAAAGCTGTCAAAGGTTTTTGTGTGGTCAATTTGGATTATATGGGATGGTAGGTCGTTCCATAATTTAGCAATGCTATGGGAGTACAGACATTGTCCTTCTCTTTTGTTGGGTTTAGTTATGGTCAGCAGGTACTTCCAGGAGGATCTTAGTGTTTTAGTAGGAATATATGTATGCAGAATTGAGCTGAGTGCTGGACATTCATTGGGTTTATAGATTAGCTTGTGGGCTATGGTTAGTTGGGTATATTGCAGGTGGTGGGAAAAGTCTGGCCAGTAAAGGTTAATGATAGATTGGCAGTGGTGAGAATGGTATGTGTTCTGGAGGCAAATTTGGCTATTTTATAATAGCAAGATTGTAAGTTCTAAGGGTTGAGTGAAGACTGGTAAGATGGCACTACCATATAGAAGGGAAGGGATGAGTAATGTGCTGGCAAGTTTTGTTTTGGTGTTGCTATCCAGGTAATGTTTGTGGCAATGTGGCGATATAGTTTGCCTAATTTAAAGCGGGTTTTCTTTATTGGGTTGAAGATATGTGGTTCATAACAGAGTTTGTTGTCTATCGTTATTCCTAGCAGTTTGGGTGTTTTCACTATTTCGATGTCTGTACCATTTTTAGCATGGATTTTAAAGTCAATGTCAGGTGTTTTTGTAGAGAAAGTAAAAGTTTAGTTTCTTGGGGGTTTAACATTAGTTGTGCATTGATAAGCCATGTTTCAACAGAAGTAAGGGCTTTTTGTGTAACTGTTAGATGATCTGAGAAATTGTTGGAGGTGGATATTAGCGTAGAATCATCAGCGTATTGGATAAGGTTTTTGATGTGGGGGGTTTTGTGAAGATCGTTGATTAAGTTATTAAACAGTAGTGGTCCTAGAATGGATCCTTGTGGGAGCCCCATTTGTTAATTTGATAATCAGATTGTACATTATGCCACCTTACTGATTATTCCCTATTTTGTAAGTAAACCAATTAAGGGTTTCAAGGGAGCATCCTAAGTTAGATAGTTGACATAGCAGCTTAGTATGTGATACAGTATTGAAAGCCTTAGACAGATCCAGTAGGATTACTGGGGTAGGACGACCAGTATTTATGGCTTTGTTAATAGTAACAGAAAGAGAGTAGGGCAGTCATTGTGCTGTCCTGGACGAAAACCATGTTGTACGGGATAGAAGAGCATTTTCAGATAGGTGTTTCAATAGTTGTGTGTGAACACATTTTTCTAGTATTTTTGATAGAGGGGAGAGTATAGATATAGGGTGATACTTGCAGAGGTCATGGGAGCTTCCACCTTTATGTAGTGGAGTAATGATGATGGATTTTTTCTATAAGTAGGGAACATAGGATTCTCAGATGGACCGATTTATAAGAATGCTAACTGGATATGCAATTGCACTAGCTGATAGTTGCAGATGGGAAGGTTATCTGCAGAAAGCAAGCAGGGTTTGAGTTTAAGAGCTTCAAGATCACGGAGGTAGGTACAGGTTGGACTGTAAAATAGTAGGCCGAAGGAGTATTAGTAGTTCTGGTGTCGGGGGGGGGGGGGGGGGTTGAGAAGTGATGGGTAAGTAGTACTTAGGAGGTTTGAGTTTGTGTTGGGTCGGGAGTGTTTTGAGTAGATTTTGAATGGTGGAGCTGAAGTGGGAGTTAAAGACATGGGAAATTTGTTGTGGAGTCTCATGTGCTGGAGATGGATTTTGTAGGGTGCCTGGGTTGAGCAGAGTGGGGACTGATTTCCAAAACTTTTTAGGATTATTATGAGGTTGATAGTTTAGAAGAAAAATATTAATTTTTATCATGCATCACTAACTTTTTTGCTTTGTTACGAATTTGTTTGTAGTCGAGTTCATTCTGTTTTGTTACATTTTTTAGCCATATTTTCCAGTTTTTCTCTCTAAGAGAGAGAGTTTGTTTGGTTTGTTTAGTTGTCCAGGGGGCATGATTGATTTTAGTCCGCTTAGTACGCATTGGAGCTAAGCTGTTGAGAGTATCTAAGAAGAGTTTGTTGAAATAATCAACAGCCTCGTCTATGGGGGAGAGTTTTTAGTGGGTTCCAATTTTAAGCTTTTAAAAACATTTGTAAATTTATTTTGGTTGAAGTGGCCAAGATTTCGGGAGGTTCTATATGAGCGTTTTTGATAGTTTGAGGGTGAGTCCTATGGGTATAAGCTGGGAGGTGATTGCAGAGTGTTTGGTAGGGTGCCCGAATTTGTTTAATTTTGAGGGTGGGATACTAGTGTCCAGTCTAAGGTGATTCAGATTCTGTTGCTTGACCATAGGTGGGTATAGTGATGAGTTGTGTGAAACTGTGTAGGTTTATACTATTTGCCAGGAAGGGGGAGACTAAACTTAACCATCTACACTCATGTTTGGTAGTTACTATAAACGTAGATGTCAGAGCAAATTCACTGTTCCAATAATGATTCTTGGGATTTCTTGCCTGCAGGAGCCCAAGGCTAGCCTGAACACCAGATCTCACTTCCCCCTCTCAAATGTGGCAGGCACCCATCCCTTCTGACACTAGGCCATTTGTGACAAAGTGTAGCTGGCAACCACCATCTTCAGAACTATTTTTGCTCCAGACTGTAAGCATACTCCCCTAGGTTTTGCAGCACGACCTGCCCAGATCAGTGTCAGAATTATAACATACTTGATTACAGCCCTATTGGGGGGGGGGGGTATAGGAAGGAATTGGTATTGCAACAGTGAAACATTTATGTTAAGTATTTAACACAACTGTACTACACTCTTCATAGTGCACTGCTACATTAATGACCCTTGGGAAAGTTCTCAGAGTTAACAAGTTGGGAAATGGCTGGGTGTATCCTGCCTCAGTCTTGCACATTGCTCTCGGGTTGTAATGTCTGGTAAGTGTGTGAAAAGAGTGCCAGATTGCTCCTTCCAGGATAGCTTGTATGGAAATGCCTCTAAGAAAGGCTGTGATGGCAGCTACAGCTATGGTGTGTTAGGGACTGGTTTTCCATGGTAGTGGTAGTAAAAAAAGCAATGCCGTAGCAATCCGATAAGAAATACGTTGCTTATTTACAAGCTTCCCCTACTTTCCTTTTGCAAAAAAAGCCAAGTAAAATCTGAGCTGTGCAAATCAAGGGAGTGAAGGATTTACTCGCCCTTATTTAAGGGCACGGGTAAAACACAAAGATGGATTACTTGATTCAGAGACGGTTCAATGACTGGTTGGTGCCAAGAGTGACTCTATCCTTGTGAAAAATTTAAAAAGCTTTTTACATTAATGCATGCAGTTCTGCAATGGGTCCAGATAAGCTTACCAAGCAGAGTGATTTTCCATGTAAGCATCTTGAAGTCCAAGGCTGCTAGTTCAAAAGGTTGCAGTATAAGTTTTCCAATACAAACTTAAGGTCCCAGGGTGGGGTTAGGTCTTTACCACATGGACTCAAATGCAGCACCCCTTTTAAGAACTCTTTCATGGCTGTTACACAAGAAGGTCTGGGGGAGATAGGCAAGAAACTGCAGAAGCATGTACTTTTATAGAGGCATAATATAAAACTAAGAGATGAGCACCCCTTTTATACGACAGCATTCATAATCTCAGCCTATGCCTCACAGCAGAGTTGTGACAGTAAAGACAAGACTACATTCAGACAGCAGTTGCAGGACCTACTAGATAAAGCAGGACAACATAAACTGGTGTTGACAACTGGTGACCAGAATGCACGTATATTGGGACAGACAGAACAGGGTACGAGGACTGCCTGGGTTCACATGAGTGGGGCAACAAGAATAAAGGAGAGGCCATTCTAGACTTCTGAGTGGCAAATGGCTTGATAGTAGCCAACACATGGGACAGAGAAAGTTAGTCACAAGATCACATACAAGAGTGACCAACATGCAACTCAGGGAGACTTTTTCCTAGTACGAAAAGGGCAATGAGGTAGAATCAGTGATTGTAAAGTCATCCCAGTGAAACAGTCAGCCCACAGCATAACCCACTGGTTGCCAAATTCAGCTGCAAGCAGTGATAAGAGAAGGCTCTAAGATCAACAAAGACCAGGCCGAAGACCTGGAAGTTGACTGGAGAGAAAGTACAACAGTTCAAGGAATTACTCCGTGCTCTAGCACCTCAAGAAGAGGAAGAAGTAGGGGAGCTGAAGAAGAATGGCAGCACCTCAAAACAGCATGTGCGAGTACTACAGAACAGCTATGTGGCTGATCTATATGGAAGTACAGAAGGAAAACTGGTGGTGGAATGCAGTCCATGAAGTCATCAAAAGAAAGGAGGAGTGCAGGAAAAAGTGGGAGATAGAAAAGAACAAGGTTAGGACGGAGTACTGGTTGGCTTACAAAGAGGCTAAGAAAGGGATTGCAATACCAAAAAACAGGGCATCAGAGGCACTCTACCAATTTCTGGAAAGTGATTTAGTCAGTGGCACAAAGAAACAATCAGGTTGCAAGGCAAAAACAGAAAGATAAAGAAGATAGTCGGGCACCTTTCATAAGGGAGGTCAACAGTAAGCTGTTCACCAAGACAATCAAAGACAGATGGAAGGAATACTTTCAGCAGCTTTTGAATGAAATAAACCTTACAGAAGCTGTACTGCCCCAGAAACAGCCTATGATGAGAGAAGAGGAGGAGTCCACCCTAGAAAAGGTAAGAATAACACAAAGGAAAATTAAGTCAGGGAAAGCAGCAGGCTCAGATGAGGTCACAGCACATACAATAAGCATGCTGGGTGAGACAGAGGAGAAATGGCTCCTGAGGGTGCTCATAACAGTGTAGAGAGAAAGGTGTATCCCAGATGACTGGAGAATAAGCACACTTGTGCCAGTGTACAAGAACAAAGGGGACATCCACAACTATGGGCAGTACAGAGGTATCAAACTCTTGTCACATTGCATGAAAGTTCTGGAAAGATTGACTGAAAATGATACGTACCTTTCTCCAGTATGGCAAAGTTATTTGGGGATTCAATACCTGCTCCTAGTTTGCAGTCATCTTGCAGAGACAGCCCTCTGGTATTGGATTTTAGTTCAGAAGAGTATATAACAAACAAGAGGGGTCCCAGTACAAAACCCTAAGGGACTTCACTATGGTCTCTATCATAGAAGCAAATGGCACAAATTGCGAGCGCTCATAATATCGAACATACCGGGCCTCGAAGTGCTTTTTCTGAGATCGCAGTACAGTGAACAATGGGATATCTGCCCTTTCCTCACTGTAGTGCAATCTCAGAGTTGGAATAGATATTTAGCGGGGGTGTGGGGGGTGCAGCCCCTCACAATAGGAAGTTTGAGGTCTGGTACGTTCGATATTATGAGCATTCGCAATTTGTGCAATTCGCTCATATGATATAGAGCTATACACACTAGGCGCTGGTCTCTCTGTGGAGGCAATTTCCCTATTTTGATTTCCTGCATCCTATCAGTGAACCAGATGGCAATCCAGCAGTTGAATTGGGGTTTACTCCCAGTTTATTTAGCTTTTCTACTATGCCTGAGTAGGGAATTGCATGAAAAGCTTTCGGCAGGTCAAGATATGTGGCATCCACCATTCTGCCTTCATCTATTACTTTGGAGACCTTTTCAAAAAATTCCACCAGGTTAAGCATGACCTGCTCTTGAATCCAAACAGATTGGTCCAGTGTTTTGAGGTTCCATATGTCTTGACTGAATAGCTCCCCAAGTTTTCCCATGGTTTTGCTTACGAGATTGGTTAGATTTATGGGTCTGTGGAAGTTCCTCCATTATGCAGGGTAATGACTTGCAGCTGTTCTCCATCCACTTGGTACAAAACCTATTATGGAGGCCAAGACTGAACAGTGTTGCTACAGTGGCTAAATCATGCTTCATACTTTTTAAAATGCATCCAAGAATATTGTTGGGCCCGACCGATGTTACAGTTTTAGCTTTTGGTAGCACTTTAAGACTTTGCCTTGTGTGACAGCTGGAGGTGAGTGAGTTTCAGGTATACCCTGTGGGACAGACGGAATGGACAGAGGGATAAAGTTAGAAATATATTTAAATTGACAAGAAGGTTCACTATATCTTCAGCATCAGTGTAGCCAATATTGTTTATTATAATCAGCTCAGTGCATTTCTGTATTATAATTTGGTGATTACGAAAATAACAGAAAAAATGCCTTGTAATAATATTTGACTTGAGCAGCTATTTTTGCCTCAAAATTGGTTTAGGTGGCTTTTTATTAACATCCTGAATTCATTGAGGATCAAGGACTAACATTCTGGGAATTACTAATCTTACTTTTGGTTAAAATTATTTTCCTTTTATTATAAAGCTTGTTGACATTATGGTCCCACCAAGTGGGTTTGTTTCTAGGTTTTGCCCTGCACTTGTTCCTATGGGGTTTAGCTGCATCTGTGCAGATGTTTACATGCTGATATAGTATGGTGCTGTACATGTCTGCATATTCAATGGAGTTAAATGAGTTTGGTGGGGATTTGAAGATTGCCAGTGTATCAAGTAGATAGTCTGTATTAAAGACATTTCTAAATGTACCTTGGATGGAAGGGATCTCAGGTTTCAGTTTTATTTTGAAGGAGACTGCTTTATGGTCAGACCTAACAAGTGATGAAGATAAACAAGAGATGGTACAAGGAGCTCCCACACTAGTAAGGACAAGATTCAAGATGCTATTCTCCCTAGCTGTTATTCTAATTGTTCCAAGACATTTAAAGGTCCAGCAATCTCTGTGCTTGTGCACTAGTTGTGGTGTTGGTTTCCCAGTCTAGAGGTGGACAAATTTGCTCACAGAGATTCTAGTTCCAGAAGACAGACATTGCAACTCTTTGTTTCAAAGACAGAGTTCTATAGCTAGCTAATATATGGTACGGGGCCTTTCTGATGGTTCAGCGAGAACCTAGCCACCTAGGTACCAAGGCTACACAGATCTAGCACTTCCTTCAAGATCACGATTACCCTTACTCCCTCTGCCTTCTGTTTAAATGCTCCTGAAGAGTCTCCTGGCTAAGTGTGCAAATCTGGTATTTGAGGGTCCTCAGGGCTAAAGCAGCTGAGGTATATATTTATTTAGTCCTCAGATGGTAAGGATGAGATGAAGGTGTCTTCAGACAATCTACACAGCATCCAGAAAACAACTTGTTTACATAAGCAAATTCCTCCTCTGTTTCAGGAATCAAACTGAGGGGAAAGTACAGTTGTGTGCACTTACCATAAATGTAGATGTTAGAGTGTATTCACTGTTGCAGTCATTACATATGGGTAATGTGCTGGAAGGTTGCCCTCAGTCATCCTGAATTCCAAAGACTTGGGTCCTGTGTCGGTTGCTGTCTTCTTTTCCATGACGTCAGGTCATCAGGGTCTATAAAACATGCAGCAGACGCCATTTTCTTAAGTTTTTCTTGCCCCTGATGTCAGGTACCCCCAAAAAAGGTAGCAATATTATATATAATTCTATATATGCATGCATCAATATAAACTTTACCTTCATCTACAAGGAAATACACAACATAGGTTGTAGAAGATAGAGAAGGAAAGATAAACGGTAGAATGGACAGGGGGATGGCGGAAGGGAAACCTGGACTGCAACAGTGAATACACTCGAACATCTACATTTATGGTAAGTGTACACAACTGTACTATATTCTTCGTGTTTCACTGTTGCAGTCATTATATTTGGGTAGAATCCCAAAGCTATGGTTGGGCGGCTGGAGCTAAACAGCATTAGGTGAGGCTATGTGGCCCTGCAGCACTGCAGTGACAAAGCCTGCCCTGGACTTAAGAGTAGAGAGGCAAATCAGTTAGCTATGTACTCACCATAACGATCGATGTATGTGGTCCATCACGCCTACATTCCTTACTCACGGGTTCGGAGCCAAGAATCGGCTCTGACTCGGCCAAATTTCTCTAGCACAAAGTCTCTAATTGGCTGGGCTAACCCGGTATCCCAAGATGCACCTCGGCCTAGCCCCAGATCTTGTTTGCAATCAAACCAATTATAACCCATACACAATCAACACTGGAAGAAGTTCCAGCCAGATAAGGGAAAAAAAATTCACTGACTTTGAAGGGTCCACAGAGCCAATATTCCTCCAAATCCTGTAGGAAGGGGGCAGGTGGGAAGGTATGTAGGAATGTAAGCGAGATGGACCACATACATCAATCGTTATGGTTAGTACATAACTAACTGATCTTATGTGGTCCTATCTCACCTACATTGCTTACTCACGGGACAGCGTCCCCAGCACCTCTATCCTGGGAGGCTCATAGGAAGATACTCCTGAGAACCGTGGAAGCAAAGGAAGCCCGGCCCCTAGAAGCCACGTCCAGCTTGTAATGAGTAAAAAAAGTGTTAGAAGAGGCCCAAGTGGCCGCAGCACAAATATCATCCTAGGAAGCCTAGCATGGAAAGCTATTGATGTAGACATAGCCCTGGTAGAATGAGCCTCGATGGGAAAGGGTAAAGTTCTGCCTGCTGACGAGTAGATAAATGAAATATAATCTTTGATCCATTTAGAAATTGTGCACTTGGAAAAAGGACAGCCTTCCCTGTTTTCTGAAAAGGACACAAACAGTTGATCAGATTTCCCAACATGCTTAGTCCTATGCAAATAAAATCTCAGTTGTCTGTGCACATCCATCTGATGGAGAGCACCCCTGCAATACCAGGCTACAACTCTTACCACACTTTTCGGCCACCAAACCAGGACCGAAACACTAAAGGTGGAGGAGTGTCAATATTCACCAAGGATATTCACACCACCAGGCTAGTTGGCCAACACAAGGTGTCTGAAATTCTCCAAGTGCAACTAACACTAGGTAAGACTGCAAACCAAATTGTAGCTTGCTACAGATCCCCCACCATACCCCAAGATTCTCACTACACCTTTTTAAACATACTGGAAAATATTAAGATAGAACCAAACACCCTAATACTGGGTGATTTTAACTACCCTGCCATTAACTGGGAAAACTACTCATGTCCCAACACCTTTGCGCAACGGTTCTTGGAATTCATAAATTCCAACGCCCTGGATCAACTTATCCATAGTCCCACCAGGGGCTCCAACATCCTAGACCTGGTCATTACCAACATGGCAAATCAATGCTCCATACCTATAGTCACCCCCTCGTTAGTCAGGTCTGACCATAAGCTAATCACCCTTAACATCCACATCCCACCCCACCCCCAGTAAAGAAACCACCATAAAAAACTTCTCCAAAGCCAACTTCATGCTACTCAAGTCAGAAGTGACAAACTTCATGACACCCATGCAGACGGGAACTGAAAGTTCAATTGCTGAATCCTACACTAAGGCACTGTACGAGCACATCCACTCATGCATGAATCGTGCCATCCCAAATAGAACCAAAATGCTCTCATCCAAAAAAAGGAAGCCAATCTGGTGGTCCCCTGCCATAAACAAACTTTACAACAAAAGGAAGAAACTTTTGCAGAAAAGAGGAAAATCCCAGGATGCAAAAAACTCCCTTACTAGCCTCAGTAAGAAACTGAGATGCCTCAAAAAATCCTCCAAAGCTAGTTATGAAAATAAAATTGCCAAAGATTCCAAAGACAACCACAAAGCATTCTATAACTATGTCAAGAATCTAAACGGCAATGCTCTGAGCTAAAACAGAATGGCAATAAATATACTGATCCAAAGGATATTGCCAATATCCTGGCAGATCGATTCAGTACCAACTTCACCCCCCTCTCACCCCCTAATGGCCCATCTCAAAACCGGAAGATTGCCAAATTCCAGTAATAACGGCCACACAGGTACAAAACGCACTCTCTAAAGCCAAGAATACAGCATCCATGGGACCAGATGACATCCCGGGCTGTGTACTACATGAACTACAATATGAACTGGCACCTCACCTAAGTGTCATGTTTAATCATAGCCTCACCTCAGGTTTCGTGCCCACTGAGTGGCGCAGAGCTACAGTTATCCCAATCCACAAGGGGGGATCCACCTTGGATCCCGGAAACTACCGTCCCATCAGTCTGACAAGCCTTATCTGCAAGGCCATGGAGCGTATTATCATGGAACTTATAAACAAAGACATTGGCAACCTTCAAACACTGGACCCCACCCAGTTTGGGTTTGTGGAGGGCCGATCTTGTCTCCTGAACCTGACTGACTTCTTTGAATCAGTCTCCAGAGCCATGGACAAGGGTAAGGTGGTCCACACAGCCTATCTAGACCTTGCCAAGGCCTTTGACACCATCCCCACTCTGGAATCATAGATAAACTTACTAAGTTGGGTATTAATCCCTATGTCACCCAATGGGTTGCTAAATGGCTTACTGATAGAACCCACACTGTAAAAGTAGCCGACTCCAAATCCAGCTCCAGACAAGTGACAAGTGGAGTACCTCAGGGTTCAGTCCTGGGGCCGCTCTTGTTTGGCATCTACTTCTCTGAAGTACAGGTCAACACTAAGGGACTCTGGCTAACAGTTTGCAGATGACTGCAAACTGGGAGCCATTATTGAATCCCCAAATGATGTGGATACTCTACAAAAGGGCCTTACAGAAACAGATGCTTGGTGCCAGAGCAATGGGCTCAAGCTCAGTGCCAAGAAATGTATTGTTATCCCCTTTGGGAAAAAACATGTATCCATGAATTACCATATAGGTGGCAGTACACTAAACAAAGTGTGATAAGAGACTTAGGGACACAGGTGGACAGTGGTCTCACCTTCGATAACCACATCGCCACAGTCAGGAAATCCTTCTATGTGGCACACCTCATCACGAAGGGCTTTTCATCCAGAAAAAAGGAGGTCATTGTCCCACTGTACTCATCCCTCATTAGACCCATTATAGAATACAACGCCCCATTTGGTATGTACCTCTCAAGACATCTGCAACAACTGGAAAGGCCTCAGAAATACCTCACTAAAAGAATCACAGGCCTAAAGCAGATGCCCTACGCTGACCGCCTTAAAAAACTCCAGCTATACTCTGTCACATATCGTCTACTCAGAGGCTATCTCTGCTTAACATACAAGGCCATGTCAAACCCAGAGCCGTTGGACATGCTACACAAAGAAATCCCAATCCCTCAGAGCTGCACGCTCCAGGGATCTAAACCTTGTCATCACAATAAACAAAACATGCTGGAGGGATAGGTTCCTGACCCAGAGACTCCCCAGACTCTGGAATAGATTGCCCATACATGTCAAGCAGAGTGCCTCTTTGGACCTCTTCAAGAGGAACCTTGACATTTGGATGGGAGAAAGGAAATTCACCCCAGGGATCACGTCAGTCGCCCTGCTAGACAGGGGTCCAGGAAAGTAAATAATGTGGGAAGAAATAGCCAGGGAATTGTTATGGCTAGGCTTGTATAGGCCCTAGGGCTGATAGCCTAGTACCAACCTATGAACCTATGATGAAATCTGAACTCTGCTTTATTGGAAAAGTTCGGAAAGAACACGGGTAGCTCAGTAGATTGATGGAGATTGACAGTGGATGACACCTTCGGAAGGAAGGGTTAAGGCTCAGGGAAACTCTGTCCTTATGAAAGGTCAAATACGGAGTTTAATGGACAAAGCTTGAAGTTCTGATACCCTCCTGGCCGATGTAATGGCCATCAGAAAAGCCATCTTCCAAGATAAGAACTTTAAGTCACAAGTGGCAGCCGGTTCAAAGGGTGGTGACGTAATAGCTTGTAGCACCAGGTTCAGGTCCCATGGCAGTACAGGTTCTGAAACAGGGGGACGAAGTAACCAAGTGCCTTTTAGAAAGGCTTTACAGAGTTTGTGGGCCATAAGAGAGGGCTCGTAAGATGTGTGAAAATTGGAAATTGCAGCCAACTGTACTTTAATGGTAGCGGCCGCGGAGCTCTGACGGAACAACATGGCTAAAAAATCAAAGACAGACGGAATTGGGGCTGTGAAGGGGTCCAAACCTTGGGCCTGAGCCCAAATACAGAATCTCCTCCATTTGCTGGAATAAATCTTCCTGGTGGAAGACTTATGAGAAGACAAGATGTGCACCACTTCAGGTGAAAGGGAATGCCGTCTGACCAGCGACTGAAGTGGAGCAGCCAGGCTGTCAACCTGAGAGTTCTCAGGGATGGATGAAGTTGTCCTGATATGTGAATCAGGAGGTCCAGCACTAGGTCCAGAGTCCACAGACCGTCCAGTGCATACCATTGAAGAAAGGGAAACCATACTTGTAGAGGCCAGTGTGGAGCAACAAGGATCATCCTGCTTCCCAAGGATATAGCTTTCTGTATCACTCTTGGTAACAGAGGAAACAGAGGGAAAGCGTAGACCAGACCAGGGGCCAATTGTGAACTAGAGCGTCCCTGGGTGACTCCCCCCTGTGGGGGGATCAGACTGAAGTACTTGCTGCATTTGGCATTGAGGGGGCTGGCGAAGAGATCGCAGCAAGGCTGACCCCACCTTTTGAAGATCTGAACCGCCACTCAGTTGTTCAGGGACCACTCGTGAGGCATCAGAATGGCTCTGCTTAGCCTGTCTGCTATCACGTTGGACTTCCCCGGAATGTGCGTTGCCACCAGAAACCGTTGGGAAGACACTGCCCACTGCCACACTCGCATGGCCTCTCTGCAGAGGGGATAAGATTTGGCTCCCCCCTGCTTGTTCAGGTACCACACTACGGACATGTTGTCCGAGTGAATTGCAATCGGTCCCAGAGGTAGAGAGTTTTGGAGTGGTTGCAACGCCAGAAACACCTCTCTCATCTCCAGAACATTGATGTGCAAGTGTACCTCGTGATCTTGCCAGGTGCCTTGGACCGTCCTTGTCTAGATAATGCCCCCCCACCCCATCTGGGAGGAGTCCGTGGTCACCGTGGCCACTGGAGACATAGGAATCAAGCTCCTTCCTCTGTCCAGTTTGGAGGAGCATAGCCACCAGAGGAGGTCCTGTTTGCATCTTTCCGTGAGAAGTATCAAGTGGGAAAGAGGAAGCTTCTGAAAGGACCAATGAACTGACAGGAGCCACTGTAGGATCCGCATGTGTAACCTGGACAGAGGTACCAGCATGATGATGGAGGCCATGGATCCCAAGAAATGAAGAACTATCCTGGCCTGAACTTTGAGGGGCAACAGTGCATGGATCTGAGACTGCAACACTCTTATCCTGTCCTGTGGCAGAAAGGCGCACATTTGAATAGAGTCTAGCTCTGCGCCTATAAAAACAACACACTGTGAGGGCTGCAAGGCAGACTTTTCCCAGTTCAAAGTAATTCCTAGACGTTGGCAAAGTGAAATGGTCATCTCCCTGGCTTGAACGAGCAGATGGCTGGTGGGGGTGGCGAGAAGCCAGTCGTCCAGATACGGAAACACCTGGAATCCTAGACATCTCAGGTGAGCTGTCACCACTGCCAAACACTTAGCAAACACCCTGGGGGCTGTGGTGAGACCAAAGGGCAGGACACGAAACTGGAAGTGACAGGCTCCTAGCCGGAAGCGTAAATGACTCCTGGATGCCTTCTCCATTTTGATGTGGTAGTAGGCATCCTTGAGATCGATGGAGCACATCCATACTCCTTTATCAATCAGTGGAAAAATGGACTGGTGTGTGACCATCTGTAACTTGGACTTCAGAACATAGTGATTCAGTCGACTGAGATCCAGAATGGGTTTCAGGTCCCCTGTTCTTTTCGGCACCAAAAAGAGTTGTGAGTAAGTTCCTGATCCGACATGGTTTGAGGGGACTGCTTGGATGACTCCTTTTTCTAGCAGCTTTGCAACTTCTAGTGCTGCTTGATCCCGTTGACTGGGTGGGACGTCCGGGATCCTTCTGACTGGGGGGGGGGGGGGTGTCAACGCAAAGGGAATAGTATAACCTCCGGTAACTATTCGAAGCACCAAACGATCCTGGGTGACGCTTTCCCAGGCTTCCGGATGCAAAGAAATTCGACCCCCGACTGGCTCCGGAATAGCACAGGCGGGCAACACCTCAGGAAGGCTGGAAGGAAGAACCGCAAAAAGAGTTGCGGTCTCCCGAGTTGCGGGGGCCTCCTCTGCCTCTAGGACGGCATCTTCTGGAAAAAGCCCCCCCCCCCCGCCTCTGGAGGGGGACTCACCTTGAGCTGCGGGAAAGGACCTCTGAGACTTTTTAAACCACATTTTCCCTCCACTCTGAGCCTTGGGATAAGGCCTAGAAGGGAGCGAAAAATGGGCCCCTACGGCAGATAGGGTCTTTCCCTCCTGTTCGCATCTGGTGAGGGTGTCTTTCACTTTGGGTCCCAAGAGAGAAGACCCATCAAAGGGGGCGTCAGTGAAGGAAGACTTAAAGGCCTCCGCAAAATGACACAGGTGCATCCAGGCTTGCCTTCTAAGAGCTACACCTGAGCTAGCTGCCCTACCCGCCCCTTCGGCTGCATAAGATATAAGCCTCATAGACGAGTTGACAATGGAACCTAGGGTAGACAACTGGGCGTTAACAGTCTGGCATGTTACCAGTCAGAGCATCTCCTAACTCCTTCAGGAGATCTCTTTGGAGCCGAGTGAAATGACAGAGGTAATTCAATGACCGTAAGGTAAAGGTCGCCGAAGACAGGGTACGCTTCCCATACTGGTCCATACTCCTGGACTCCTTGTTAGGAGAATGGACTGAAGAAGAAGCCTCTGCAACTTCCTGCTGAGTGGCTGCCGCCACCACCAAGGCATCTACCGAAACCCCTTTGGTAAGGAACTCTTTCCCTGGGGGAGCAGAGAGAAACTTGTTTGGACATCTGTGCACCGTTTCCACGGAATCAGGGTTCTCCCACACCTTTCGACAAATCAAGTCACGGAGTTCGTCGAAGGGTGGAAACACCCAGGAGGAGGAGGTTTGAGCTCCGAAGGCCTTGAGGAATACAGACTCCTCCTCAGAGGGGGTCTTGGAAGGCCGGTCCCCTCTCTGCCTCAAAATCTCCAGGATGTCGCAGAAAGAGACATCGGAGGACGACTTGGGGGACCCCTCTGACTCCTCGAGGTCAGTATCGGAAGTGAGGGACTCGTCCTGGGAGTCTATGTGCTTCCTCTTGCATAACTTCTTACTAGGGGGCTCCTCAGGCACCGACTCTGAGGAGCCCTCTGAAAGTAGGGGACCGCTCAAGGGGGTATCCCCAGACGTTCGGGCTCCGCCATCAAAGGATAGGGGGGTGGGGTGTCAGAGGCTCTAGCCAGGCTGTAAGGAGACTGAGTGACCGATCCAGGTGATGTAACTGACGATCTGGCCATTGTGCTCCTCATGGCCTCAAAGGCAGGTCCCCCCGAATCCGAGGACCGACCCGTCTCTGAGACCACGACCGGAGTCGGGATTCCCCGAGCTGAAGCGCCGAGAGGGAGTCTCAGAACAGACAGTAGTCCCGAGGTATCCCCCTCGGGTCCGACTGAGGAAACCAGAGTACTGAAAAGTACAGTTTTGTACCTACCATAAATGCAGATCTCCGATAGGTATGCATCTGCAGTCATAACATATGGGTTGTCCTGCCTCAGGGCAGCCCTTCGGTCGGCCGGATTCCAAAGTCTGGGTCTGGCCTCGGCTGATGTCGCACTTTCCCCGACGTCAGAGCTTCTGGGGTATAAAGGCATCAGCCGACGCCATTTTCCTCAGTGTTTCGTGCCCCAGATGCCAGGTGCCCTCTAGGAAGGCTAAATTTGGATAAATGTTGAATGTTCCAAACAGTAGCAAAATATATATATATATATATATATATATATATATATATATATATATATATATATACAAACAAACAAATACACCATAATAGATTCCCCCAGCTAGCTGAAAGAGGGGTAAGCACCCTAAGAATACCACAGAGGGGAAGGAGGGTGGGTAATCCTGACTGCAGATGCATACCTATCGGACATCTACATTTATAGGTTCATAGGTTCATAGGTTCATACTAGGCTATCTGCCCGAGGGCATTTACAAGCCTAGCCCATAGTTTTGTGGCTTACGCCACCCCTTTAGTATGGGGAACTATACCCATTATTTTGCTGTGCCTCTGTCGAGCAGTGACACTGAGGTAATCCCTGGGGTATATCTGCGATCTCCCATCCATTGGTCAAGATTTCTCTTGAACAAGGCCAGCAAGGTGCTCTGCCTCACATATACCGGGATTTTATTCCACAGCATAGGGAGTCTTTGGGTGATGAATCTATCCCTCCAGCATGTCCTATTAATAGCCGTGTCGAGGTTTAAGTCTCCCGCCCTTGTGGCTCTGATGGATCTAGATTTTTTGAGGTGCAGCATATTCATCAAATCTGGGTTTGACATGGCCTTGTATGTTAGGCAAAGGTCACCTCTGAGCAAGCGTGGCGACTGAATAGAGCTGGAGTTCTTTCAGTCGGGCAGCATAGGACAGATGTTTGAGACCCTTTATCCTTTTGGTGAGGAACTTTTGTGGCCTCTCCAGCTGCTGCAAGTGTCGGGTCAGATACATTCCGAATGGGGCATTGTACTCAATCATTGGTCTGATGAGTGAGGAGTATAGGGAAACTATGACCTCCCTTGATCTAGATGAGAAACTCTTCATGATAAGGTGGGCAATGTAGAAGGTCTTCCTAACTACTTTAGCTACATGGGTGTCGAATGACAGACTACTATCAACCTGGGCCCCCAGGTCCCTGATAACTACTTCTGTGCTCAGTGGATTGCCACCTATTTGGTAGCTAGGGGTAACCTTGTTTTTCCCGAAGGGTATGACTATGCATTTTTTGGCATTTAACTTTAGGCCATGGCTCTGGCACCAGTTATCCGTTTCTGTGAGACCCTTCTGAAGGATATCTGTCTCAGATGTGTTTTCTACTATGGCGCCCAGTTTGCAGTCATCTGCAAACTTTGTCAGCCATAACCCTCCTGTGTTTGCTTGTACTTGGAAAAGTAGATGCCAAACAAGAGTGGGCCCAGGACTGAGCCCTGTGGTACACCACTTGTGACAGGCTTTGAGTCTGACATGGCGCCAGCAACTCTGACCCTGTGGGTTCTGTCACTCAGCCAGTTTGCAACCCATCTTGTGATGTATGGGTTAACATTTAAGCTGATGAGTTTTTCAATGATACCCGAGTGGGGTATTGTATCGAAGGCCTTCGCCAGATCGAGGTAGGCTGTATGGACTGCCTTTCCTCATCAATGGCTTTGGTGACTGTTTCGAAAAAGTCAACCAAGTTTAGAAGGCATGATCTGCCTTTGACAAAGCCAAACTGGGATGGATCCAAAGTCTGCAAATTCCCTATGTCTTTATTTATGAGGTCCATTATGATCCTCTCCATGGCTTTGCAGATAAGGCTGGTCAAGCTAATGGGCTGGTAATTTCCAGGGTCGGTGGAGGCACCGCCTTTGTGAAGTGGGACCACAGTTGCAGTGCACCACTCCTGGAGTGCGTATCCAGAGGTAAGACTATGATTAAACAGCTGTCCTAGCTGTGGGTTTAATTCCTCGTTGAGTTAAGTGGAGCACACAGCCGGGGACACCATCAGGTCCCATGGATGCTGTGTTTTTTGCTTTGGAGAGAGCAGTTCTCACTTGGGCGTTGGATATGTTTGGGGGCTGCAATCGCTTGGTATAGATATCTCTCCTTTGGGGAGGGGAGAAGTTTGCACTGAACCTGTCAGCCAGTATGTTGGCAATGTCTGTAGGATCAGTAATCTTCACATCATTTTGAACTAGTTCTGAGCATATCTGGGAGTTTCTTCCCAGGTTTCTAACATAGCTAAAGAAGGCCTTATGATTGTCTTTTGAGTCTTTAGCTATTTTCTCTCAAAATTTGCTTTGGATGATTTTATGAGAGCTCTTAGTTTTTACTTATAGTGATCAAGGGTGTCTTACCTTTTAAGGATTTTGCTCTATCTTGTAGTAGCTTCCTCCTTTTGTTGTAGAGTTTGTTTATGGCTGGGGTCCACCAGACTGGGCTTGCCTTTGGTACAAAGAGTCTTTGTTTTGCTTGGGATTGCCTTATCCATGCAGTCCTGCAGGTGCTGGTAGAAGGCATTTGTAAGTGATTCAGCGGCTTGAGTACTGTTTTCCCGCTCGGGGCCTTAAAGGAGACCACACTAGTCTTTAGAAGTGTGAAGTCGGCTTCGAGAAGTTCTTTACTGTGGTCTTTTTTATTTCAGGTGGGAGTGGGATGAGGACCTCCAGCGAGATTAGTTTGTGATCTGATCTCACCAGTGAGGGGTATACTAACGGTGTTGAACATTGTGCTCCCATGTTCGTGATTATGAGATCAAGTATGTTTTCTCCTCTTGTGGGGATGGTGACTAGTTGTTCCATGGCATTTGAGTTTATGAATTCCAGGAACTTTTGGGCTAGGGTGTTTGGGCTTGAGTAGTGTTCCCAGTCTATATTAGGGTAATTGAAGTCACCTAGTATGATGGTGTTTGGTGATACATTTATCCCCTCTAGTGTTTTCAGGAAGGCCATGTGAGGTTCCCGAGTTTGTGAGGGTGGCCTGTAACATGCTACAATTTGCAGAGCAGTCTTGCCTGTGGTTAATTGCACCTGGATGGTCTCCGATGCATCGTGCATTGCCACCAGTCTTGAGGTGTGGGTGTCCTTGATGAATATGGATACCCCCCTCCTTTCTTGGTATTGTCCGGATTTTGTGGCCGGAACGCATGATAAGAGGTAAAACCTGATAGTGCTGGGGTTATTTATGGTAGGTACAAAACTGTACTATGTCCTTCAAGGATGCATCTGCAGTCATAACATATGGGTAGAATACCATAGCCAAACTGGGGGAGGAGGTACTAAGATAAGGATGGTGTAGTTAAGATCCCCTGTAAAACTGCAGTTGCAAAGCCTGCTCGGGATCTGGAGTATAAAGGTAGATTGTAATGCTTGGCAAATGTATGCACGGAGCTCCAAGTAGCAGCTTCTAAAATGTCCTTGGTAGCCACCCCTCGTAGGAAAGCTGTAGTGGTGGCTGTGGCCCTTCTGGAATGAGGCCTGATATTTTCAGGAGCTGTCTTTCCATGAAAAGAGTAGCAAAAGCGAATGCAATTTCCTATCCATTTTGAAATTGTCTGTTTGGAAATTGCTTTTCCTTGCACCCCAGTTGCATATGCTACAAAAAGTTGGTCAGTTTTTCTGCTGGTTTTAGTTCTGTCCAGATAGTAGCGTAGTTGTCTGTGTATATCCAAGGTGTGCAAAAGTTTTTCTCCTTTGTTCTGTGGGTTAGGGAAGAACGTAGGCAAATAGCTTGGTTCAAGGATACCCTGGATACCACCTTTGGCATGAAAGTAGGATTGGTTCTCAGAGACACTCTATCCTGGTGAAAAATAAGGAAAGGCTGCACTGCCATTAATGCCTGTAACTCGGATACTCTTCTTGCTGAAGTGATTGCCAGAAGGAAAGCAGTTTTCCAAGATAAAAACTGTAAGTCTGCTGATGCTGCTGGTTCAAAAGGAGGTAGTGTCAATTTTTCCAGCACAAAATTGAGATCCCATGCAGGCAGAAGGGGTCTCCTTGGAGGTTTAACATTTTTGATCCCTCTCAAAAATTGTCTGAAGAGGGTGAGAGAAGATAGGAGGATCCATATTGTATTCTGCTGAAATTGCTGAAGCATGAATCTTAATGGAAGAGTAGGACAGGCCATTGTGGAACAATTCTGCTAAGTATTCTAGGATGTGTGCTAGGTCTGCCACTGTGACATCTGTGCCCTTTGATGTGCTCCAAATGAGGAATCTCTTCCATTTAGCTGAGTATGTCTTCCTTGTGGAGGGTCTGCGAGCCTCCAGGATAATGTCCTTGACCCTCTGAGATAAGACAGTTTGGTTTGGTTTTAAGCAATTTTCCAGGCAGTTAGTTGCAGTGTTTTCAAGTTTGGATGCAGGGTCTTGAAATTGTTCTGCGTTAGAAGAGGCCATAGGGGTAGAGGCCATGAGATCGCCTGAGACATGCTTCTCAGTAGAGGATACCAGTGCTGTCTTGGCCAGTCCGGAGCTATTAGTATCACCTTTGGCTGTTCCTCCCTGATCTTCAGTAGAACCTTGTACATCAATGGGAGAGGTGGAAATGCATACACTGTTAGGGCATTCCAGCTGAAAGAGAGAGAGTCCACCCTCCAGGCTTGTGGGTGGTATGTCCTTGAGCAGAATTTCTTCAGTTGGTGGGGAGGCGAACAGATCTATCTCTGGCATTCCCCATTTCTTTGTTATGAGTTTGAAGATGTCTGGATGCAGCATCCATTCGTGAGCATCCGTGGTAGTTCTGCTAAAGCTGTCTGCTAGTGAATTCTCTTTTCCTGGTACGAATTTGGCCTGCATCTGGATATTGAGATTCAGGCCTAGGTTCCACAGATCCATTGCCATCCGGCATAGAGGGTAGGAATACGTGCCTCCCTGTTTGTTTATGTACCACATGACCATGGTGTTGTCTGTCCTTGCTGGAGGAATGGTTTGAATGCCTCGATTGCATGCTTCACTGCCAGCATCTCCTTTTGGTTTATGTGCAAGTTTAGCTGGCCTTGAGACCATAGGCCTTGGATACATTTGTCCTCCATGTGTGCTCCCCATCCTAGGTCTGAGGCGTCCGTGGTGATGGTCTGCCTTGGTTTTGGTTTGTTGAAAGGCAACCCTCTGTTGGACTGGCAGGCCTGAGCCCACCACAGGAATTCCTTTTGAAGGCATGGAATGATTGGTATCATGGTTTCTAGACTGTGCCTGTGTTGAGACCATACATTCCTTAGGTACCATTGTAATTTTCTCATATGCAGCCTGGCATGCGGGATCAAGATTATGCAGGATGCCATGTCACCCAGGGCCTGCAGGACTTCCCTTGCAGTAAGCTGAGCTTGTCTTGTCAAAGTCATGAAGTAATCTGGAAGTTGTTTGTGTTTTTCTTCTGTGAGAAAAGCCATCTGAGTTAGTGTCCAGATCCGCACCCAAAAAGGTTATCCCCTTTGGGATGGCACTAGTCTTGACTTTTGGATGTTGACTGTGTATCTCAAGGCCTGTAACAGATGTATGACATAGGCCAAATCCTTTATCAATTTTGTCTTGTTATCCGCTTGTATTAGGCAGTCGTCCAGGTATAGGTAGATTTGAATTCCCTGAAGTCTGCAATGTGCAATTACTGATGCCAGGCATTTCGTGAATACTCTGGGCGCAGTAGATAAGCCAAAGGGTAATGCTGAGAATTGATAATGCTCTGATCCTGCAAGAAATCTGAGGCATCTTCTGCAATCTGGTCGGATAGGGACGTGCAGATATGCCTCCTTGAGATCTAGTCACCAGCCAAGACTCCTTGCC
Organism: Protopterus annectens; assembly: GCF_019279795.1. Lineage (NCBI taxonomy): Eukaryota > Metazoa > Chordata > Ceratodontiformes > Protopteridae > Protopterus > Protopterus annectens. The sequence goes on from NC_056743.1 coordinate 1,032,307,259, forward strand.
CAACATGGGAAGAAGTTGATGTAGGGTCAGCATTTTGAATTTTGGCAGAATGAAATATGTGTTCAGTGCGGACAAGTCGAGAATAGGCCTCCATTGGTTTTCTTTTCTTGGTACAAGGGATAGTCTGGAGTAAAATCCTTGGCCTTGTTCCATAGATGGTACCCTTTCTATCGCTTTCATCTGAAGTAAATTGTTGATTTGTCTTAAAGCCTCTGGCTTCTGGTTTGGTGGAAGGTTTGGCATTCCGCTCCTTTTTGGTAAAGTGTGGAAGTGAAACCTGTATCCTTTGTCTATTGTTTGCAATGTCCATGTGTCCTTTTGTAATGCAATGCCAGTTTTTTGAGAATAAAGCCAGCTTTCCGCCCAAGGGAGCTTCCAGTTGTTCCCTGGTAGGCGGAATCAGAGTCAAGTCATTGTGTCTGTCCTGTGGTAGTGGTTGTAGTTGCAGCTGTGGCACTACTCTGGTTGGCAGGCTGCCACTGACGGCACCTGTAGGCACTCTTTCATTGACCTCTGCCTCTAGGGCGTCTATTCCTGCCCCTCTGTGCTCTGGAGGTGTCTGGAAAGGACCAATTCTTTGAAGGCCAGTTTCTGCTGAACCTCGGAGGTTGGACCTGCAGAAATTCCTTTACTGTTTGCACAGATTTTGCTTTTTCTTCCACTTTCATTAGAATCTCCTGTGCAGGGGAGCCAAATAAACTTTGTTTCTCCATTGGAGCATCTAGTAGTTTAGCCTTGACATGGTCTGGCAAGGATTGCTCTTTTAGCCAGGCATGCCTACGAATTACTGCCCCAAGTCATAGCTGATCTAAATGAAGCCTCCAGTGCATCATAGCCACATTTTAAGAAATGATTACTGACCTGCTGAGAGTTGTGTACCAAATCCTGAAGGGATTTACGGTCTAAAGGTTCAGGAGAAGAAAGCTTTTTATTCAGCTGATCTAACAAATATTCTTGGTACTGTATCATATGGAATTGACAGTTTAATGCCCTGGCAGAAAGAGTAGCAGATGTATAAACCTTTTTACCCCATCTCTCTAATACTCTAGACTCTCTTTCAGAGGGTAGGGGATTTTTGGCAGTGGCAGCTGCAACACCTTTTGGGCCCTGAGAAATAGTTTCTGGGTCTGCAACATGGGCTTTATACAGGTGGAAGTGAGAATCTGGGACCCTGTAATATCTGTCAGGTTTGACAGGGGCCGGGGGAAGAGAATCAGGTGCAGAACTGACATCATTATACACATCATCAATTACAGTTAGCACTGGTGGTATGGCTAAGGGCCTATGCTGGGGCAAATGTAAAAATGTCCTTAATCTTTTTCTAGAATCAGAAAAATCCTGACCCTGCCATAGAAAGTGTTCCCTCTGAGTGCAAAGTCTCCCCAAAGGAAAATTCTTCAGGAGGGGAGGCCGAAGGAATAGAGTCTTCTGCATCTGAATCCTCATAAGGCGAATAGGCCCCTTCCTGATGGTCTGACACATCAGATCCATCCGTGGAGTAATCAGAGGAGAGAGGTTCAGAGGGTTCAGTCCTAGGCCTTTTGTCAGGTGGAGGTTGGGAGGCCCTGTCTGGGTGAGGTTGGGAACCCCTAATTAAGGTTATAAGGTCCTCAGCAAGACTGAGAATCTGAGAACTTGAGCAAGGCCTCTGAAGTAGATTTGGCAGGTAAAGCTTTTGAAAGTTTGGCAGCTTTAGCCCTGGAGAAGGCCTTAATAGACGTAGAGGCTGGGGGCCTAGCTGCCCCACGTGCAGGTGTAGAAATGTCCAGTGGAATGGTGTCGGACAATTCTTGAGCGCTAGCTTCGGTAGGGATTTCTGAAGCCGACTCAGCAGGGGCCTCTCTGGCCTCGGTTGTCAGAGGTATGGTTTCGATCGTAGTAAGAACGGAGGACTCGGTTTCAGCCGAAACCGAGACACTCGCAGTAGGCCTAACCATGGGTTCAGCCGAAACCGCGGGCCGCAAGTGTCTGTCCTTTTCCCTGTGTTTTTTGGCCATATGCATAGTCGGAGTCTCCGACGGCATTTTATATGCAAAAGCGGTTCCGAAAAATTCTTCTGCAAACTCCGACCGACGTCTAAGAGTCCGTCGGTTGAAGGAGGCACAGGCTAAACAAGCTGATACGTCATGGTCTGGGCCTAAGCAAGGAAGGCAGTAAGAATGGAAATCCTTATGAGGTATTTGTTTCCCACAAGTTAAACAATTATTTACTTTGTCTGACATCGGCTGAGGCAAGAAAGAGTCCCCAACGGGGTACTTAGCTTTTTTCGAAGTCTTCGGTAGCTGAAATCTCTGGATCTGACCGACCGGCACTTGCGAACAGCTTCTTCTTCGGGCACCGCGCGGCAAGAAAGACTGAGGAAAATGGCGTCAGCTGATGCCTTTATACCCCAGAAGCTCTGACGTCGGGGAAAGTGCGACATCAGCCGAGGCCAGACCCAGACTTTGGAATCCGGCCGACCGAAGGGCTGCCTGAGGCAGGACAACCCATATGTTTTGACTGCAGATGCATCCTTGAAGGACATCCAGAGGACAGAACCGACATGGTTGGAGCCGAAGCCGGCTCCAATAAACTCACATGGGGTATCGGAGCCGACACGGGAACATCCCTCGGCGCAGAGCACTCCGGCTCAGACACATGGGTGCTTGGAGGAGGAATCACAGGTACCAGAATGGGAACTGGCTCTGGAGCCGACTGGGTCAGAGCCGAGAACAGTTTTGCTAACATCGGCAACTGCAGGAGCCTCTGGACCACCCTATCCACATCCAAATCAGACAGCCTAGAGGATTTGCAGGAAATAGAAGGAGATCGGGATGTCCTACCCGGAGACACATGCCTGACACTGGATGACCGGCTCCGAATAGGCTCCAATAGTATCAGAGCCAAGGTGGACTCCAGCACCACCGATACCTCTTTCGGCCCAGAGGACAATGGAGCCGAGGAGGTAGTATCCCCTATCGGAACCTTCTCCTGCGGCCCCGAGGACAATGGAGCCAAGGAGGCAGTAACCACTTTTTTAACCTTCTCCGGGGGCTCAAAGGAAGCAGACTGAGACTGAGATCTCCTCTTGGCCTTAGAAGGCTTCTATTTAGGACTGGAAGAAGAAGAAGAATCTAAAGACTCCCCAAAAGAGGGCTTGATCAGGCCCTTCAAAATCAGTTTATTTTTTCTTTCCTGCAGTACCCTCACGCTAAAAGCGTGGCAGAAACTGCAGGACTACCTGTAGGTGAATCACACCAAAACAATACACACAGATGGCATGGCCATCCGTAATAGACATTTTGTAGCCACATTTAGTACATTTTTTAAACCCGGAGGGTTTATGCTCCTTCTGCTCTTTGGACATGGTAAAAATTAACAGTACACTGTCAACCAACAACTACACAAGAGGAAGGCGGGAAAACACCACCACTAACGGCCAAGGAACTCTATATCGAACGTTTCTTGGAGTAGCGGGGAAAGACCAGAACAAATCCAACTACAGATTTAACACCAGAAAAACAACATAGGAGAGGACTAGGTCCTCTAACTTAAATGGGCCTAGCCCGCCAAACAAAAGGATACCACAAACACAATCTCACTAACACTCGCAATGAAACTTACTCAAGGAGAAAACTAGCTATTAAAATCGCTTTTGTAAGATAACAGACTGCTAAAATACTTAGAAAAAGTATTTGAAAGGGTACTTGGCCACAGCCAAGCAAGACCACGTCCTAACTCTACGAGCGGCAAACGAGATCTGGGGCTAGGGCAAGGTGCATCTTGGGATACCTGGTTAGCCCAGCAAATTAGAGACTTCGTGCTAGAGAAATTTGGCCGAGTCGGAGCAGATTCTCGGCTCCGAACCAGTGAGTAAGGAATGTAGGCGAGACAGGACCACATAACATGGTAATGTTTTGTAAAGGTGTGAACAGAACTCCAAGTAGCAGCCTCTAGAATGTCCTTGGTTGGTACTCCTCTGAGAAAGGCTGCTGAAGTAGCAGCTCCGGTGGAGTGAGACCTAATGTCCTTGGGCACAGGTTTGTCATCGTGTAAGTAGCAGAAACAGGTGCAATGGCTTATCCACTTTGAAATTGTCTGCTTCGAAATGGCCTTTCCTTCTGATCCTGCAGCATATGACACTAGTAATTGCTCAGTTTTTCTTAGAGCTTTAGTCCTGCTCAAGTAGAATCTTAGCTGTGTGTGTATGTCCAAGGAATGCAGAATTCTCTCCCCTTTGTTCTGCGATTTGGATAAAAAGTTGGCAGATGAATTGTTTGGTTAAGAGCCACACTGGAAGCGACCTTAGGCATAAAAGTAGGATTTGTCCTCAGACACCCTGTCTGGGTAAAATATGATAAAATGCTCTACAACCACGAGGGCCTGCAGCTCTGAAACTCTTCTTGCTGAAGTAATTGCTAGTAGTAGAGCTGCCTTCCATGATAAGAACTTTATTTTCAGTGGTAGCAGCTGGTTTAAATGGAGGCAAGGTGAGCTTTTCCAACACATACTTGAGGTCCCATGCAGGTAATGGTGATCTTCTAGGAGGCCTTAAATTTTTGGCTCTTCTAAGATACTGCTTTAGTAAAAGATGAGAAAAGATTGGTGGCTCTGTATTGTAATGAGCCAAAATGGCAGAGGCATGGATTTTGATTGATGAGAAAGACAGGCCTTTATCAAGCATCTCAGTCTAGTATTGTAATATCCGAGGAATATATGGTTCTGCTGTATCAGTTCCCTGTGCTTGATTCCAAGCACAGAATCTCTTCCATTTGTCAGCATATGATTTTCTAATACTAGGCCTTCTGGCTTCCAAAATGACATCCATCACAGCTTTACTGAGAGGTGTCGTTTGTATGATTACAGGATTAGCCATGCTGCCAGGTTCAGAGTCTGTAGTTGATTGTGCAGGATTTGTTTTGGGACAGTAGTTGTGGTTTTTGAGGCAAGGTCCAAGCTGGGTATTGAGACAAGTCCCTTAGGATTGGGTACCAGTATTGGCAGGGCCAGTCCAGGGCAATTAATATAATCTTTGGCTTTTCTTGTCTGACTTTTCGGAGGACCTTGGGTAGAAGAGGCAGAGTAGGAAAAGCGTAAACTGATAGGTTTTTCCAACTGAAGTATAGGGCGTCCACTTTCCATGCTTTTTGTGATAAGTCCTTGTGCAGAATCTTCTCAGTTGATAATTCTGAGGAGAGGCAAACCGATCTAGGTCTGGGCTCCCCCAGTTCTCTGTTATCATGCTAAGACTTGTGGATTTAGTTTCCACTCGTGATGATCCATAAGGTTTCTGCTTAAATCGTATGCCAGAGTGTTTTGTTTTCCTGGCAGGAATTGAGCTTGAAGATGTATTTGGTAGGTCAAAGCTGTGTCACACAGTGCCACGGCTAATCTGCAAAGGGGGTATGAGTGTGTGCCCCCTTGCTTGTTTATATACCATATGACTGTGGTGTTGCTCGTCTTTATCAGTAGTTGCCCTGAATAAAGTAAGTCCTTGAAGTCTGTTAAGGCATTTTGAACAGCTAGCATCTCTTTCTGGTTGAAATTTAGATGCTTTTGATTTGGTGCCCATATGCCCTGAATGCATCTTCCTGCCATGTGGGCCCCCCAGGCATAATCTGATGAGTCTGTTAAGGTTTGGCTGGCAGGGGGTAGAGTGAAGGGCCGTCCCATATTTTGGTGACAGGCCTTTGCCCACCATAAAAACTCCCGTTACAGGCAGGGAATGAGAGGAATCATTGTTTCCAGACTGTGTGAATGTTGGCTCCATAAACTATTTAGGTACCATTGAAGTTTCCTCATATGCAGTCTTGCATATGGAATTAGTAGGATGCAGGATGCCATGAAGCCCAGAGCCTGCAGAATTTGTCTTGCAAAAGACTGGGTTTTTGTTGCCATCAGTTTGAAGTAAATAGTCAGTTGCCTTTGTTTGTCTGGCATGAGGTAAGCCATCTGGGCAGTTGTATTCAATCTTGCACCCAGGAATGTTATTTTTTGAGAGGGTACCAATTGTGATTTAATTTTTGTTTATTGTGTAGCCTAGGCATGTTAGAAGCCTTTTCACAAACGCCAGGTATCGAAGAGTGTCCTTGTTCTCTGCTTGAATGAGACAGTCGTCCAAGTAAGGATATATTTGTATACTTTGTCTGCAAAATGCAATTACTGGCGCCAGGCACTCTGTAAAGACAATGGGCGCAGTAGATAAGCCAAAGGGCAGTGCAGAGAATTGGTAATGCATTAAGCCAGCCTTGAATCTGAGGTATCTTCTGCACGACTGTCTTATTGGGACATGCAGGTATGCCTCTTTTAGGTCTAAAGTCACCAGCCAAGCATTCTTGCCCAGCATGGGCAGAAGCTGCTGCAAAGTGAACGTTTTGAATTTTGGAATGTCCAGGTATGTGTTCAAAATTGATAAATCCAGTATTGGCCACCAGGCTTTGTCCTTTCTGGGTACCAAGAACAGTCGAGTAAAAACCTTGTCCTTTTTCCTGTTCCGGCACTGTCTGAATGGCCCCCATATTCATGAGGGACATAACCTGTTTCTGTGCCTCTGCCCA